>NC_057865.1:4365000-4665000 GCF_019393635.1 Dromiciops gliroides | reverse complement strand
TGTGTGAAGCATTGAAAGTAAACTGATAGGGTCAGCTAGGTGGCGCAGTGGATAAAGCACCGGCCTTGGATTCAGGAGGACCTGAGTTCAAATCCGACCTTGGACACTTAATACTTACTAGCTGTGTGACCCTGGGCGAGTCACTTGACCCCAACTGCCCCACAACAACCACCACCACCAAGAGGCTGTGAGGCTCCTTTCTTATTGGCCTGGGAGAAGTATCTAAAGAGGCAGTTTGGAGGGGAGGGAGTTTCGGACCTAGAGCTCCCTCATTATTTTCTGAACCCCAATATTACAGCGAGCCACCCAATTAACTCCCCCATATTAAATTTAGCCCTTACAAGGGTAAAAGCCATCCTCATGAAGGCCCCTGCCTCCCTGTGTGACCCTGACACATGGCTTCTCCTGGCTCTTGGGGCAGCCGGCTGAGGGACAGACTGAGCCTGATGTGTCCCCAAGGAGCAGCAGAGAAGAGGAGATGAGCGGGTGGAGCAGCAGGCAGCGACGCCCTTCTGGTCTGCACTAAGAAAGGCTGAGGATGCTCGGCGACACTCCCTTCACTCACAGCCCTCTCCTCGGACTGGGGAGACTTGCAATGGAGTGCACCAGATGGCCGTTAGCTCCTGCGATTCCCAAACCCCAGGGAAACCTAAAGAACTTTCCTGGATTCCCTTTTCCACTTCCCCTGGGGGGGCCAGGGCCCTCTACATGGAGAGCAACCAAAGATCACCCAAAGACAGCTCTGGTCATGCGATCAAGGCATGGCCAATAAAATTCTAGAGCTGGTGTAATTCAATATAAGAAACATCCAATATGCACCTACTGTGTAACCTAGAAAAAAACAACCGACACCGCCTTTGTCCTTAAGAAGCTGATGTCATACTATGTGAAGACCAAAGCAGAGCCCTCCCTGCATGGCACAGCCAGCAATCTGCCAGAAGCAGGCAGCCAGGGACTTGCCCTCCCACATCCTCTCAGGGAATCCTTGGCCTAGCCAGTCCCCTCTCCACAGCCACAGGTCTAAATGCTCTGCTGCTGTGACCTGCTCATTAGCCCCCTGGGCCTCCCATCTGCCCTGACCCTGGCCCCTTTACTTTGCTCTCTGCATCCCCAGGGCCTGTGAGCACAATGCTATGCACACAGTAAGCGCCTAACAAGGCTGGGCACTCCTTATGGGCCCCAATGCTCAAGGCAGCCAAGCACTCCAAAGAGATGCACTTGGTCTCTCTACGGATGCAGACTCCAACCCATCTGGGCCTATCTTGGGCAACTCCTGCCCACAATTTTTCTGCTGGTGGCCCTCATGCCTGGACTTCTCTCCACATCCCAAGCACGTGCCCTCCCTATTGCCACAGAACCGGTTACAGGCAGGGAGAAACACATGATAGAGTCCTGGGGTGTCCCTGGAACAGCTCTGGGGCTAAAAAAATCGGACCTTTAGTAAATGGCACTCAGGCTTTTAAAGACAACGTAGATGATAATATGTTAACACGGTGATTTTGCTGTTGTTTTACAGAACGATTTCTTAATAACAAAAAGAAACATCCTTTTAGAACACTGCCAGAGGAGAAGAACCTAAGATGGATTGAATTTTATTATGAAAAGCTTTTAAAATAATACTTGGATCTGATGATATAATTTCTTTAATCTCTTCTTTGATAAATCATTACTGATTTACTTTTAATTTACTGAAATAACAGCAAAGATTTCACTAGAACAGAAGTATAATTAAGCCAAGATTTACAATGTGATGAAGTCAATAAGACAAAATATAGCCTTAAAATGAGATCCGCAACCAAAGATTTAAGAAATCCCATGTCGCTTCATAGCTGCTACAACTTCATCCATACATTTTAACTCAGACAGCAACTTGGAAATCATATTTTTAGTGGGATGCCATTATTATTTCACCCAGACACAAGTTAGGACATGAAACAATTGTGAGTTCTCATTGTGGTTGGCATCATGGCTCTTAGATCAAAATTGTAAAGCATTCAAGTCATCCCGAAAAGTGCCTTAAAATAAGAGTCTTTTTTGTCCACCCCACCCCCACAAGTTGCTTTGTAGCTGACTAGAATAGCCTAAGTTTACAAAAGACATTTTAAAAGAAATCTACTGAAAAACACTAAGCATTATTTTCTTCTTTCACCAATTTCATGGTATAGGTCTTGTGTCCAACAAAACAGGCTGCAGAGCCTCTGTCCTATTTGTCCTTGTACTACTTTGTGGGTTGCCAAGGCAGCTTACTGTCCACCTTCTGGTGCCAGCCACCTTCAAACCTCATGAAGTTCACCAGAGGAAACCTTCTAGCTTGGTAGAGGAGCGGGCCAGACCTTGCATTTCCTCCCAAGAGCCCAGGAACTCCACTGTCACCAGCTGGACAAGATGAAGCACCAGAGCAGGAGTGGAGAGGATGGATCAGGAGACAATTTACACATTTACCTAATGGCTTATGCCAATTACAACTGTGTGATATTGGGCAAATCACAACCTGCGTAAGCCTCAGCTTCATCTGCCGAAGAACTGAACCGATGGTTCCTGAGGTGTCTCCATCCCGAGAGATGCAGTCCTGGGGGGTGATCACCCTGGACAAAACTCCATCTTCTCCTCAAAGCGCATCTTCTTTGGACTCCATCATTATGCACACAAAAACCCTTCTAGGAAGCACCCTGGAAGCCAGGGCCCACGCTTTGGAGTCAGCTCCCATCTTCACCTCTGGCCTTCAATTCCCTCATAAAATGAAGGAGTGTGACCAAGTGACCCCTGGAGCTAGGATCTAGCAAGAATCCTGTCAGTGAAGTCCACCTCTTCAGTAGGCTAGCCTGCTTAAAGCAAGGTGCCCACCCTGACGTGGAGACGAGAGGTGGCCTGTGCCAGACAAGTCAAACCACCTCTACCCGGACCTGCCCCCAATCTGTCCTCAGAACCTGATGGAGACAGCCCAGGCCCTTGGCACCTCCTGGGAGGCCGCCCACCCCATGGAGATGCAGCCTGGGGCCCAATGGCTTACACGAGGGCTTTAGCACCAACTACTGAAGACCCAGGAAGGGGAGTCTTTGGCCTGTTGTCACATGGCTCAGCATCAGACACTGATGCCACTGTAACGATTGGAATGACGCCACCTGCTGGAGACTTACTGTAGAAGAGTTCCGCCCATGAAGCGAAGGTCTTTGAGGGCAAGACCAGGAGTCTTTTCTTTGGCGTCAGGAAGTGACGCGGGCGAGTGGGAGGAGGAAGGAAGAGACTGGCGCTCAGTCTCGTGCTCTTTCCTCTGGACTCTGGTGGAGAGCGGAGCTAGAAATGTGCTCTCCCTTTAATAGACAGGAATCTAGTCCTTTTTCTCTCTTTACCAAATTCTTATTCTCCTTAATAAATGCTTAAAAGTCTAACTCTTGCTAAAGCTTGTAATTTATTGGCGACCACTCATTAGATATTTTAGACAGTTTAGCTAGAATTTTAGCCCTTAACATGCCACTGTATCAATGGAAATGGCATCAGAGAAGAGGCCTGAGCACCTGCTTTGCTGCTTCCCCTGAAATCCTCCTTATGAGCTGTTATCTCCCTCATTAGACCCTGATCCCCTGAGGACCCAGGTCTGACCGACTTCTCTGTTGGATCACCAGTGCTTGGCACTTAGTGAGGGCTTAATAAAAGCTCCATGCATTCACATAGAGGAAAGCATTGTGTCTATTGTGATGTTTAACTGAGCCAGAAACCCTAGGGATTAGTTATAAAGAGGAATAGCACAGTTTCGATAGACACCCTTAGGTCCACAGGAGGATGAGGGGCAGAGGGGAAGCCAGTTGAAGTTCTTTAGACCTTAAAGGCAGATTAGAAAGCAAGCAGAGGAATCAACTTTTACAGAATCTCCGAGTTGGAAGAAACCCCAGTGGGCACGTAGCCCAACCTAGATGGGAACAAGAGTCTCACCTACAACATAACCAAAAAAGGGTTAACTGGTTTTGATAGAGAAATTCTCTAACTGAGATGATATGACAAAGATTCACACACTTTTAAATGCGATTCAATTAAGACTTAAGTACCTTCTCCGTTGAACACATTTTCTAGGTGCTAAGCAGACAAAGAAAAAAAAACCAGTCCCTGGTCTCAAGATCCCCTGACACACTGACATGCTGGGCATACGCAGGATGCCAGCAAACTTAACACTGCTGGCTGGAGGACTTCTCTAGCAGGGAATGGAGACTGCTGATGCTGCCACATCATTTCTTTAGGTCTATTTCCACAGGAAAAGAAGAATCGAAAGCATCATTTGTTACGATCTATACGATCACACTCTTGAGGGCGGCTAGGTGGCACAGTGGATAAAGCACCAGCCCAGGAGTCAGGAGGACCTGAGTTCAAATCCGGCCTCAGAAACTTAACACTTACTAGCTGTGTGACCCTGGGCAAGTCACTTAACCCCAACTGCCTCACTAAAAAAACAAAAACAAGATCACACTCTTGGTCAAGTCGTGCCAACATTGTGGGCAAAGTAAACTAAACCTATCACCTCAAAGGCAGTCCTTGTGAAGACATCAGAAGCTCAAAAATTCCCAGAATCCACATTTCTGAGCTTCACTGCAGGCTTGTGGATCGGATTCCTCTCCTCTCAGTGCTTAAAAATGTCAACCTGCCTCCCTTCCATCACAGGAACAACAGTCACTGACCACCATGCTCGCTGTGTCCTCTCGAGCAAGTACAAATCCCCTGATGTAAAAAGGTTCTTGATAACAGAGAGCTGATCGTGAAAGATAAACCAAGGCAACACGGAGCACCTTACGGGCCCCAAATTTGGGCCTACAGGTCGCCATTCTCCAAAGTTTTCTGTCCAGACTCTCATATCAGGCACCTCTTCTGTTTTCTGGACCAGCTTAGAGCTCAGCAGCCAAGCTCTGTCATCAGGGTGCAGGAAGCCAGGCTCTCTCCATCTTGGCTTCTTCACTGGCTGGAGGGCCATGACCACAACAGAGTCCCAGCCTTCCCAAAGAGCTGCTACCCTATCCATTCGGCTTTGTAGAATCTCTATAGCACTATGAACAATGAAGAAATGGGTAAAGGTATGGGTGCACCGATGTGTGAATGCAGCTGTCTATGGGGCACCCTGAAATGCCACGCTAATTGAAGCCCCACTGGTTGGTCTCACAGCTGAGGATCTAAGCAAGCTCCATAAACGTCTCATGACTTTGGCCGTCAAGACCGCTACAGATTTCCATTTTGGTAGAAATCAGTTTGTTTTTTTTAAATTTAAATGAATACAAGTATATGTGTATGTCTATAGATGTATGTGTGTATACCTATATATGTATCTAAATCTTCAAGGAAAAGTGATGCTGATACATTACTCTGAAATGACAACGATGGGCTGAGGTGCAGTTATATAACAACAATAATTATCACTGTTATCATTAGAGCTCTTCAAGGTTAGATGGTGTGTGTGTGTGTGTGTGTGTGTGTGTGTGAGAGAGAGAGACTGTGTGTGAGTGTATGAGAGTGTATGTGTGTGACAGTATGTCTGTGTGAGAGTGTGTGTGAGTTTGAGTGTGTGATTAAACAACTCTCTCCAGAGTTTCGCACAATCTCTTAACTGCCTCTTCTAAGTCTTCTCAGCCATCCTTGTTTCTGAACTCTCTCTCTCTCTTTCTGTCCCCTGAGCCTCAAGCCAGTTGTCTCAGAGACATGTCAAAACTCCACGTGTCTTTCCCCTCAGTCCCTCCCCTCTTTTGTCAAAGGCACCAGCATCCTTCCAGTCTGCAGGCGTTCAGAGCCCGCCTTGCCACCTGCCAGGTGCCAGACCTCACCACAACATCTCATGTGTAACCCCCCCACACACACACACACCAGTTCTCACCTAGATTTTTGCCACAGCCTTCTTGGCCTCAGGCCCGCCCACTCCAGGCCATTCTGCTCCTCAGCTCTCTGGTGAACCCCAGCACTCCTCTCTGCCTGGCCTTTGGGAGCCAACAGCAGCTCCTCTGCCCGCTGCTCACATACCTCTCCAGCCTCCCTCGGGCCCACAGTGACCCAACCCAACGAGCCTTCTCTCTCATCCTCACACAGGACACTACTCTCCTGGCTTTCCTGTGGCACAGGCCGCCATCCCCACTCCTGGAGTGCTGCCTTCCTCCCCTCCACCTCTGAGAAGCCCTCGCTTTCTTCTAAGAAGATGCTGCCCAAGTACGACCTACATGGAGCCTTTCTTGGTCTCTTCCCCTCGAGTGGCTAGTGCCCTCCCTCCTAAAATGACTGGCTGGCTCTCGCATGAGAGTGTAAGCTCCGGGAGGCAAGGAGCGGTTCCTGCCTCTTTTTGTCCCCCAGTGCTTGGCACGGTGGCTGGCAGTCAGTCCACCTTTCAGAAATGCTTGTCAATGAATGGGCTGAATGTAAGTTCCTTCTGGGTAGAAATCATTTCACTCTTTGTTCTCGACTCCTCTCTGCCTCGCACTAGTGAGTGACTAATCAGGGCTCACTGATCAGTTATTTTCATCTTCACAACAGCCCTGTGCTCTCTAGGGTTTGATGCAGAATGGCACACACCATTTTTTAGGGGGATTCCAAACAGCCGATTTCATTGGTGTCAGGCAGAGTTGTCAAGGTGCAGCAGAACCAGATTAAAATGTCGCCGGGAAAAACTTAACAAAATAAATTAAAATACAGTACAACAAACATGCTGTCAATTTGTGATTTTCTAAGTCAATGGGCAGCCTGCAGGATGGCCACTGTTTTGAGTCTGACACCACCGATAAAGGAAATTGGCGGGCAGGATGCTCCCTCTGCCCATGCCCAGAAGCATCTCACTGTGTGACAGAGGAAGGATGGGCTTAAACCCAGGTTTGCCCCCTCACCCCAGGCTGCCCTCCCTGCACGATTCATTTGTCCTCTTTTAACTGCAGGTATTCTGTTATTTGTGGCTCCTAGAATTTATACCTAATTTTAGGAAGGCTCTGCTCAGTGTTCTCAGTATGTGCGCATTCGTGTACACACACACACACACACACACACACACACACACACACACACACACACACACACACACACACCAATTTCTTCACTGGTCAAAAGCACCCCCTACACAACTGAGTTATTTTCTCTGTTGGATCATCAACCAATCAATCAGGAGGCATTTATTAAGCACCTGTTGTGTGCCAAGAACTGTAGCTACAAATACAATAATGAAACCACCTCTATGCTCAGTCCTAAACTGAGAACTGGAAAGGAGATCAAAAGTAACCCAGTGCAACCTCTTGGTTTCAAAGAAGTGGAAACTGAGTCCCAGATAGGACATGACTTATCCAAGGTCACACAAACAGTAGTAAGGGGCCACCCAATGCATCCACATAACTTAGGCAATTATGCACTATAATCAGTGCCTGCTTTGTGCAAGACACCGTACGAAGCACTGGGGTTCAAACACCAAATGAAAGCAATTCCCACTCTCCAGAAGTTTCCCTTCTCCTGGGGTGGGGGACTGGAGAGCAGACAGCACGGACATGGGAAATCACTGGAGGAGAGAGAACACTGACATTGAGGGGACCAGGAGAAGCTTCTCATTGAGGGTGAGGTCTGGGCTGAGCCCTGAAGAAAGCTCAAGGATGGCAGTGGGATGAGAGGCCATTCCAGGGCTGAGGATGCGCCTCTGCAAAGGCCTGGGGGCAGGAGACAGAAGGATGCATTCAGAGCCAAGAGGGTATGAAGGATAACAGGCCTTGAAAGGCTTTGAAAGGTCACTGAACACTCCTGAGTAAAGGAATGAGTGTCACGGGGAGAGATCAGAGGAAGAGATCAGAAGAAGGGAAGGCAGTCAGGAGAGAGAGGAGGGACAGATCTGGGGCCTTGTACAAACAAGCCAACTGGATAAACAGAAAATATGGCACTGGAGTTAAGAACAGGAGGGAAAAGGAGGGGAGGGAATAAGCCATCATCTAATGTTTATAATGTGCTAAGAGCTTCACAAATATTGTCTCATCTGCCCCTCACAATAACTCTTGAAGTAGATTCTGATAGTATCCCTATTTTCTCAGTTGAGGAAACCAAGGTTAAATGACTTGTCCAAGGTCACACAGCTATTAAGTGTCTGATGAGGGAGTTGAACTCACATCTTCCTGCCTCTAGGCCCAGTGCCTAGAGCCCATGTTGGGGTTTAAGAAGACTAGGAAGGTGGGAGAGGGCTCTGAATACCAAACCGAGCATTCTGAGTGGGATGCTGGAGCTGACAGGGCACGGTCAGTGGCCTCGCATTCTAATGTTTCTCATCTCCAGTGTTTGTACTTCAAAGCTGAATATTCAAAAGTCTTTTATTTTATACAAGGTCCACCCCTCTCCCCATAGGATTATATTCAGTTTTTCTGGATACATTATTCTTGGTTCTAAGCCTTTGTCCTTTGATTTCTAGACTATCATATTCCAAGCTCTCTTCTCCCCTCTGTTGTGCTGGCTGGTAAATCTCCTGTGGTTTCTTGATACTTGGATTCTTTTCTCCAGTTGTCTGTAGTATTTTTTCTGTGTCTTGAAACTCTGAATATTCCTGAGAGTTTCCATTTTTGAGTTTCAGGAGGTAATTGATAGGATTTTATTTTGACTTTACCTTCTAATACTAAGAGATTTGGGCAGTTTTAGGATTTCTTGAAATAGGAGGTTGGCTCTTTATTGGGGTGGGGGGAGGATGGCTTTCAGGTATTCCAACAATCCTTAAATTAGAAGATAGAGCACTAGGGGCGGCTAGGTGGCACAGTGGATAGAGCACTGGCCCTGGATTCAGGAGTACCTGAGTTCAAATCCGGCCTCAGACACGTACTAGCTGTGTGACCCTGGGCAAGTCACTTAACCCCAATTTCCCCACAAAAAAAAAAAAATTAAAAAAAAAAAAAAAGAAGATAGAGCACTGGCCCTGGAGTCAGGAGGATGTGAGTTCAAATCCAGCCTAAGACACTTACAAAATGTGAGGAAAAACATTTTTACTTTGAGTTCCAAATTCTATTCCTCCTTCCCTCCTTCCCCACCCCACTACCTGAGACCAGAAGCATCAGATAGGTTATACGTATTCAATCATGTAAAATGCTACCATATCTTATTAGCTGTGTGACCCTGGGCAAGTCACTTAACCCCCATTGCCTCAAACATTTGGAGTTATGTCTAGTCGCCCTGGTGTACAGCTCTGGAGAACAGAGTGAGGCTGGTGACTTTGCCCTGCCTCAGTTAGATACAATTCACTGCAAGTCACGATACCATTTCTCAATGTCATGGTCCTCTTTGAGAATTAAGGACAAATGACTAATCAGAAATATGTTTAATGTGATTTTATATATAACCTATATCAGACTGCTTGCTGTCTTGGGGAGGGGTAGGAAGGGAGGGAGAGAGAGAAATTTGGAACTAGAAATCTTATAAAAATAAATGTTGGGGGCAGCTAGGTGGCACAGTGGATAAAGCACCGGCCCTGGATTCAGGAGGACCTGAGTTCAAATCCTGCCTCAGACACTTGACACTTACTAGCTGTGTGATCCTGGGCAAGTCACTTAACCTCAATTGCCTCACCCCAAAAAAAAAAAAAATGTTGAAAACTATCTCTACATGTACTTAGAAAATAATAAAATACTTTTATGATTAAAAAAAAAAAGGAATTAAGGACAAACAACATTTAACATTTTTAACAACAGTTTTCCTTGATCTGTTTCCCAACTTAGTTGTACTCCTTACATTTTCTTCTCTTTTTTTTAGTCTTCTGACTTTGTTTTAACATTTTTTGCTGTCTCATAAAGTCATTAGATTATATTTGGTCCATTCTAATTTTCAGAAAGCTTGTTACTTGTTCAAAGTTTCCTACCTATTGTGCCAAGCTCTTGATTCACTTTCCAGTTCTCTCTTCTATGGTTCTACTTACTTTTTCTATTTTTTTTTCCTCATGTGCTCTCAGTTCATTTCTTGTAAAAAAAATTTTAACTTTTCAAAAACACTTTTGCTTCTCCTTTTCCATATATTCCATTGCAAAAAAGGTTGGTAAAATACCTGAGAGTCCATCAGAACTATTTATATACAAATACAAAATATTCTTCACAGAAAAAAATACTAATGGAGAAAAATTAATTGCTTATGTGTCAGAGTTAATAAAATTTAAATTGTAATCTTACCCAAATTAATTAATTTATACAATGTCATACCAATCAAATTTCCAAAGAATTAAATTAGAGAATTAGAAAAATTGTTCTGGAGGAACAAAAAGTCCAGAATTTCAAAGGAGATAAAACGAAAAAGAAGGGGGTTTTGAGAGAAGGAGGGAGCCTCTGATTACCAGATTTCAAAGTATACTACAAAGCAGAAATCTTCAAAACATGTTAGTATTGGTTAAAAAACAAAGTCGCCAATCAGGGGATTTGGGTACACAGCATACAAATAGCCTTTGGGAGGTAATAGGTTCAAACCCCTCTCAAATTTACAGGTGAAAGGCAGGTAAGGAAGATGGTAACTGGACAGAGCCAAGTTGATCAACAAGGCTCCCCCCCCCATTTTTAGTTGAGAATATATAAACTTAACCTGGAGTAAAAAGGCACAATACTGGAGTTCTGATACAGTGTAACACATAGGTCATGGACATGGGCAATGTCTCACTAGACAGAAGTCAATGAGTTCTCAAGAGTCAACAAAGTCCAGGGGTGGCCAAGTGAGGGCTCAGGAGTGGCATGTAGCTCTAGCAGGGCTGCTAAGCTCATGTAATCGAACAAAAGACTTTCCACTAACTCTCCCAAGAATCTATTAAAGTGTTTAAGTTGTATGTCCCATTGTGTCAACCTATCCTCCCATGGGGTCTGTCATCTCTTCCATTCTTTCCTTTAATAAATTTACTGTATTAATGTGCTAATGGAATACAACTATAGGCATATTATGTACTACTCTCTAGTCTTAGGTTGTCAGGATTTTGTGATAAGGATTTTTGGAAGAAAATAAACAATTGTTTATTTTATTGTACTCCATTAATTTGCAGAAATGTATCAAACTCAGTTCAATAGGTACTTGATTAAGCACTCATTGTGCACCAGACATTGTGATTAGGGATATGAAGATGTCTAGGGATGTGCGCTCAGCAAATGTATAAATCATTATAGATGAGTCTGATATCAAACCTCTCTAGAATCAACCTCGTGTGACATTACAATGCATCAATTCACATGTCTTCACAGGTTTTTATGAACCTATCTTGCTCATCATTTCTTATACAGTATTTCATTAAAATCATAAACCGGGGGCAGCTAGGTGGCGCAGCGTATAGAGCAATGGCCCTGGATTCAGGAGGACCTGAGTTCAGATCTGGCCTCAGACCCTTGACATTTACTAGCTGTGTGACCCTGGGCAAGTCACTTAACCCCAACTGCCTCACCAAAAAAAAAAAAAAAATCATAAACCACACTTTATTCAAGCCATTCCCCAAATGATAGACATCCCCTCAATTTCTAATTCTTTATCACCACAAAAAGAGCTACCCCCCCACCCACACACAGAGTGGTATTCCTCAGTCAAAGGTTATTATATAGTCAGTTTTATAACCCTTTCGGTGGAGTTCCAAATTGTCCTCCAGAATGGTTGGACTGGTTCACAGCTCCACCAACAGTGCATTAGTGTAGCTATTTTTCCACATCTCCACCAGCACTTATCATTTTCCTTTTCTGTCATTTTAGCTAATCTGATAAGTATGAGGTAATACCTAACAGTTGTTTTCTAATCAATAGTGATTCAGAGTACTTTTTCATGTGCCTATAGATAGCTTTGATTTCTTCTGAAAACTGCCTGTTCATATTATTTGATCATTGGTCAATTGGAGAATGGCTTTTAAAAAAAATTTTGCTCAGTTCTTTATATATTTGAGAAATGAGATCTTCATCACAGAAACTTGTTATAATAATTTCTCCCAGTTCCCTGCTTTTCTTCTAATTTTGGCTTTTGTTTGTGCAAAAACATTTAAATTTCATGTAATCAAAATTATCCATTTTACTCCCTCTGATACTCTCTATCCCCTTTTTGTTCATAAATTCCTCTTATCCATAGACCTGACAGGTACATTTTTCCTACCCCTAAATTTACTTATGATATCACCCTTTTTATCTAAATCATTTATCCATTTTGGCTTCATGGTGGTATATGATGTTGGTTTGTGCCTACTTTCTGTCACACAGCTTTCCAGTTTTCCCAGCAATTTTTGTCAAATAGTGAGTCATGTCCTCCAAACTTGGATCTTTGAGTTTATCAAACACTAAATTACCATAGACATTTCCTACTGTATACTGTGTACTTAATCTATTCCATAGATCCGCCCGTCTATTTCTTAGACAGGATCAAACTGTTTCCATGGTTGCTACTTTGTAATGGTTTGACATCTGGTACTTCTATGTTGCCTTCCTTCACATTTTTTCATTGATTCCTTTGATATTCTTGATCTTTTTTTCTTTCGAGGGAATTCTGTTATTTTTTCAAGTTCTATAAAACAATTCTTTGGCAATTTTATTGGCATGGTACTTAATAAGTAAATTAATTTAAGCAGCATTGTTGTTTTTATTATATTGGATTGATCTACCCATGAGCGATATTTATCCAATTGTTTAGATATGTTTTTATGTTAACTGTAACTGTGTAACTGTGTTCCTATAGTCCCTGGGTTCATTGGCAGGTCGACTCCCAGGTATTTTCTACTGTCTGTAGTTATTTTAAATGGAATTCTCTTTCTATATGGTCCTTCTGGGTTTTGCTGGCAATATACATAGAAATGTTGATGGTTTATGTGAATTTATTTTATATCCTGCAATTCTGTTAAAGTTGGTATTTGGTTCAATTAGGTTTTTAGTTGATTCTCAAGGGTTCTCTAACTGTACCATTATATCATCTGCAAGGAGTAATCATTTTGTTTTCCTCGTTTCCTATTCTTATTCCTTCAAATTCTTTTTCTTGTCTTATTGGCATAGCTAGTATTTCTGATACAATACTGAAAAAATAGTGGTGATAATGGATACTCTTGCTTCACCCTTGGATCTTATTAGAAAGACTTCCAGTTAATTCTCATTACAGATAATGCTTACTCTTGGTTTCAGAAATATATTATTTAACATTTTAAGAAAGGATCCACTTATTGTATTTTCCAGCGTTTTAATAGCTATGGGTGTTATTTTTTGTCAAAAGCTTTTTCTGCAAGTATCATATATAGTTGTTTTTACATGTTCAATTATGCATAAAGTTTTCCTAATGGTGAACCGTGCCAGCATTCATGGTACAAATCCCTCCTAGTCATAGTATATGATCTTTGTGATACATTGCTGTAATCTCCTTGCTAGTATTTTATTTTAAATTTTTGCATCAATATTTTTGAATAGAATTTTATTTTCCAAAATATATGTAAAAACAAAATTTTAACACCAATTTTTAAAAAACTTTCTGTTCCATGCATGAATATTTCTAAGGGAAATTAGAGTTTTCTTACTCTGTTTTTAATCTTCCTGATTTAAATATGAAAACCATATTTGTGTCAAAGAAAGAATCTGGTAGGACTCCTCTACCTATTTTTTCAAATAGTTTATATAGTATTAGAATTAACTGTTCTTTAAATATTTAGTAGATTTGACTTGTAAATCCATCCGATTCTGAGGGGGTTTTTAGGGAATTTATCGAACAGTTTGTTCCATTTTTTAAAAAAGATAGGATTTAGTTTTCTTTTTCCTCTTTTGTTAATCTAAGCAATTTATATTTTTAAAAATATTCAAACATTTCACTTAGACCACTGGTTTTACTGGCATAAAATTGGGCAAAATATTTTCATCTTCATTAGTGGTGCATTCAATTCATTTAATTTTTGATTCTGATAATTTGGTTTTCTTCCGTTTTAAAAATCAAATTAGCCAATGGTTTATCTATTTTATTGTTGTTTTCATAAAACCAGCTCCTAGTTTTATTTATCATTTCAGCAGAATTTTTATTTCAATTTTATTAATCTCCCCTCTGATGTTCAGGATTTCTATTTTAGTGTTTAAATAGAGATTTTTAATTTATTCTTTTTCTAGTGTTTTAGTTGCATGTCCAGTTCATTAATCTGCTCTTTCTCCCTTTTACTTATGATATATGCATTTCTCTAAGTATTGGCTTGGTTGCATCCCACAAATTCTGGTATACTGCTGTCCTCTTTAATGAAATTATGGCTATTTCTATGATTTGTTCTTTAACTTATTCTTTAGGATTAGATTACTTAGTTTTCCATTAATTTTTAATCTATGCTTCCATGGTCCCTGATTGAATGCAATTTTTATTACATTACTGTCCCCGAAATGGAGCATTGCTATTCTGCATTTGGTTGTGAAGTTTTTATGCCCTAATACATGATCAACTTATATACATTTACACCTGAGAAAAAGGTATGCTCCTTTCTTTTCCCATTCAGTTTTCTCCAGAGGTCTATCACACATCTAACTTTTCTAAAATTCTGTTCACCGTCTTAAGTTCTTTCACATTTACTTTATGGTTAAATTTTTATCTAGGTCTGAGAGGGAAAAGCTGTGGTCCCCCACTAGCATAGTTTTGCTGTCTATTTTTTCCTGTAACTCACTTAATTTTCCTTTACAAATGTGTATGCTATGCTATTCAATGCACATATGCTTAGTATTGATATTACTTCATTGTCTACATCGCCTTTTAGTCAAATGTAATTTCCTTGACTATTTTTTAATGAGGTCTATTTTTGCTCTTGCTTTGTCTGAGATCATACCAGCTACCCTTGCCTTTTTAACCTCAGCTGAAGCATGACAGATTCTGCCCTATTCCCTTATTTTAAACTGTGTCTTGCTAGTTAAAGGGTTTTTCTAGTTTCTAATCCAGTCTGCTATCAGCTTGTTTTAAAGGTGAGTTTATTCCTTTGGTTTGTTTTCTGAATGAAACATATAATACTTGTAAATGCTCCTAAAATCTCTTTCCACTCCAAAATTCTGTGATCCCTATAACTCTCTGGAAATACCAGTGTTTTGCTGTACTAAACACTGGATGACACCTTCAAAACAATAAACAGGATACAAAAATGTCCACGTATTTTCCTTTTTTAAAATGGAAAGCATTGTAAAAAGATATTTTCATAAAACCTGCTTCTAACACTCAAGGGTCTATAATAGTACTGGGGAAAAAAATCCAAGGGGATGCCCAAACTACATTTTGGGTCATAATCTTTCTATCCAAACATTGTTTTAAAAAAAAGAATAAACCCAATTTATTGTTCCAAACATGCTCTTGCCCTTCCCTACTCCCATCAGCCATTCCTAGTAATACAGAAGTATTTTGGCAAAATCCAATACTACTTCTGTGCTGCCCCTAGTCTGTCTGTGAGGTGGGGAAGGAGGTCTTTGCTCAGCTCTTTAGGGCCAAGCATCAGTTGTTCCAGCAGACCCTCAGTTTTGCCCAGCCTCTTTTCTAGGCACTCAAGATGCACATCAGCTTGGGTCCGTGTTCATGTGCAGGCAGCCACACTTAGGGCTCTGAGCCCACTTGATTTTGCTCCTCTGCCCCCTCATTTCTAGGAACAGGCCTCCGAAGGAGCCTTTCAGGTGGTACAACACATGGGCTATTCATTAGGAATCACGCTGTCCTGATTTACAATACTTGTCAATTATATAAAGCGAAAATTTATTTTAAAGGCCAATCAATAGCCCGAATAGGAGCATTGTATGCTTGTGAGAAATTTTGCATGTTTCAGAAACGTGTAATGAGGACAAAATCCCAGACCATTTCATGAAGATCTTACCGATTCTGTAAAGAGACTTGGCCACTGGGCACTCCTCCCTTCTACATTCCTAACATGAGTCTGGTTTGCTTTTAACTAGAAAACAAGAAGCACTGGTCCCACCAGGTCTAGCCCAAAGCCCCTTCTGCTCCGGGGCTTTCAATGCCACATTAAAGACTTTCTATTTTATCCTGAAGGCAGAGAGAAGAGTCACAAAATCAGACTGTTGGAAGGAAGATTATTTTAGCACTTGTGGGGAGGGCCAATTAAAAAGCAGAGAAGCCTACAAGCCAGGAGGGCAATCAGAAGGCTTTTGCTTAGGCCAGAAGGTGGATGGACCAAGGTGCAGAGACTGTAAGATACCGTGAAGCAAAAAACAGCAAGAATGGAGATGGGAAGCATAGCAAAGGAATGAGACAAGGCCAGGCCCCCCGAAAAGATGGGGCGGGGACACACACACACACACACACACACACACACACACACACACACACACACACGACCGGAGTGAATTCTTCTGTCAGTCTTCTCACCTCACAGCCAACATGATTGATTACTGCTAAAGAAGAAAGGGAACAGAGCGGATTACACTTGGGGAAATATCAATTGGCTCAGCCTTCTTCCATTTTCCAGTGATGCCTTTAGGGCTGATGTGCAACGTGAAAAAGGAGCAAGAAAAATCTCCCCAAAGAGATGAGCAATCAGGAAAGGATAAAGTCTGGTCATACAGAATATGGGGAAAACACTGACGGAAACCCACAGTACTCTGGAGGATTAGGTGCAGACAAGAGTCACTCTGGACTGGGCTAGAATCTGTGCCAGTGGAGAGAACCCCGATGCTGAGGGGATCCTGGGCCCTGACAGAGACATGCTTCCCATTTTCTCATCATCTGTTCACCCATCCTATCTCCTACTTGGTTGCCCCTGGAGCTATTCTGAGTAGAGATCCTCTTATTATATCTTCATCATTTTTACACCTCTCAGTGTCTTGTACAGAATAGGTGATCCATATGCATTTGTCAAACGAATGGACAGAGATTAAAGTCACCCTATGCGTAAGATTTATAATCTTAACTTTCTATCTTTTTTTCAACTTAAAGACCGTTTAAAAGTTTGATCACTTAAGTGTAGCTTCTGTTTAAGCTGGTTACCCACTTAAAAATAATGTGAAATCTTTTCACAAAAACATATAAAACCATCACCCCCCTTTTTGGGGGAGAGAAGGGAAAGGAGCAAGACCCATGAGGTCCCTATCATTAGGAACTTCCAGCAAGAAAATACCCCCTCCCAATGCCCATCAGCACCTCTTCTGCAATTCATAAGCATCAAAAAGTGGCCAGAGCACTCAGAGGTGACTATGACTTGCCCAGGATCACACAGGTAGTACATATCAGACAGACCTGGAACCCACATCTTCCTGATGACAAAACCAATGCTACTTCTGAGAATTAAAGCTCGAACCAGAATCACATCAGAAGACAAAAATGAAATAAAACACAGTGTTACTGAAGAACAATGGAAGGTATCCTATGGAAATAGAACTACATAACCATAGGTAGTGAGTCTGCCTACCTCCTTCCAAGAGTATCTTTTGTGCTTTTTCTGTTCTTCTTGTCTCTAGCCTAGAGAATACAAGACCTTCTTGAAAAGCCAACTCTATGCTCTCCTCTCCCTGTGAGAAGCGAGGTGCACTAACTTTCTGAAGGCACAAGGACAACAGTTAAAGCATCCCTCCTGAACCAGGTAACTGTTGGTATCGTATGAAACAACAGACCACAGCCGAGAAACACTGTGCCTCAGTGGCTGAGGTAGCGGTCACCCTGGAATTCTTACCAATACCCCTCAGGAAACAAATGGGAAGCATCCCTGGGAGAGAGCAAAGGTTTTTTTATAAGAGGGTCAAAGTAACTGAGAAGATCCCTGGCTGATTCCTAACGAGACAATCCCTAACCTCGTCCTCTTCCTCTGCCACCAGACATTTTATTCTGGAAACATCTCCACAGAAATACAACAGCCCAGAGTGATTGTAAGTGGCAAGAGTGACTCCTGGCAGCATCCCTGAGAGTTACTGAATGTCACCTTCTGGCGAAGATCGATGCCATTATTTGAACACCTGACCAAAAACACTCGGAGACTCTGTAATTGGGAGGTTATGTGTTTCTGGGACATAGCTCTCATTTTCACGGACACTAAAAAGAGAAGATCAACTTAATGGTGCAAAACTTCTGAATTGATGAAGAAATTGACATTTGTTTTATGAAGATAGTGTGGTACGGAATGGCCTTACTTCCAAAGCTCACTGAATTTCCAATGATTGAAACCATTCGCCTTGAATCACACATTGTTCCTTTCATTTAAGTGCCAGAAAAATTGGGTTTTCTGATAACCAACAAGTTGGCTGTCAAGGAGGCATCTCCATCCTCCAGGTTTTCTCAAAAAGTGGTCGGGGGCAGCTTCCTTAATTTGGGAAGAAAAACTCTTAGTAGGTTCAAAATACTGAGCTGTAAGCTATGACACTTTTCTACCACTGGCTCTTAGAGATGACAATCAGGACAGAGAGGTCACTCAGGGCAAGAAAAGAAAAAAGCACACAAATATGGGTGTGCACACACGGTGTTCAGTGAATGGACTGAGGGTCACTGTTACAGTGACTGGGAGATCAAGTAACTGACAATTATGTGGGTTGTGGCACAGATACGGGCAAACACCTAAAAAGAATTCTTTCAAAGTTCTTCCCCACAAAGTGTCATTTCCCCATAAAAGAGGGGCGGGTAAAGAGCATGATTAATGCCCTATTATAAATGATACTTATAGGAATTAAAATCACAGAAGACTTCACCTACAGCTACAAAGGAAAGAAATTATTTTGGTTTCATTTCTTCTGCAGACACAAAGCTGCCCAGGTCCAGAATCTCGCTTGTGATGCAGACGTCCCAGACGGGCAGAAAGCCCTTCAACGCCCACCAAGGGGAAGCCCCTTCTCCTAATAGGAAGCTTCTCTACACTCCCCACCTCACCCCCTGCTGAGGGCTCTGTCTGGAACTCATTTTTAATCTGGGTAACATACATCTCTGGGGCACCTGGTGGGGCCACGGGCACAGAGCATTGGGCTGGGAGTCAGGAAGATCTAAATTCAAATCCAGCCTCTTACATATCCTAGCTGTGTGACCCTGAGCAAATCATTAAACCTGTTTGCCTCAGTTTCCCCAACTGTAAAGTGGGGGGTAATAACAGCACCTACTTCACGTGGTTATTGTGAGGATCAAATGAATGATACTTGTAAAGTGCTTTGCAAACCTTAAAGCAGTCTATTTATGCTAGCTCATTATTATTACTATTAACACTGGAAGGGGGCTGTCTGCACAGGATGTCACCGACATCTCCCAAGCACCAAGCCCGTGTGGCAGGCAGGCAGACAGGCAGGGCCAAAGGTCAAGCTGGTGCCAGAGGGCCGGCCCCTGCCAGTCGTGACAACAACAACGGTTTCGGTTTTGTCCCTGTAATGCCAGGTGCAGGCCATCTTTGGGCGTATGCTCCTGTCCCACCCTCTTTCAGCTCCACAGGCAAAAGCTCCAAGATGACGCCTTCCAACCCAACTGGGACTTCTAGCTTGAGAAGAGCCGCAGAAAACCTTTAATCCGACCCAGTCACTTTACAGATAGGGAAACTGAGGCCCAGAGAGGGGAACTGTCTTGCCTAGAGACAGCTGAGGAGCCTAGTAGGGCCTTAAATACGTGCTTCCAGACCCAAGGCCGCTCTTCTTCCCACTGCCACAAGAGATGGTGACCCCATTAAAAAAAAAAGGCCATCGGCTAAAAATATCCCACAGATACTTAAAAGAACAAGCGTTACTGAACCCCAAATACCATATCTAGAAAGAGAAAACAAGGAAATAGAATTCAAATACTAACTGTCAACTGTAAATTACCAAGAGAAACCAGACTAAGGACAAGAATCCAAACCCAATTAGTCTTTGGAAACCTTCAAAGAGTGGCATTTAAAACGTCAATCCACTCAGCAGCCGGACAGAGACTGCTCTCTCCATTGGGTTGATGTTCTCATTGTCACACAAGCCAGGATGACCTCACCACCCCAGCCTGGTCTGGTTTTTTAACTGAGAGAGGCCCCTAACCTAGTGAGGAGGGACTCCCAAGTCATAGGAACTAAGTCCAGAGCGCCCAGTTATCACTGCACCCCCATGGTGGACCCCGCTTGGTGTTGGCATCTCAGGAAGGACGTGCCTTTTGAACTTCACCTGCACTTCATGAACCATCCCTTGTCCAAGCTGAAAGCCAGTAACGCTTTGAATTTAAGGAAACCCAGCCTTCGTCACCCTTTTACGCTGGAGAAGCCACCTTATTGGGGGTGGCTCTCTTCGCTTGGCTTTGGGGACTCAAGCTCAAGCCGGTGTGGAAGAAGATGAGGAGTCCCAAAGGAAGGCACCTCTAAGCCCTGAGCAGCTGATTTCCTGTCCTGGAGGGGGTGAGCACAGCCCACACCCCAGAGCCCCCATCTATTCAAGGTCTGGCAGCGCTTCCATCTCTACCCCCACTGTCCCTGCCCACCCTCCAAGAAAGGGCCCGAGTCATTACAGCAGCTGCCCACAGAATCAGTGCTAGGATTTATTTTTACAAGCCAAGGAACCGCTGAGAAAGTTTATTTTCAAACAATTTCACCATGCTCCGAATTCTATGTCGCCACTGGAAACAAAACTCTCCTTCATCCCCTGCACAAGCCTGATTAATCTTTCTCCAAATAGAAATGGGACGCATGATGGCACGTGTGACTGAGATGCTTGCGAGGGAGCATTTATCCCAGTACAGGTCCCATGTTTTCCCAAAACAGGATGCTTCAAATAGATGCTGCCTTTTCATTTTCTCCCAGAGCTGAGTGTCTCCAGATGCTCCGTTGGCTACTGCATAGATGCATCAGCAGTTTCAGAGAAAGTAACTGGGAATGGAGACAAGCTCAGGGAAAGAGTTATGGGGCAAGCTTCTTTTCAGCTGGGAGTTCTTCCACTGACACATCTGGCCACACGAATCACTTCATCGTTGCCTCTTAACTCCAACTGGCCAAGAAAATGAAGAAGTTTAAAAACACCTCAGAGAGCTCTCTCCCCAAGTGACAGAGCCTTGGAAAGGAAAAGGCCATGATAAGAACACAACCTGCCCTCTAGGTCAGAAACTCCAAGTAAAAGTGCTGGACCAGAAACTAAGGAGGAGCCGAAAGCGAGTAGCCAAGAGAGTCCTGTCTGATGGTGGATGACTCGTGAGCCAATGAGATGTGCACCATTCACACCCAGGGCAGTCAAACTGAACAGAAGCCTAAGCCATTTCTCAAGGTGGAAAGGGAACTAGAATGACTTATTAACAGAGGAGATTAATTTAAAAGCTGTAGCCAAAACTCTGTGCAGCAAAACAAAGCCAATGGATGTTCTCACCCAGAGATCCGTTCCTGAAATAAAGGGCCATGTTGGCCAGGGTTCTGAAATTCACTGGAAGGGGAGAAAGGAAAAATCCCATCGCTTCTTGGGGTGTTTGTTTTATTCTTCAATACTCTGTCCTTCTAGGGAAGCTAGGTGGTGCAGTGGATAGAGCACCAGCCCTGGATTCAGGAGGACCTGAGTTCAAATCCAGCCTCAGACACTTAACACTTACTCGCTGTGTGACCCTGGGCAAGTCACTTAACCCTCATTGCCTCACAAACAAAAAAAGGGAAAAAAAATACTCTTGTCATTCTGCAGGACAGTCTAGAACCCCTCCACTGTGACCGTTAACAACTGTAACAGTGAGAAAGAACGTTCCCAATATGTCACTGCTTCATCTGTCAAGATTAGTTACTGTGCATAATTTGGGACAAGGGATGAAAAGCCCGAGAATTTAGAGCTCGACAACACAAATTCCACTGGACTTTCGGGGCTTGGGGAGAAGGTCAAGTACAGACGTTCACTCAAGTAAGAGTCACTACATCGTCAAGACTCTAACTTGGGAAAATGGAAATGGGGCTGATTCGATGATCCTGGGGACCCCCCCCACCGAGTCCGAATTAGCACCAAACCCCAATGGCTGAATGGGAAAAGCAGAGATCGATGCCCTCTCCTGAACGTTCAAAGAGGATGACAAAGCAGATCTGGCCTCCGGTCCAGAATGTGTGAGAGCTCACGGGCAATGGCAGTCATGAGCATAACGTCCTGTCACTTGGCTGTGGCAGGAGGGATGGAATGAAGATCTCCCAATGTTCTTGTCGCCTCCAACATCACCATTTCCAGCAGGATGAAGTCTGGTATCACGCCAAGGACCCCAAAAGGTTTTCTTCAAAACTGCTGGGAGGGGGTGAAGCAAGAGCAACCACCCTCATTGTACAGGCTCAGGAAAGAAGTGTTTGGCCAGTGGGTCCTAGCGGTGCCACGGGCAGAAGGAAGAAACGGGCACCGCCAAGAGAAGTCCCAAGAGCTCCGTGCGGTCACCTCTCATAGTGGGGGCACATAGTGCTCCAGACATGTGCTGAGGGTCTCGGCCAACTCAAAGCAGAGGCACTTCCAACGTCTGGGCTTGCCCCCACATGATGTCATCTTTTAAAAGGAGGCCAGAAAAAGAAATGCATTCTATTCTCACTCTGATTCTCCCTGAGAGGAGCGGCGGCTGTTAGGCTAAAAATGAGAGGAACCCCTTTTCGAGGAGGTGACAGAAAGCCAAATAAAGTGGAGGGAGCATCATTTAACCAGAAAAATCCACCTAAGAGTCACGGGGAAAGGTGAATTCTAAAGAAACAAAGATTCCATGGGGATAAAGAGGAGGCCTGGATGTCGGGTCCTCTTCTCTGGATGGTGTAAGCAGGGCAGGGTAGGGAAGGGAAGGGAGTCCCAAGAACGTGCACAGACCGACAAAAGGACAAGCCAGGAGTGGTCAAGCACGCCAAGGCTGCCTGACATGGCCCTGAGGAGGTACCTAAGTGCCAGAGAGTTCAACAAGGCTCCAAAGAGAAGGCCCTGCCCTCAAAGAGCTCATAATCCCACAGGGAAGGAAGCAGCATGGCACAAGCACGCTAGCTCCGGGATAAACCAAAGGTGATCTCGGAGGGAGAAGACAAGACTCTAGCAGAGGGCGGGAGGGAGGGAGCCACAAGCACCACCCAATGGAGGCACTGGCGTCCCCGTGGAGGTCTCCAGGTAGAGTCTGGACAACTGCCGCCGGGGGAATGGGGCAGTGGGGATCTCCTCGTGGACAGACTAGATGGGAGGCCGGTGAGAAGCACAAATGGAACCTTTCAGCCAGGGAGGCTGACCGCTTCCTTTGCCTCTTCACCGGAGGCCCAGCCGGCCCGTCGCAGCTGCAGCCTCAGAGGACATGACGATACCAAGGACTTTTGATGTTGGTGAGCACAAGCTGGCTGGACCAGGCTCTGCAGACCAGGCTGAGACCAGCCAAGACTGGACGGCGAGACAAAAGCCTATGAAGGAAGGACGAACATCCCTTTTTTGTGCTTCAGATTCATGAGTGAAGAATGCCCATGGCCAACAAGTGCGTGTTCAGACACACAGAGAGGGTCCACTCCAAGAAACCTTAATGGGAAGACTGACAGACTCTCAGGACCTCCCTGGCTGGACTGCCAGTCTTGAGATGCCCAGGGTCCAACAAAGTACCTGGCACACGGTGTGGGCTTCTTGACTGCATGGTGACTGACTCTGAACCATCTATTTTCAGGCAAATGTTTTCATTCTTTTTTATTTCTATCTTGTACCTAATCCTATTGTCCAAGAGAAGCTTCTAGAGGCCACAGCGCAAAGGGCTGGGCCCTGGGTCAGAAGCCCCAAGTCCAAGTCTGAGGCACTTAGCTGTCATGTGCCCCTGCACAACTGTACCAACTCCCTGGGTTACTGTGAAGACCCAATGAGACAATGGAGAGAAAGGGATCTGCAAACCTTACCGTGCTCAAGAAAGGCCAGCCATGAGGCACCACCTCACGCCTCTCAGATGGGCTAATATGACAAAAAGGAAAATGATAAATGCTGGAGAAGCTGTGAAAAAATGAGAACACTAATGCATTGTGGGTGGAGCTGTGAAGTGCTCCAGAGAGCAATTTGGAACTAGGCCAAAAAAGCTAGAGCCAGTGAGGTCATGAGAGTCTATCAGTCTCTCCATTACCACCACTAGGTCTACACCCCAAAGAGATCATAAAAAAGGGGAAAAGGACCCACAAGTACAAAAATATTTAGAGCTGCTCTTTTTGTGGTGGCAAAGAATTGAAAATCGAGGGGATGCCGTCCATTGGGGAATGGCTGAACAAGTTGTGGTAAATGATCGTGATGGAATATTATTGTGCTGTAAGAAATGATGAGCACGCAGATTTCAAGAAAAAACTGGAGAGACTTCAGTGGCCTGATGTCAAGTGAAGTGAGCAGAACCAGAACATTGTGCTCAGTAACAGCAACACTGTGGGAGGATCAACCATGAAGGACTTGGCTCTTCTCGGCGGTGCAACGATCCAAGACAATCCCAAAGGACTCATGATGGAAAAAGCTCTTCACATCCAGAGAAAGAAGTGTCAAGTCTGGATGCAGATCAAAGCAGACTATGTGCACCTTTTTTTATTGTTTTTGTTTCTTCTTTCTTGTGGTTTTCTCTTTTGTTCTGATTCTTTTCTCACAACATGGCTAATGTGTAAATATGTTTAATATGATGTAATATATAACCAATACCAGATTGTTTGCTGGCTTCAGGATGGGGTAGAGAAGGGAGGGAGGGAGAAAAGTTTGGAACTCAAAGTCTTACAAAAACGAATGGTGAAAACTATATTCCTGTAATTGGAAAAAAAAATAAAATGAAAAACGATGTTTTTTTAAAAGAAAAAAGTCAGTCATTCTTGTCCTATTAAGATGCCCAGGGCACTGGGAAGCCACTGCCCCGAATCACACGGTCAGCAGGTATCAGAGGCAGGACCGAGACCTAGGTCCCCCTGAGGCTCCACGACCCCAGGGTCCTGGCACAGTCAGTGAACAAGCATGTTCTAAGCCCTGAGCAAAATGCGGCATTAAAGGGGACCAAAAGTAAAGGATGCCAAGGTGGGAGGGCATTTCCAGATAGGAGATGGTGAGTGACAATGAACCCGGTGAGCAATGGGTATGTGCAAGGCACAAGGTGTAGCAAGTCTGGAAGGGTGGGAAAGGGACAGGTGAGGAAGGTCTTTGTATGTGATTCTGGAATAATAGGGAGCTACTGGGGGGATGTCACTGTCCTGGGGAAGACCGCCTAGAGAGGAGGGAGGAAGCAGGCAGACCCACCAGCAAGCTACTGCAGTAGTCCAGGCAGGGACAGGGGCAACGGCATGGGGTGTGTGGGGGGTGGGGGGTGGGGTGGACAACACACCAGAGGCATAGTGAAGGCATGACTGACAGATGTGGATGGGGGGGACCCGAGGGGGCTGTCCACAGCTGTCCCTGAATAGCTACTGTGGATCTCGGGGCCACTTCCAGCCCCAGGCCTGCCCAATTGCCTAGCTGGCAGCTGCAAGTGCTCACTCCCGGCACTGGTGGGCATCCCTTCCTGGACGCCCCCGGCTCCCCTCCCTCAGGCCTCTGAGGTCACAAGTGAACCGGGGTCTCGCACCCCTTCTCCAGACCACACATGATCTCTGCCCTTGTGGACTTGTCCACTTAAACTTTCAGGAACAGAGAGATGATGTCCGTGGATGTAGGAACATGGAAAAGAGAAACTGCTTTGTCTATCAAACCACACGTGCTTGTTAAGTGCCCGCTCTATGCCAGGCACCGTCAGCTCCATGCTGAGGACAACAATACCAAGAATAAAGCAGCTCCTGACCTCGGAGGGCTTCTACTCTCTTAGGGAGACAGAGCACACTTAAGTCCAGATAGGACACACACACCATATGTGTGATACCAGAGAGTAACAAAGCAACTGGCAGGAACCGGGCATAAAAAGCGCCAGGAGAAACACCATAAAGGCGCCCCGTGAATCACTGTCCCAAAGTTTTCATTTTTCAATGACCACACACTCCAGTCCATCTTTGGGTCTATTTCCCAAGCACTGAAATATACCCTTGGAGCTTTAATGTCCTCATTTTGTTAAAAGGAGATCTACAACATTTCAGCTGTGACCCACGGAGGAGTGAAGACGGAAGGCAGAGAGGGACGAGCTCTCCCCCTCCCCCTCCCCCTCTCCCTCCCCTTGCCCCTCTCTCTTTTTCCTTCCACTCCCCCCTCCCCAGAACTGTTCTATAAACTGCTTAACCCCCCACTTAAACACTCTACCCAACTACATTTAACAAGCTGTGCAAGACCGGACCCGACACCCTTCTATTCCTAAGAAAACACAGCCAGGGGATGCTCCCCAGGAGCACAATCACCTTCACCCTTCTGACCGCCGCCCAAAGCCCCCTCCCCCCCATAGTCCCCCAGAAGGTGGTGTTTTTAGGATTCTCATTGGTTACTGGACAGGGAGGGACAAGAAGATGAGGGGAAAATGGAAGAAGGGCCCAGTCGGGTTCACTCCCCAGTCACCCTTGTTTGAAAAACAGGCCCCCAGAAAGGCAGCAAGCAGTCACTCCCATGGGACTGCCTGGGGGGGGGGGGGGCGTCATGAGCAGCTCTGACAAAACGTGTGGTCCCACACTCCAGAGCCTCGAGTTTTCTGAGTCCTTGTAAGAAGCACCCCAATGGTCAGGCCTGCATGCAGATGCAAGTTTCCAATTGACCATGTAACTTCTCCAGGGGTCCTGTGCCTCTCTTCCCCTGTACACAGCAGCCCCTGCTCAGAAAACAGTTTGGGCCACACGAGGGCAGTGATGTGTTCAGGATCCTCCAGTCAGCTCTGTGCCCAAAGCAGGACTGGAACCCAGAAGCCAAGCGGCCCACGGACACTCCCATCCTGGAGGCCAAGGGGCCAGCGGTACCCCCTCTACTCTAGGGCCTCAGCTCGGGGCAACCTGGCCCACAGCACAGCCCAAGAAGCCAACGGGATGCCAAGTCTAGTCTCTCCCTAACTCGATGGACAGCTGCTTCTCAGCAACCAACTGTCCCCAACACCGGCTGCCCTTGTGCCTCAGACCACATTTTCCCAGAGCCTGGCAAGAACCAGCCACACTCTCTTTCTGCTCGGGGACCAGGTCCCAGCCCATCCCTAAGATGGACCAGCTGAGGCCTCACTCAACTTCCCCTAGACCAGGGTTTCTTAACTTTTTCCATTCACAACTTTTTTCCTCCAAAAAAATTTTATGCGACCCCAAGTATAGAGGTATATAAAATAGGTAGACAGTTGCCAGATTTCTTGCAAGTCCCACATTCAGTTATGCCATCCTATATGGGGTCACTCCCCACAGTTTAAGAAGTTTTTACCTAGATGTTACCTTAAATAAATTTAGTCACCAAAACCATGATTATTCTATTTTTTTTTTTGGTGCCTAGAAAAACTGATGATGTCATGTCACACCTGCACGGACATAACCTGGCTCCACAGACTGTAAGCACCATCTTTCCAGCTGCCCAAGGCAGGAAGCAGAAAGGCCTGGATTCTGGTGACAACAACAACCCTGTAAGGTGGCTGGACAGGAAGTGCAAGGATGAACCCCACTTGGGAGAGGAGGAGGCTCTCAGGGAGCGGGAGCGGAATTACGCAGACGCACACGGCTCAGGAGAGAAGAGCGGAGCCCGCGGGGTGGAGGACAGACCTTCCTGGCCGGAAGGGTGTGATCCTCTGGCCTTACCTGACTGTTCCGCTGGGAGGGGACAGCAGGGAGGGCGTCTACTCTCTTCTCAAAATGGCTAAAAGCAAACAATGACTGAGGCACATTACATAAACCAGTCCATCTGGGACTCACAAATGCCTCGTGAACTTGTCACTACCATTACTGCCACTTTACAGCTGAGGAAACTGAGGCTAAGCATTTAAGCAACTTTCTTCAGGTCCTGACCCCAAGCCTGGCCGGTGCCCTCGCCATGAACAACACAGGTGTAGGCACCGTGAGCCATGGCTCACCCCCACTCAGCTGACAGATCCCTGACAGAAAGGGGGAGAGGAAAAGGAAGTGAGAACAAAAACAAAACTCCTTCCAGGCCACCTTTTCAGCTTTCTTTGTTTCAGAAGAAAGAAGCATTAACACATGTCTTGTGATGGATGGCAGTGTGAGGGAGAAGCCTGCTTGCCTCCCTCCACCAAGGCGCCCCTCGCCCTCTCCTTAGAGCCTCCAGGACAGCAGCGCTGGCACCGCCAGACTCTGGCTCCATGGCAGTGGCAGACCACGCGGCGAGCCCGCCCAAGGAGCCAGGCTGGGTCTCCTACCTTCGGTCTTTCATCACCGACTCAATGAGAGCCAACCCTCCCGAGCCCTGAAGAAGGCCAGGCCTACCTCACGAGGTTCTCGTTGTCTCCTGTCCCCTTGCAGGTCGCACACTCGGTCCGGAGGTCCTCTGACTTGGGCTTCTTCTGTAGCACAGACTGTCTCTGTCTCCTTTCCCGAGGAACTCTTTCCTACCACAGTGAGGAGAGGAGGAGGAGGAGAAAAGGGGAGGGCAGGTTTAATTGTGGGCCAGGAAGATGTTTTCCAACAAATGTTTAATTTTGTAGGGAAAAGTAACACGTTTCTTTCCCAACCTCAGGTTTTTCTTCTTCAGGAACAAAGCTTCTCTTGCGGCCTCTGGTTCTCTAAAAGTAAATAAATAAACACACACGTCAGCATTTCATAACTATCTCCTAAATAGCAGGAAGGACACGAGTGGATGCTGACGTGGGACTGGGGAAAAGAATGGAAGACACCCCCCCACCACTCCCTGAAATCACCAGTGCTCATAAACTCTCCATTCAGAAACGGTCAGGGGCTGGGGGGGGGGGCACAGAGGAAAGGCAGAGACTCACCCGAGCTCTCCTCAAAACCCTGCAAATACCTTTAATGCCATAAGACAATTAGCAGCAGAACCCACAAAAGGACAGGGTAAAATCATTTTCCAGACAAAGACAACCGAAGAGGTCAGCAAGAAAGGTCGGCTGTACTAGGATGAGAGAGGGGCACAGTATAAGGCAGGCCCCATCAGCGCAGACCCAGCCCCAGCAAACCAGGCCCAGGCCCCGGGAGCCACTGAATCACAGGAGTAGCAGCATCAACCGTTTGTGGAGCTCTCGGGCCGCAGGGGACAGTAGAAAAGCGAACGACTGATCAGAAGGTCACAGGGGCTTCTTTGCTGGCACTGGGGGCAGGACTCTGTTGCTGTGCCCAAACTCAGCTCCAGGCTGCAGTCCTGCGTGGCATCCCCAGGGCGGGGAGGAGCACTAGCACACCAGAGCTTGCAGTCACAGTGGGGCAGGGACCTGGTCAGAGTTCCAGGGCAGATAAGAGGGCTTGGGGTCACTCACAGACCAGCAATACTAAACGCACTTCTCCTTAGGTTCTGCCACCTTGGAAGAACTGAAAACTTACAGGTCCCTAGAAGTACCTCTGAAAACAGCTGCACAAAACCCCCAATGCTTGGGACAGTACACCTTCCACCCTGGAAGCAAAGCCCCACTTTTTTTTTTTTTTTGCAGGGCAATGAGGGTTAAGTGACTTGCCCAGGGTCACACAGCTAGTAAGTGTCAAGTATCTGAGGCCAGATTTGAACTAAAGTGCTCCTGAATCCAGGGCTGGTGCTTTATCCACTGTGCCACATAGCTACCCCAGAACCCCACTTTAACAGAGCTAAAAATAGGTTGGGAAAATGAGCAAACACACACTCATAAGAACATAAAGTTAACGCTTCTCCATACAAAGCCTCCAAGAAAAATATGAATTGGTCTCAAGCCATGGAAGATCTCAAAAAAGATTTTGAAAATCAAGTAAGAGAGGAAAAATTGGGTAGAGAAATGAGAGTGAGACAAGAAAATCAGGCTTAAAAAGTCAACTTGGGGGCAGCTAGGTGGCACAGTGGATAGAGCACCGGCCCTGGATTCAGGAGTACCTGAATTCAAATCCGGCCTCAGACACTTGACACTTACTAGCTGTGTGACCCTGGGCAAGTCACTTAACCCCCATTGCCCCGCAAAAAAAAAAAAAAAAGTCAACTTGGTAAAGGAGACACAAAAAATCCCCCAAAAAATAACACCTTAAAAAACAGACTGGGCCAAATGGTAAAAGAGGTACAAATAGCCAATGAGGAAAAGAATGGCTCAAAAGGCAGGATTGACTGAATGGAAAAGGAGACCCAAAAGCTCCATGAAGAAAAAAACTCCTTAAAAATGAGAACTGAGCAAAGGGAAGCTAGTGACTATATGAGAAATCAAGAAACAATAAAACAAAGCTAAAAGAATGAAAAAGCAGAAGACAATGTGAAATATCTCATTGGGAAAACAACTGACCTGGAAAATCGATCCAGAAGAGGTCATTTGAAAAATTACTGGACTGCCTTGAAAGCCATGATCAAAAAAAAGAGCCTAGACATCATTGTTCAAGGAATTATCAAACTACCCAGATATTCTAGAGCCAGAGGATAAAACAGAAATTGAAAGAATCCACCATTCACCTCCTGAAAGAGATCCCAAAATTAAAACTCCCAGGAATATTATTATAACCAAATTCCAGAGTTCCCAAGGCAAGGAAAAAATATTGCAAACAGCCAGAAAGAACCAATTCAAGTACTGAGCCACAATCAAGATTTAGCAGCTTCTACATTAAGGGATCAGAGAGCTTAGAATATAATATTCTGGAGGGCAAAGGAACTGTGATTACAACCAAGAATCACCTACCCAGCAAAACTGGGGGGAAAATGGCAATTCAATGAAAGAGAGAGAGCTCTTAGGCATTTCTGAGGAAAAGACCTGAGCTGAATAGAAAATCTGACTTTCAAATATAAGACTCAAGAGAAACATAAGAAGGTAAGCAGGAAAAGGGAATCATTAGGGATTTTTAAAAGGTTCAACTGAAAAAGCAAGTGCAAGACCCACAAGTGAGAATTCCCAAAGCCACTGGGAACAAGGTGGTCAGCCCAAGCAGCCCTCAAATATAAAATGAGTCGGAGAAGGAGATGACAAACCACTTCAGTGTTTCTAAGAAAACCCCAGATGGGGCCACAACTGAAATGATTTGGTGAGAGATTCTAGACGGAGCGAGAGGAAGCTTCTCAAAGATTGGCAAGAGAAAAAAGGGCCCTCGGTGGCCTCTCTCACAGCTGAGGAAGTCGAGGCCACAGAGGTTCAGTTCCCTGCCGTAGGCAGCCATTCCTCTTTAGGCCACACGCTAGATTTCCTCCAGCAGGCAGGCACCTTGTCCTTCACCGTTCTCCTCCCTGGTCAGCTTCCTCCGAAGGACCATCTCCCCCCCCATTAGAAGGGAAGCTTCTTAAGAACAAGGACTGTCTTCTACTCGTAGCGGGAATCCCAGAGCTCATCAGTACAGCTCAGCGAGTAAGGACTGAGCTGACTCACAGTCAGTCAGCATAAGCCCAGGTCCCCTGACTCCAGACTCCACACATATTCCAAGCGTTCACTCCTCAGCTCTAGTTCCCAGACAATAGCATTCTAACCAGAGTCCTCCTCTAGAAACAGGACCTGCTCTGGCCTGAAGGCTGGCTTAACACCATCCCATCGGATGGATGATGACAATGGTTCTTCTCTCGCCGTTATACGGAATGCCTGAACCTCGGAGCTGGCATTGCAAGTCTGGAAGCTAGGCATCACAAAATAGGTATTGTGCATTTATGTAATTTATTTTTCATATGCACTGAAGACAGTTCATTACAGGACGCAGATAAGTTTTAAGAGTAATGATCTGATTTGTCTGAGGCTAGAAAACAACCTAAGAGGAGCAGAAATGAGTGTTTAAGGGTGAGTGACCAAGCATTCTCCCCATGCCCCTAATAACCACAAAGGTCTTGCCGACTCCACTTTACACACAGGCGCTGTTCTCCCAGCCAATCGATCATACATAACCAAATAAAAACCCTTCAAGGCTTAGCTGTCACATCAGGAATGTCTTCTCCATCAAACTCATACAGAAGAGAAGGAAATGCTTCAGTTTGGACGAGCTTCTCCCTTCTCCATGTAAACGAGGAGAATCAAGGCAAACCCTCAAGACCAGAAGCAAGCTCCAAGAGCCCGCGCTTTGTGGGGCAGAAACGCCAGGCCGGCGGCTCGCTGGCAGAGCTCTCACGCTCCTCCTTTCACAAGAATTGGCTCCCACAGAAAATGCCACTGATATCTTTTTGGGTTAATTACGGGAGAATTGAAGGCAAGTCACAAACTGAGGCTCTTAAAACACTGAAGAAGAAAAAGGAACACATTTAAATAGAGTGTGAATAAAACGCCATCTGTTTCTTTCTGGTGGCTACTCACAGATAGCAGATGGAACGGTTAGCGCCCAGAGTAAAAACCATTCCAGGCCTGCCGACGGGCTCCAGGGTTTGTGTCATCTCATTTAATTTATGTAACAGTGGCAAGAAAAATACTGAAATCCAAGGAAACAAAACCAACTGCAACCACCGAGGTTTCAAATCAGAGAACAGAGCCAAACATCTGCACAAACCCAGTCACCATACTCCCCTCCTAGAAACACTAACATGGACCAAGACACTCAGGTATTACTACTGACTAACTTCAGGAGTTTACACAAGTATTCCCAATCATAGAAGCTCATGTGGAAACTTCCCTGGAGGGAGCGTGAGATGGGGGGGGGGGGGAGAGGGAGAGGGAGAGGGAGAGGGAGAGGGAGAGGGAGAGGGAGAGGGAGAGGGAGAGGAGAGGAGAGGAGAGGAGAGGAGAGGAGAGGAGAGAAGCGAAGAGAAGCGAAGCGAAGAGAAGCGAAGCGAGAAGAGCGCCAACTGCATTGAACCCCCAAGATCAGGCAGGTGGAACTGCAGAAAAGCAGCCAGACTGCCTGCCAAATCATTTGGACATCAGTCCGTGATAATTATGCATCAAATTGTTATTGATGTATCTAATAGAAATGTTTTTCCTAAGTGTGACTCTTCAGTCACATGGACATATTCCACTTTAAAGAGAAAACAAACCCAGGATCACATTAAGGCAAAAATCTTCTTTTTTCCAAGTCAGTCAGCCAATAAGCATTTATTAAGCGCTTACAGTGTGCTACATGCTCAACCCTGGGGCTACAGAGGAAGTCAGTCCATAACCACCAGGAGCTCCCACTCAAACAAAGGGAGACAACACGTGATCAGTCATGTTCAACCAAGCCACAAAGAGCATAAATACCAACCAATGAAAGGAGGGAGGGCCCAGGACTAAGGGGGATGATGGGAAGGGCTGAGAGAAGCCTGGGAAGGCAGGAGGTGGATCTTGTTAGAGAACCACCCTAGAAAGTCCCTGGAATAGACAAGAAGGGCAGTGAGTGAATATATCTGCAGGCCAAGATTACTTAAAAAACATTGCATCATTTTATTAATTAAGCAAAAACCAAGTGCATTTTGGGGAGCTAACAGCTGTTCAAATCCTGCCCTCAAGAATACCCCGGGTGACAGAGTCAGCCTTCCCTTTAAGGAGCTGGGCTGCCAAGTCAGACCAAGGATCATCATGTGTTCATTCGGCAGATGGGCACAGATAATTGTCATTAATACTAATCTGTAACACTAACAAACTGGGACTGGTGAACTCAGCGCACAAACTATTTTCTAACAAACTAAGAAGGCTAATGTGACCCACCCCAAGGCCTTACTTTAAAACCAAATGGCCGAAGGGGTAGAGATTCTCTGAGACAGTGACGTCAATGGCAGTGCAGAGACCTGCAGGAATAACAAGAACACATGGTTGGGAGGCTGCAAAGTCTGAACAGAAGGATGAGGAAGGAGGTATGACAGCACATTCTGGAACACTGGAGGGCTGGATAAGAGCAGGTGCCTGTGACCCAAGCCCCCCAGACAGGCTCCCTGGGGGTCCTCACAATGAAACTGGAACCTATTCTGATACCGCCACATGCAAGGACTGTGCTGCATTTTGAAGCAACCAGGACAAGCAGTTACAGTAAGAGCCGGGTGAATCACGACTTGGGCCGCTGCCTCAAACAGGAGGTGACCATGACTGAGAAAAAGATGGCCAGCAAGCTCAAGCCAACAGGAACATTTCCAAATTGCGGAGGCCGGCCCCTCCCCTGAGCCCCGCCCATCCATCCTTCCCATCTGCACCTTTAGCACAGAATCTCCAAGACTTCTACTTTCCCAAGGGAAACACCAAGGCCCCACAGGGTGGCTGGAGACTCCGTACCATGGCACCTCCCTTTTCACCCTGCTTCCCATTTTCAGGAAAGATGAATACAAACGTCACTACTTGCAATAGCCAGAAGGAGCAGTAAGGGCTGCAGGGGCTTCGATCCAAGCCCCAGAGGAGGCAGAAACACCCTGTTCTCAGATTGTAAGAAGAGGCTGCAGAAAATCCTACTGGGACCAAACAGGGCTGGGCTGTCAAATGTTTAACAATCAGCTTTTGGTGGAGGAAATGCACCTGGCAGGCACTTTTAACTGGACTCTGCATCATCAGTCTCTTAAATCTAGACAATTAACAAAACAATAAATCAGCGCAGACTGGTCGCTTTCCAAGGTATAAATGGACTACTGACAACTTAATCCATCAGAGCTGATCCCAAAGAAACGACAAAAAGAATGTAACCACAGAAGCCCGTCTTCTCTCTGCTCCAGACAGGGCACAGTGACAGGAGGCAATGGGATGCCTGAGCCCATGCCCTTATGACAGGGAAATTCAAGTCAACTGAATAAGCCTTTAGTACTTAGATACCCTTAGACATAAAGAGCCAAATTGCCTCTTCCTTCACATTCACATTCCACCGTAATGGAAGCAAATCATTCCAAGACAAGAGGCAATGGGTGAGGCCAGGAGCAATTCTTTTCATTTTCAGAAAAACAGCCCTTTTTAGTGCAGTCAGTTCCCTTTACAAGATAAAATCACCCAATAATGGTAAAGCCTCCTGATAAAAGAAACATACTTGGTAAGTCAGACATCTCTCCAGGTCCAGAAATTCTAGAAGCCCACTGCAAATGTGGTAGACATTGGAAATGAGTCTCCTCCTGACAAATTATGTGTGTGCTGTCTGCAGACACAGTGAAAGACTGTCTGATGGAAACTAAAGGGTGTTTCCCCACAACACGCAATGAACCCATCATAGCATCTCCAAGAGGAACAGAACCTTAGAGGCCACCGAGTCTGACACATCCACCTCCAAGCTTCCTTCCAACTCTCCCCTCCTTCTTCCTCGGGAATGAGGGTTTCATTTGGGTTTGATTTTGTCCCTGATTTGCTCAGTAGAGGGGTGGCAGTCGGAAGCACAGACTAGTAGTGCTCACACAGGGCAGGCCCAAAGTCACAAAGGGCTCGGTTGTTTTAGTAACTTTTGGGAAATTGTTTTTTCTTTATGTCATATGTGTGTATGTATGCATATACACATATACACACATCTAAAACAAAATATATTTACGTATATTATATATTTATTATATATAATATTTTATAATTCCTTATATTATTTCCAGTATATATGTACAATATATATGTATAATACTGATTTCCTATATATACTGTATATGATGTTATAGTATTTTAAATTAACAACAAAAAATAAAGGAATTATTAAATATTGAGACCCCTTCATGACTTGGCTCACCCTGTAAAAATTAATGATTATGTTTCAAAATTATTTATAAAGGAAAAAGAAGGCATGTAAAATGCTTTTTAGATTATCTCAAAATATTTTCAATCCAATTTCCTTTCACAATACTATTAAGATTGGGAGCAGCTAGGTGGCGTAGTGGAGAGAGCACCGGCCCTGGATTCAGGAGGACCTGAGTTCAAATCCAGCCTCAGACACTTAATACCTACTAGCTGTGTGACCCTGGGCAAGTCACTTAACCCCAATTGCCTCACCAAATGGAAAAAAAAAAAAAACAATACTATTAAGATGACTTCTAACAATCTTTTAAAACAAAAAATCCAAGGACGAGGGCACATTCTTTCATTTTGCACTTCACAACTGCTCCCTCCCTTCTAATGTGTGCCATCTTTTCCAAGGCACAGAAAAGTTTAATGTGGAAATTAACCACTTAATGACTGTCCAGGCTGGAGCCAAAGAACCACTGTGGATAAAACAATAGTTTCTGTGCATGTGATTTCACAAAGGAATATGGCAAAATGGTACATTTTTCACTTGTTAGGAAATTTAGAAAATAACCATATAAAACACCGAGGAATACTTTTACTTCTTAGGTTAAAAGCATCTGACATTATGTTATATTATATATTCTAGCAAGGGTGGCAAAACCAGTTGAAATCTTTCCCTGACTGTTGAACCTGTTTGCAAATATCAAGGTTGATTTAAAATAACAATACCCAAGAATGTGACTTTTATAGGATGTAATTTTTGAAAGTACCAGATACAAAACACAGACTGCTTGAAAACAGGCACCGATATATTTCTGATAAGTTGTACTCATGTTATTACTCCTTCCCATCTAATTAAGAATCGCATGCAAAAAACTCCTCCTCTGACTGGATGAATACGGGGAAACGTGCTCTTGGCTCCGGTCACTGCAATCAGGACTGATAGGTCATGTGATTCATGAACAGAAGTTCCCTGGCAGGGCAATAACACGGCTAAGTCAGATAAATGAGCTTGAAGAAAAAATTCTAAAATCAACTTACCTGAAAACTGAAACCATTAACCATTTGAAATTATTTTTCTTATGTATGCTACAATCAATTCAAAAGCTTCACTAACACATTAGTGCATCATTACTACTGAATGATTAAGGCTCAGGCCATCCTGCTCCCTAGTTTACCAACTCTGCTAACGTGCCAACACTCCTGCCCATTCCTGGCTAGGGATAACATCACGGGTGAAACAGCTTGGCCTCCACATGGCATGGTCCCAAACAGAAGACATTCTACGGCTGAGACACGAGAGTCCTACAGAGAGGAAACGTTATAGCTCTGAGTAGGTGCCACAGGGAAGCAGTCCCAAGACTGAAGGCTGGGGACCTATCTAGCTGGCAGGCTGATGATGCTCTGCATCCATCCACACCTTTTCCCATCTGCTTGGCAATACCCACGACCACTCTGGCCTCTGCTCTCGGGTTCTTGGAACAGACATCAAGAGAATCAATACTTCTAGGGCCAGGCTTGTCATGGGACTTCCCACCCACTTCCCCAGATTCCCCCTTGACGGACACTGTCTACCTCCCCAGAGTTCACGGCACTGCCACACAGACGGTGTCTAAGGAATGCCTCACTGAGCCACACTCACCCGTCAGATTCAGAAGGCATCGAGTCAGCTGGAAACAAGTATTTTTAAAGTACGTCCTCAAGGCCAAAGACTGAGAGGATCCCTATTCAGAAGGTGCTTCCATTCTGACCTGACCACTATCCTTAGATCCAAAGCAGTTACCCCTCCCTCCCTATCTCTTTTCTCGGTCCTCATCTTCTGTCCCTAGGATGGGGCAAAGAAAGGTCCATGCGGAGACAGGCACAACTTGTTCTACAGTTCCTGGGCACTAAGAGCACTTAGGACCAGACAGACCCCTGACCATCTCCACAGACCACACTAGTGACCAAATGTCAGGAGACCTACAGAAAGGCCCAAAGCCTCCTGGAGATCGCGTGGGGGAGTTCAAGGACAGCAGGGCCCAGGGTTCCCCAGGATAAGAAGAGAGGCCGGGTTGCAGTCTGCACCTCTGGAATGGGATGTCCAAACAGAGAAGGGGACATGTCCACTCAAGTGGTCAAGAACAACAGCGGTCCCCTCCTTCTGCTGAGCTCCCAGGGCTTGCTCAGTGGCGATGGCCAGTCAGATGGAAAGAGCACAAGCACAAGATGGCTGCGGTGAAGGGGCCATCTTTGTTCATTGCTGGGGGGGGAGGTATGTGAGCTAGTCAAAAGAATGTAATAGTATGAGTTGCCCTGCTCTCCATATCCAGAAAAAAGAATTGTGAAATCTGAATGCAGATTGAACCCTACTATTTTTTTCGGTCTTTTCTTTTTCAAGGTTTTCCCCTTTTGCTCTGATTCTCCTTTCACAGCATGACTAATGCAGAAATACGCTTAATGTGATTGTACATATATAACCTCTATCAGATTGCTTGCTGTCTTGAGGAGAGGGAAGGGAGGTGAGGGAGGGAGAAAAATTTGGAACTCGAAATCTTATAAAAACAAATGTTGAAACTATCTTTACATGTAAAAAATAAAATACTATTAAGATTGAAAAAAAAAGTATGAGCTGCTTATTGAAAAAAAAATCAATCATTCAGTAAGCAGAATATGTTAAAGAGACTAGAAGCAACAAATCAGAAAAAGGAGAGAGAAAAATCGCTGGACATGTAGCCTAGCCTCGCCCTTAATACCCCATTAAGATTTCTATAAGCACTTTGGAGGAAGAAAGCCCATTACATTCACATCTAGAAATGTTCAAAGAAGGTGCTTTTGGTTGTAGCAAAGAATCAGAAATAAAGAGTGTCCGTCTACTGGGGGAACAGTGGAAGAAATTGTGTCATGAATATACTGACATACTAACTAGTGGGGCACAAGAAATAAGAAACATGGGAGATTCGGAGAAAGCAAGAAGACTTATATGAACTCATCCAGAATGACATGAGCAGCACCCGGGGATGAGCTTACATGACGACCATGATAACAAATTGGAAACAACGTGAAAGGTGGGTCATCGTGATCAAGGCCGTGACCTACGATGACGCCAGAACTGACAGGGGACGCTTAGGTTTGATAAAAGCTTCAAAATCATCCTCTTAATGAATCCTCCCCACCACCACTGGGGAAGGCGGTGCTTTACTAACCCATTCCCAGCAGGCAGCGTGAAAACTGAGAGACGTGCCCAGAGTCACACGGCCAGATTTAAACTGGCCCTTAGCCTCAAAGGCAGCATGCAAAGCCTGACTCTGAAGCAAGCTCTCCATCTCTTGACAGAAAGACAGTGGAACTGAAGGGCGGAATGAGGCATTCACCGTCAGGCACGGCCGAGGAGCTAAATACACCAAATGCTACGAGTAAATCGGAGGAGTCCGTGGCTGCAGGTGATGTTGCCCAAATCAGAACAGCAAGTACACAAAACAGGCCTGAGTTTGGAAGGGTCACAAACAAGGTCACCGTGGTGCCACATTTCCTGTTTCATTAACATTTCTCTTTTTTGTTCCTTATCAACTAAAATATTCCTATTTGAGGCTAAGGAGGAGGAGATGCTAGGGAGAAAATGGCAGCATGCAAGATACAGTTCCTGATTCTGAAGGGGTGATTCTGAGAAAAAGAACCCTATGATGCCACGTGGCCACTTACACAACACGGGACTGAACTAACTGGTTTATTAATATAACTGTAATCCAAGAAATTACAAAAACGATGACTTCAGAGTCCCAGTAGAGTGAAGTGAGAAGAACAAGGACAATTTACACAAAGGCAGCAACACTGTAGAGAAACACGACTTTCAGAGACTTAAGAATGTGGATCAAGGGAGTGAACAGCCATGTCTTCGCTGGAGCATTACAATCATGTCCCAACACAGATTTTTGGACACAGTCACTGTGGGGACCATCTGAGACAAGGAACCCTCCCCCTGCTTTCTCTCAGTTTTTAATGGGGGGAAGCCAGTTACACAGGCAGAAGGGTTTTTAGTAACACTGGCAGCAAAAAACCAGGGGATCGAATTGTTTTTAAAATGCCCAAAACAGAAGAAAGCAAAAAGAGTACACTTTCCAAAGTAATGTGGCAATCAGCTCAGTGGTATGAAAGGGAGGCTCACAATTTTGTATCGGACTTTCTTTTTGTGTTCCGCTGGGTAAGTGGAAATGCTCTTTTTTGTGTTTAAATTAAGTATAAAAAGTAAAAATACTCCGAAGCAGCAACATCCAGTCTTTGGACTGGGCCTGCTCGGTTCTCACTCTGTACTTCTTTAAGGACCAGGGTAAAGCAAGGTCTCTCTTCTCCAATCTAAAGGTGTCACAAATTACAGGTGGCCTTCATTCTAAGGCTGACTGTCTGTAGACCTAAGTGTACCCGCTAGGATAAATTCACTTTATCACTCCGAAACATAGTGGTCATGGATGAGAACAAGCAGAATTCTCAACTGCTACCCCCCCCCCCCCCCCCCCCCCCGCCAGGAGAACGAAGTACACACATCCAAGGTGTGAAGAAGAAGCCGGTTTATATCTTTCACCCTTGACCCTCCAGCAAGGACCTCTGATCTACACCAGCTATCGACTGAGCCCAGACAGAATGAAGCCAGTCCTAGAGTGAGAAATCCCCAGGCTAGTTTGTGCTTGAATACCATCCAGCTTCAGGGGATGATCATTTTAAAAACACAGTTACCGTGTTTCTGACTGGCATCTTCTTAGGTTCCGGTGGCACATCTTGTGGAACAAATTTTACTGGTTCTTTAATCTGCCTCCGGGACCGTTTGGTTCCGTCTGGTAAGGTTTCCATAGCAATATCAGCTTCCATGTCACTGCTTCCTGCCTGGTCACATTCCGAGCACTGCCTGTGGTGGAAAGAAAGGCAAATGGGTTTAAACATTCTCTTCCACCCGTGACCCACCAACCTGTATGTGTATGTGGTTCCTTCCCACATTTATCTATAGATAAGTGGGCCTCTAAGCTCACAATATGCAGCAACTCACACATCTGAACCACCGGGAAGCCACTGTTTTCATTACCATAAAAAGCAGCTCGCTCTATATCGACAAAGACAATAAGAACACACTTAAAAGAAATGTCCATGATTAAGTTATGTCACATGAGAAGGCAAAGATGGACTCTCTTTGGAAAGGAGAGGCATTCTTTTTCCTGACTCAGAGACTGTGGTGTCTTCATTCTAAAAGGCATCCACTGATCTATTCGCTGTTGTAGCCACTCTATCTTTTCATCTCTACCAATGACAAACTGCACAGCATTTGTTCTCCAAAGGAAAAACTGTTCAAAAAGTGCCCAAGAAGGCTTACGGGGGCGGGGGGGGGGGGGGGGGGGGGATCAGTGGCTCATTTTGATTTTCTGACACGGCGGACATCCCTACTAGAGAATGTAAATAGCAGTGCACTAAGACCAAATGAACTCGTTAAAGCAGTAGTCATTAGAAAAGTTAATCTAGCTGACATTAAAATATAATTGAAAGAGTATCTGAAATAATAGCTGTTAGTAATCTTTCTATTATCAGCTGTTAAAAAAAAGTCAACCCAAATGCCATGGTAGCTAATGAGATCACAAGTGAAACAGCATAGAGGGCGAAGAGCAGAGGACCCAGGACAGAAGCTGAGAGACTCCTACTGTTAGAAGCTGTGATCTGAGGGGGATCCAGCAAAGGAGACAAAGAGAGAGCTATAGAAGGAGAACCAGGGTGTCCCATAAACCTAGAGAGAAGACAGTGTCAAGAAGGAGAGAGTGACCAATAATGTCACAGGCTGCAGCGAGGTTAAGGAGAATGAGGATGGAGAAGAGGCCACTGGATGTGGCAAGTTAGAGATTATTCCTAACTTCAGACAGGGCGACTTTGGGGGAATGATAAGGTCAGAAGCTGGATCATGAGGGATTCAGAAGAGAGTGAGAGGAGAAAGCAGAGGGGCCTACTGCAGACTCTGCCTTTTCAAGGAGTTTAGCTACAAAGGGAAGAAGAGAACAGGGTGATAGCAGGGGTGGAAGGATCAGGTGAGGGCTTGTTTCAGCACGCGGGAGGCATGGGCATGTTTGTAGGCACCAGGGAATGAACCAGTGGACAGGGAGAGACTGAAAATAAGGGAGAGTGGGGGTGACAGAGTGACCAATCTGTCAGAGGAAACAGGATGGAACAGGATCACTTGAGCAGGGGATGGACTGGTCTTGGTCAAGAATGAGGCTATTGGGGATAGGGCACTGGCCCTGGAGTCAGGAGTACCTGAGTTCAAATCTGGCCTCAGACACTTAATACTTACTAGCTGTGTGACCCTGGGCAAGTCACTTAACCCCAATTGCCTCACTAAAAAAATAAAAAATAAAAAATATATAAATAAAAAAGAATGAGGCTATTGGGGCAGCTAGGTGGTGTAATGGATAAAGCATTGGCCTTGGAGTCAGGAGGACCTGAATTCAAATCCAGCCTCAGACACTTGACACTTAACTAGCTGTGTGACCCTGGGCAAGTCGCTTAACCCTCATTGCCCCGCAAAAAGAAAAAACAACACAAAACCAAAAACCAAAAAAAAAAAAAAAATGAGGCTATTTCATCTGGGGTGGAGGAGGAGAAAGTAGCTAAAGGCATCTGAGCAGTAAGAGAGAAGAAAGAGGGGAGAAAGGGGAAGAAAGTTTGTGGAGAGTGAGACAGTGAGTAGATAACAGAGGGATGGCAGGACTGCCAATTGGCAGCGAGGGCCCAGTCGAAGTTGTGCAGCATACTTCTGTTGTGATGTTCTCCACCTTCATTCAACAGCACGTGCATGTGTAAGAGCGATGAAGAGTAGGAATGATGCAGAGCTGAGGCTTTGATGGACACAGTCGATGACCTACAGGTGTAAGGGATTCATGAGAGGAAGACAGTGTAGAGTCCAACTGGCTCACTAGGAGTTGAGAAGGGCAGAAGAGGAGCGCGTGCCAGGAAAATGGCCTGGGAGGGAATCCAGGGGTCACGGTGCAGATGGAGAAGAGTAGGGTTAGGTAAGGGAGGGCCAAGGGAGAGGCGGGAAGTCAACAGACGGTGGTCAGAGAAGGGGATTTCAGAACTCATGAACAAGGAGGTGTCACCTGAGGGGGATGGCAAAACCATGGGTATGAGCATCTCCACGTACGGCTGGGGTGAGGTGGAGGAGGAGCTCATGGGACCAGAGTGGTTTGAGGAAATGAATGGTGGGGTAGGAGAGAGAAGCAACGTGTATGCTGAAGTTCCCTAGTACGAGGAGAGAACGATTGTAAGCAGGTATCAAACTCCTGGAGCAAGGAAGGGAAATAACCGTGGGGCTCTGCAGACGACAGCCGCCAGAATTCTGATTAAGTCACAGACGCAAAAAGCATGAACCTCAAAGGAGAAGAGGTTACTACGTGATGGAGGAGGGGAGAACCTGGAGGTGACAATGGGAAGAGAGGAGCACAGAACTCCCCTGGCCCCAACCACAGAGCGGAGCAGAAATACTACAGAGCATCCAGTACTGCAGAGTGTGGCCAGGGAGGCCAGGCTTCAGTACGAGCTGCTCGATGGAAGGAGTGTGAGACCTGAAAGAATGAGAAATATTGGGGGCACTCACTCATAGGAGCCCTCAGCCCCACACTGAGGAGCCCAACTGGCCTGGCCCAGCTTCAAATCGGTGACTGTCCTGCCTCGGACACTCTCAGGGCCTGCACCATGGACAAGAGCTTCCGGAAATACAGGCACCAGTATCTCTTCCCCTTCCAGACTCTCCAATGGGAAGGCCATCAAAGTGGTTTGTGGGACGACAGTGTGGTTGTCACACTGGTGACCCCCAAGGGAGAAGGATACTTTGCAGTTTCACTTAAGAGGCTTGGTTATCGCCGAGCTAGACGGGGTCTTGTCTGGGAGGTAGTCTGAATACAAGGTCACGACGACTTATGGATGCCAGAAAGGACCCTGGGAAATATCTAAGCCCTTCATTTTACAGCAGAGAAAACAGGCACAGAACAACTGGGGACAAAGCGACAGTCCTGGGCAGGGCTGGCGTGAGCATTTTCTCAGGACATCCTCTAATTGAAGGGTTCCCAGTTCAGCGTGTCACAGCCCTATTGGTGTAATGAGCTCCTGAAGCTTACTATGTAACAGCTAAGCCCCAATTAACCAGAATCCAAATAACTGGACCCCAGGTAATCAAAAGTTGGTTTTTCGTAGAAAGCTTTTGAAACAAAGGAGCAAAGAAAGGGCTGTGAAAAAGCTCTTCTCGGGGAGATGTCTTTTAGTTGGGGACGTTGGGAAGAGCTGGGTCCAATGGTGACTGGACCAACTGGAACATCTGGTAACTTTCCTATGACTGTTACTTATGGTGCTGTTCAGTTATAATGAGAGCACCGTAAAAGCAAAATTCAAAGATTTTCATCACTGTATTAAAGCTAAATGATATCCTAACATTTTAGAAATCGCTTAACAGGGATTGAAATGCAGAGGAATTCCCTGTTAATCAGAAAACGCAGTTAGCTAAATAATGATCTCTCTAAACAGATCCCACTGGTGGTGTACTCGACAGGCTTAGAAGAACTGCCCTGACCTAACCTAATGCCGGCGGTGACTTTACAGACCCGGGAGGGACTCTGAGGCCCCGACGCTCTCTACGACATTCCCCATCAGGAGTCCTCCCATCACCCTCGGGGACAGGTCTCAGTCTTCTTCAGATCCACATCTGGATCCCATTTTGGGCCAAGCCCAACAGCTCCATCCTCTCTTCTAAGGGAGCAGTTGAAGACGGCTGTCACGGACCCCATCCCCCGTCACTTTCTCCTCAGACCCAACCACCAAGAGGTCATTGGTGACGTTCTCTCAAGGCCATCTGACAGGCAGGCGGCTCTCCTGGGGACGCTGTCCCATCACCAATGGCCTTCCTAAAACATGACAAACACAACCGTAGCCAAGAGTCTAAAGGCAGTCTCGGCAGGCCAGACACCACCACGTAGCATCCTGTTGACCCTTGCGGGGCTCAGAGTCCATTCAGATCACCAGGTCTTTGACCCAATAACCACTGTCTAGTCCCCACTTCATATTTGGGAAACTGAGCTTTTTGAATAGTCATGAAAAATTTATCCCAGTTAGATTACATCATACTAGCCTCGGCCCAGTCTCCCAGCCTGTCAATAGCTTTTTGGAACCTGAGGCAGGCAAGCCCCATGCTTGCCACCCACCCTAACTTGATGGTGTATGATCTGGACAGGCAGCCACTTAGCTAAGTCACTGATCCAAGTGCTAACCAACGCTGGGCCTGTTGAGACCCACTAAGAAATCCTTACAAGTCTCTCCACATAACTTGTTCCATATGCACCTACTTGTGCCACTTCTTTGGACTACACACAAAGCCATCACTTTGCACAAGAACAACTTGAATGCTTCGACCAAAGCAATAGAGGACACAAGCTATGTCCAGCAGAATCTCTTCTTGACAGGTCACGGACACGTTGGCCGTCCGTGACCTCCATCTCCCTTTCTAGTTGTCTGGTACCTATTTGTTCAAATGTCATCGGCTGAAAGTCTCCAGGCTCCGTTTTCTTCCCACTCTGGGAAATCAGACACACGACGCCTGATGCAGAAGAGGCACTTGATACATACTGGCTGATCAAGATGGCACTGGCAGTTGGGGGGGCACTGGCAGTGCCAAGTGAGCCTGGTAGTGAGAAACACGCCTGCCCCTCCTCGCCCTCTTGCCCCCTCCTTTTCCTCTTCTCTCCCCATTCCCGGGAGCCAAAGAGGAGGAGGAGGACAGTGAGGCCAGGAGTGTCCAGGACGGCCTCGGGTAGCACCTTCAGGGGAAAAGGTGAACATCTGAGAGGATGAAGACTGTCAGACCAGGAGCTTTGGGAGACAGAGCAGCCAGTTAAGTCCGGAGCGGAGCGAGTGACGGGAATGAGGAAGGACAAATTCCAAGGCACCTGGGAAGGCCTGGCTGCACAGAGCTGGACGGGGCGGGGCAGGCGGGCGGCTCTCATGCTTACTGCAGACTCCAGGGCTCTGATCAATGCAAGGAAAGACACAGACACACACACAGAGACACAGACACACAGACACAACACACAGACACACAGACAGACACAGACACACACACCACACACTCACACACACACAGACACACACAACAGAGACACAGACACACACACCACACACACACACACCACACACACACACACCACACACACACACCACACACAACAGAGACACACAGACACACACACAACAGAGACACACACACACACACAACAGAGACACACAGACACACAGACACACACAACACACACAGACACACACACACACACACAGAGACACACACACACACACACACACACACACACCACACACTCACACACACACTCTTTGGAGCCCTGCAGAGGAAGCAGACTGTTCACTCCTGCCTGAAACAAGGTGGACAAGAGCTGCCCAGGGAGACGGGCCCTGGGCAGATGGGTCGTGCTCGTTAGCCAAAAGGGAGAGCTTGTACTGTTGTTGGGTTGGGAGGGGAGTTCAGCACTAGTGATAGCGATGCCAAAAAAGGGAAAAACCTGAACAGATCATCAATGAAGCACTTTTAAAAAAGGCACTGAAGAGAATAAAGAAATTTAAGAGAAAGCTAAGCAGAGCAGCTCAGGACAAGCTTTGCTAAATCTGTGAATGTACTTTCAAAAACAAGCCACACCTCAAGAGGGTCGCCATCTCCTACCCAAGCATCTTCCCGCTCTGTTCACAGTGGCTGAGGTTGAAGGCGTAACAAATGAGGACAATTCCCCAATAGGAGGACACTAAAGCAGGAGGGGAAAGATCAGCCAGACCGTGGACAGGTTCATCCTTCCCTCCCAAGAGGACCAATGACGTCGCAGGGCGATCTAAGGGAGGCAGAGAGGCGCCAAGCTGTCAGCCTGACTCTCGTCCAGAGTCATCGCGGTCCGGCGGCAGCACAAAGTCAGGACGACAGGTGAGGCCAAGGCTGCAGCGGGTGGCACTGGTGTCCCGTGGCCATTGGAACAAATGGTTCATTTTGCCCATTCTGCTGGGGGAAGTTCTCACTGACCGGCAGCATGTGCTGCAGCTTCTTGGAGCTACAGGTGAGGGCTGGGTGGACACCAGCGGTGGCTGAGCAGCCTGAAAAGGCTGAACACCCCACACACCCCAGGACTAAGGGGCAGCCAGAGGGATCAGAGGATGGGGACAGACAGAAGAGGGAGAGACTCTTCTCCCCAGCCGGCAATGACCTGAACCACGGGAATGACAGAAGTTTGGCTGGGAAACTTCAGGTTCCTGTGATGGCCGGGGCGTTCAGAGGGCCAGCCTCTGAGACCCAACAGCCACCTCCCTGTAAGGAAGTGCTACGGTCACACAAGACTGAGCTGAATCCCTCCCAAGAGTCACAGCCATGCTGGGGACTTAGCCGACCAAGCAGCAAAGCCAGGCCAATGCACAGCCTGTGGTATGGTGCGGAGCTCCCATCCCAAGTCAACAGAAGTCAGGGACCCCACAAGCATCAGGTGTGCTGGGACTGGGGTTCGGAGAGGGCACAAAGGAAGGCACCAAATAGCCCGGGTTGGTGCCCGGATGCCAAGGGCTGAGATGGTCCCACACAAGAGGGGTCTGAAGGAATGCAGGCCAGTGGTCAGGAGAAGTGTAACAGACGAGGCCTGACAACTCCCAGGCCAAGGACGGGGGAGCGGGGACAAAGCAGAGGAAGAAACAAGGGTGACACCCAGAAGAAGGTGGCCTGGACTATCCAGCCTGACACACTGATGGGAAGCCTCGGGGGAGATGTCTGACGGGGAGCAGTGACTGTGGGTCTCTAAACTCCCTGGGGGTGACAAGGTCACCAGAAGACAAGCCCTGGGCTGTAAAGAGAGGGCTGCAGAGACCTATGAGTCCCAAAGAGGGAGCTAAAGAGGGGAGGAGGACAAAGGGAGGGGAGAACAGGCGTGAACAAGCACGCGACAGCAGCTAACAGCGGGCTCAGGGGAGACGGAACACTGGTCCAAAGCTCCTGGCCTGAGAATCGTCATCAATGGAAAGCAATGTGACCCAGGACCGGGCCCATGTCATGGACAGGAGACTGAGGCTCTGCACAGCCTCAATTAGACACACGGATTTAGTTCTTGGGGGCCAATATAAGCAGGCTCAATGAGCCAATTTCCAGCAAAAGAGAATGGAGGGAAAAGACAATCATTTTAAGTAGAGCAAGGACTAAGAGTAGCAGCAGAGGAAGGGAGCCCTTCTGCTAATCCTGACCCCTAAAAGAAGCCTCTGTTTTATGTCTTCTACTGATCTTGAAAAGAATTCATAAAGTAACACCGAGAGATGAAAAGAACACAACTGATCCAGTGCAATTTCTCTGGTAAAACTATCCCCCAGAACAGTCTCAAACTAATTCAAAGGAAAAGCCCAGTTTCCAATCACAAAGGCAGCTGAAGCGTGGCATGAGTATGTTTGAAAGACTGACAATGGGCCTGAGCTAGCTGGGCCCCCATTCAGGGCCTGTCACCGTCCCAAGGGACAGAAGATGACGCTGCCCTGGGCCTCCCTCGGGCTTCTCCCCTGGCCCCAGGCCCAGGAATGCTGGCCTAGCCTCACTTTCTAATACCCATGTTCCCTTCAAAGCAGCGTCCAACAATTGAGGAAGGCCTGGAAAAGTTAAGGCACATGACTGTAGCTCCTACGAAATGAGGAAACAGATTCCTGGTCAGTTTTCACAAACACTTACAAGAGGGGCGGGGGGCTACGGGTATAGAATGCTGCATGCCTTTCTAGAGAAGGTCACCCCCTTAGTTTTACTTTAGGGTTCTTAGAGAGCTCTCATGCGGTGGAGGCAATCTAGAAACGTTTGTGATGTAAAAATAAAACAATCAAATGGGAAATGCTCCCAGTCAAAATTTCCCTGCAAACAGCTCCTTTTCTGCCTTGCCCCAGCTTCCCCAGGCGGTAGGCTTGGGGTTCAAGGATGCGACACCACTTCTTCATCCATAAACCCCAAACACACCGGCGACCCCCACCTCCATGCCAATGCCCAACTCAAGCAATGACAGTGCTGATGGACCTTTGGCCTTGTCCAGGTGGTCACTGGATTCCACAACACAGGTCACTGACCCTCTGGGTCTGCCCATCCTGTGGGGCCCACCACAAATAAAGACAGGGCACTGCAGGCCCTAAGTGGCGGCTGCGCTCATGACAAAATGAGCTTCCTTTTTCCTCAAGGATTTGGTCAGGCCCCAAATCCTCTCGGTGTGAGACCTGTTCAGGTCTCCAAGAGGAGAGGAACAACAGAAGCAAATCCAGCAGAATGCCCCCCATCAACACCCCCCTTCCCTTCTCTTCCCACCGCCCACAAACAAGCACATGTCTCTCCCACCCACAAAACCCCCTTGCTTGGTCCTCCCCTCCTTGCTCACTGTCCCCTCTCTCTCTGCCCTCCTTAGTGGCCCAGCTCCAGGAAAGGACCATCTACACCGGGGGCTTCCGCCTCCCTCCCCTCATCCCATCTGAACTCTCTCCATCCCCATCCCTCAGCCGACGTTGCTGCCTCTAAAGACACTGACCTCTCTTCGTGGCCAGACCCAGTGGGCTTTTCTGAGGTCACCCTCTCTGCGGCCCTGGCTACCGTCCCCGGTTCCATCTTGGCAATCTCTCGACTCTGGGCATTTTCCTTGGCTCCCCCTCGTGCCCAGGACAGCCTCCCTCCTCATCTCCACCTCCCCGTTCCCTCCTCACTCACACCCCAGTTTCTCCTGGGCTTCTCTTGTTTGTGCCCCCTTGTTTTCAGGTGGTTTTCCCCCTTGGGTCGTGAGCTGCTTAAGAGAAGGGCACCATCTTTTGTCTCTCCCTGCATCCCCAGCCCTTGGTACGGTGCCTGGCACAGAAAAGGTGCTTCACAAATGCTTACTGACTGAGGAGCGGGGAGAATCCTGACAAGAAAGAATTTACTGCTGGGCAGCCGGACCAAGCCCGTGCAGGGAGGAGGTGGCTGCCTCCCAGGGGTCCAGGCTGGAGGGGCCTTCTCTCCCCTCACTGGCCCGCACCAGACTCGGCCCACTAAGGTCCAAGGAGCTCCTCGGATGCAGGAATTATTCAGTCTCTGAATCTCTCGCATGAACAGGAAGCTGGAGAGCCTGCACACAACAGTGCTGAGTCTAAGGACCTCTACGGGGACCTAAGGTGCCGGCCTCAGGCCATTCACGGCACTCCTGGCCCTCTGGACAGCTTCATCCCTGGAGGGTGGCCCCAGGCCGTGAAGCACCGCTGGTCTACAGCCTGTGCCTCCCCCCTCATCACTAAACAGCTTCCCCATCCTCGCAATTTCTCCGGCTCATCTCTTTCTCATCCCATCTTCATCATCCTTGCCCTCTGTTGCTCTTGCCCCCAAGTCTCTTCCTTCGCCAGTCCAGGAGACACTGAGGCAGGGCAGGTGGTGCAGAGCGGGCGGTCTGAAGTAGGACCTTCCATCCACAAGCTTGTAGTGAGCACCTGTTGTGAGCCAGGGAGGGCACCAGGGCTCCAGAGGGTACCATGGGATCGTTCTGCCCTCCTGAACCTGACCCTCTCTCAGGGGCGCTAACAAACATGCGCCCAGAGCTCTTCAGATGCCCGCCCCAACCCTCTGGCCGGCATCTATCAAATGAAGCCCCATTGCTCAGGGTCATGGGCAGCTCCCATTAACCCGTTAAAGAAGTCTGAGCCCCCTCTGTCCTCTCACGACTCCACTTCTGGCCTACATGCTCTCTCCAGGCCAGGCCTTCTCAGCAGCAGGCTCCCCACGTCCTCCCCAAGGTGGAGTTCTCCCCTTATTCCCAGCCCAGGTCAAAGGTCCCTTCTTCCACAAGGCCCTTCTCCAATCCCAAAGGCAGAAAGGGCTTCCTTCCTTGGAACCCGGTGGCATACAGCTTTAAGCCAGCTCCATGCACTCTCACCCCTGTGTCCTGGATGCTGGCTGTATTCTGAGGCCTTGGGGCCACACAATCCCTTGCTTAACAAATGTCCATCAAATTGATTACTTGCAATAATTATGTACCACTTTAGGAACATTAAGTGGCTTATTTAAATGCATTTGCCTTACAAGGAACCGTAGTTCTCTGCCCCTTCTTATAAAATGCTGACTGACTTATTAGGGTTGACAAGGAGCCCTTAATAAATGTGTTACCACATGGAGAACTACATCAAATATTTAAGGAAAAAAGCACGCTGGGCAAGAGTCAATCGAGATCTGGTCAGTTTCTTAGCAGAGAAGTGTTTAAGGAGAAGCTTAGAAAGAAAAGAAACACAAATCTCTGTCCTCAAAGTTGACCAGGCTAAAAAATTCTATTTAGCCAACTTAAGAGAACGAATCAAAATTACTCAGGTTAAAGGAAAAGTTTCGTGTAAAGGTTCAAAGAAGAGTGAGCTCTCACAGAGAGCTTCCTGAGACAACTCTAAGGAGTGACAAGCCTATTTCTGAAGTGAAAGCATAACACACACACACAGTCACTGGTTTTGAAACAGCTTCCACCTACCTCACCCAGTCGCCTGCAAGACCAAGGCAGAGTAAAGCACGTCACCAGAGTGGTGAGCCCTGACCCTGGAGAGTCCATCCTCATGCTCCCACTAGCAATGAGGCTTTAGACCTGAGCCATCCCTCATGGCATGCCCCACCTCCACCTGTGCTTCTGGCCCTGCCTCAGGCCCCCTGACAATAGACAACTCTACTCCCCGAAGTCTGGACCCCTCAGAAGCATCATAAGGAATGAATGTGTGCCCCTCTGATCACCAGGGCTGGGCACACAGTGCTGCTGCATCATGGTGGGGCAAGACAACTAAGGGAATGACTCATCACCACCTGTTTGCAAAGCCCTTTATACATGTTAATTCACTTGGTCCTCAAAACTACCCTGGGAGGAGATGGAATTACAATGTTACAGATGAAAAAACTGATGAAGACAGAGGCAAAATGACTTAACCAGAGTCACCTAACTAGGAAGTATCTGAGCCCAAATTTGAACTCAGGTCTTCCTGCCACCAGGCCCTGTGGCTCTCCACGGTACCACATATGTGCCTGTGGGCCGATAAATAGCACACTAGATGAGAGCACTGGGCCTGAAGTCAGAAAAGATCCAAGTTCAAATCTCGCCTCAGATACTTCCTAGTTGTGTGACCCTGGACAAGTCACTTAATCCCTTCCTGCATGAAGCTGGAAAACGAAATGCCAAACCACTCCAGTATCCTTGCCAAAAAAACAAACCCATGAACAGGTGGTCACAGAACATGGTGTCACAGAGTTAGACATGGGCAGCTCAGTGACACAGTGGACAAAGTGGCATGCTCAAGTCAGGAAGACTCATCTTCCTGAGTTCAAATCTGCCCTCAGGTACTTATTAGCTGTATGATCCTGGTCATGTCACTTATCCCTGTTTGCCTTAGTTTCCTCATGTGTAAGATGAGCTGGAGAAGGAAATGGCAAACCAGTCCAGTGTCTTTTCCAAGAAAACCCCAAATAGGGTCACAGGGTCAGAAACAACAAGCACAAAAACCTGCCAACACGCATGTATGGTGGCTAGCAGTATAGGCAGAGTATCTTATGACTTTGCGTAAATCCACCGTCTCCTGTTGCCTGGCTCCAAGGCCATGAGCCGCAAATGGAGCCGTGAGAGGAACAAGTCCTTACCAGTAACTGTTTTTGGTCTTTCTTGGCATCCTGGTCAGAGGGGGGTCCAGACAGCCCAGGTGATAATGCAGCTTACAGGTGTCACACAATAAAAGGAGATGCTGGTCATGGTTCTTCTTACAGATCCCGCAGCTGTGAAGAGAGGCGGAAAACAAAGCATTAGCATAATCCACTTTCAAGGCTATTCGATCCTTTCTAAACATATTCTAAAACCGAAAATTGCCCATGTTTAGAGTTTTTTGTTTCAAACAGACAACAAACGTTTCCTTCAGACTTGTGTTTTGGGAGGCAGTGATCACCAACGGGTCTTCAACGACCAGTTCAAATGCTTAACTAAGGAAGTACCGCGTTCAAATCCTTCTAAGAAGGGTATAAATACCCGAGCCACTTGGCTTATGGAGTTGGGAATGCATACTTGCCCAACACTGATTTCTTAGTGATGAATAAAAAGAGGGGGAAAATCCTGAAGGAACAGAAAAGTTTGCTCAAAGTCAGAAGAATTCTCTTCTAAACAACATAGAGGAAAAACCCTTCCATATCCAAGGGCCATTTCCCCCAAATATCTTACCATCTGGAATTTTTTCTAAAAATAATTCAGATATCTAAAGACAATAATCAAGATTGACACATGAAAGAATTTCAAATATAAACAAAATTCACAATGTTCTAACATGAATGTCTGATATCTAAAAACATTCTTTGATGAGTACTCCCAAGATAGCTTAGGTAGAAAATGAAGCATTTTTAAATTAAACTTTGGAATTTAGAAAATAAAGCAGTCATTACAAATTGCAAAAGTGAAGTTTTAGAAGATTCTCAGACATGAAACTGCCTTCCTGCAATACAGATGCAAAATATTCCCTTAAAGGAGAGTGATTATAAATAGAAATTGAATGGGATTGATTCTAGCTGAAGTTTAACAAAGCAAAGGTACTAGTCACTGAAACTGGTGTGTGAGTGAGATGGTATATGTGTGATGGGGGGGGGGGTGTATATGTATGTGTGTATGATGGTGTGTGTGTGTGTGTGTGTACATGACAGAGTGTGTATGATGGTGTGTGCGTATATATGTATGTGTGTGATGGGGAGTGGGTGTGTGTGATGGCATATGTACGATGATGCACGAGGGTGTGTGTGTGGTGGTGCTTGGGGTGTGACAGTGCTTGTGTGTGTGCGTGTGTACGTGCATGCATGCATGAGCGTAAAGAAAATAGGCATTTGACTGTTGCCTGCTGCAGCCCCGTGAAAGGCAGGGTGGTTGAGAGGACAGAAAGCTGGGTCCCAGTCCTGCCCGTGGGACCCTGGGCAGGTGACTCAGCTTCTCTGTGCTCTAAAGGTCTAAGAGTATAAACTGCACAGAGGTCGCTCGCCTCTGTTGTTGCTGTTGCTTGTCCTTTGTTCTCAAAAAGGGCCGTGACATCGGGGTGATGTCATGACTTGCAGTGAATTGGATCGAAGTGAGGGAGGGCTATGCAAGGTCACCAGCCTCACTCTCTCCTCCAGAGCCATCAGGAAATGGCCCTGGATGTTGGAGGCAATCAAGGTTAAGTGACTTGCCCAGGGTCACACAGCTAGTGTCAAGTGTTTGAGGCCAGATTTGAACTCAGGTCCCCCTGACTCGAGGGCCAGCATTCTATCCACTGTGTCACCTCGCTGCCCCCAGACTGGTATTATGAGGCTGCCCAAGTGCCACTGTGGTCCCCCAAATCCTCAGAAAAACATGCCGTGTATACAGTATTATCATGGATAAAAAAGCATCCTGTCTCAGTAGCTAAAGGTTCCCCAAAGAGCCATCTCAGCTCCCAAAGGGAGGTGGGTGAAAGTCCTCCCACAGGCAGAGCACATGGCACTGCTCCTGCCGGGCTTCCAAGGAAGGCCCCCCCGGCCGGCCTGCCATCTCCCATCTGGGCAGCCGGGGCCCTCGCCTACCCCACAGCAGTCCCAGAAAGATGTCCATCAACCCAGCCGGACCCAAAGACAGCCTGAGCCATGGGAGGCTCCAGGCTAGGGAGCATCTTCCTGTGCACTCAATGTCACGCTGCAGTGAACGACGGGACGAGCCAAACAAGGCAACAGAATCAAACCGTATCGGAAAGAATCGTGCAGACTGCGCATGCATGAAACAATGGCGTGGGCGAGCATGAACCACGACACGAGTGGCACCCCCGCCCTGCACAACTGCAGGCCTCAGGCCAAGCGCCTCGTCCGACGGCGCGACCCGGTGCTACAGGAGCAGCTTCTTGCACAGTGGGGGAGGGGAGGAAGGGAAGGACAAGCACCCCAGCTGCCCCCCCGCCCCACAGTACTTGCCTATAGAGAACGGCTGGCAGGGCGGAGGTCTTCTGGGCACCTCCTTCCTTCTTACTGGGCTTTCTCTCCTTGGGCGCTCGCAATATGGCCGGTATGTTCAACTTCTATTGATGGGAACAAACACACTTCACAGGGTTGGAAAGACCACAAGCCATCCCCTGATGGTACCCACTGACCACAGGCAGGCTGCCCGGCCAGCCGTTTTCCAGCCACCAGCTGATGGGGCTGCCCTGGGGTGCTTTCCTGAAGGCGAGGAAAGAGCCCCTGGCAAACAAGGCGGCCTCCCGGAGAAGGGGGGACCAGAGAGACGGGCAAGCCCTGCCCCTGGCCCGGACAAGAAGAGGGGGGGTCTTCTGGCTGAGCCAGGCTAGTGCCCACAGGTAGGTCAGAAAAGCCATCTTAATGGCCCGAGCTCTACCCAGAGGTGGCCACACCCTCCCTGGCCTTTCCCTCAGATCGTGGCCATCTGCCCAAATCGCTCCTCCACCCAGAGGTGCAGGCGCTCTTGGCAGTGGCTCCTGTGCTCGTGCACAAAGAACCCGGAAAGGGGGTCTGGACAGGGGTCTTCACCTCCACTGACCCAGCCGAGAGCCAGCTAAGCAAAGGGGAGGGACGACAGGAAGACACCGATGTCTCCGAAGCCACCTTAACAGCCCACCTGAGGCAAAAAGGGCATCGCTTGCACCCCCACTGCTCTTGGCCTGGGGACTCCGTGCCCCCGCCCAAGACTCTGGGCTAAAATAACTGACCTCAATTACAAAAGAGACTCTGCCGCCGCCCTGGTGTCAGTAACAATCAGGGACAGAGAGAGCTTTCCAAACCCAAGGGTCAGCCCAGAAAATGTCCTGCAAGAACTCCTCCCAGAACGCTGACACCTCAAGCTAAGAGATGTCTCTGCCAATCCCCAGGCTCATCCTGAAACAGGACACAGGCGCCCAACCCACGGCTCTCCTATCCAACCTGTCAAAGGGACCCCCGAGAGCGCATGGTGCTGAATCTAGCCTCGCTGCAGGGGCAGCAGAGAACACGCCAGGATTCACTTGTGTTTCAGGCCTGGCTTCATCGTGAGTGACAGGGCAATCAGTCAGTGTAAATGGAAGAGTTTTGCAAACAAAACAGCTATTACACCAACAAAATTCAGCTGCAGGTGTCAGGAAGATGGGGGGGGGGGGGTGGGGTGTAATCTCATCCTGGATATGGTTCAGTCAACAATCAGTATCCCCGAAGAATCGCTTGGCCCCAGCCCAGTCCAAGCCGACAGATGGGCCACGCCACCACTCCGGGAGAATTGGCTGTGAAGCCCTGAGAGAGCTGGGGGGCAGCAAGGCAGACACTCACCTGGCCCGTGATCCTGCCCAGCAGGGCCCAGATCCCTTGGCCTTCATTCCGGAGCTTGCCATTCAGGTTCTGGAGTTCTTCTAGGGACTCACACAGCTGAGGAAGGAAGGGGAAGAACAGTCATCAGAGATACTATCTCGCAGCCCCGCGCCACACTCTCAGGGCGGGCCCAGGAGCGCTTCTGGGGAGTGGGGAGGGGGAGAAGAAGCTCTACCAGGGCGAGCTACAGTCTGAAAGAACAGCCTGCCAGCCAACCTGGTCGGGCTAGCTCCCTGGGTACTTCTATGGTCACCGTGCCTCAGGCTGCTTGAGAGCATGAGGCTGGACCCCAATCCAAAGGTCTCCCTGACCCCCAAGTCACCAGAACACCCTTCACAGGTGTTCAGGCACAGCTGGATCTGCAAAATGCTTCAGTTACTTGCATGGAAGACTACTGAGAACTGACCGACACGACCAGCCAATGACCTAAGAGGTCGTGTGAGAACTCTCATTAGAAAAAATAAGAATACAGCAGCCTCAAGCGCAGATAAGGAGACACGTGCTAGAGGCTGAAGGGATGAATGAGATGTGCAGGGTGAGAGACAGGGAGAAACCAAGGAGCCATTGGCGTGATGGGCCCGGGTGACCGGCAGGAGGCCCGTGGTCTGCACAAAAAGAGGAGCCTGCCCAGGCTCACAGGGCTGACGTCTCAGTGGGAGGCCCTCACTCAGGTCCTTCTAGCTCGCTGGCCGGCCCACATGCCTCTACGGCAAGAAGTTTGAAATCAAGGACGGCATTCTTTACTCTAGTTTTAAAATAGGGTGCAAGTTTTGGGATGTATCTCCTGTTTGGATAGTCTCCTAATGGAAGGTAAAAATGTGAGCTCCATGCCAATCCAGAGAAGAGAAAGGGAACAAAAATCCTCATCTATCCAGGGTGCTCCCGATGCCGTGGCTCGTAGAAGGTGGCCACGCTTTGGTGGTCTGCGAGCCGCTCCCTGAAGATGGCCTGGCCGGCCCTCACAAGTACCCTGGGAGAAGGCGGCCCACTGCTCACAAAGGAGGGAGTGGCCGCCCCTTGCTGCCCCCACACTTACCTTATTATACTCTACGTGTAGTTTTTCCTGCTCATTTTCCAGCTTGTCCTTAATGTTCTTTTGCTCAGCCATGTTTTCCTGGATCTGAATCATGCGCATGTTTCTCTCTATTGAAATCAAAGAGACAGCGTTACTTCATAAAATAAGTCACACATCTGTAGACAAAGCGACATCAGCCATGCTCCCCTGGCCTGAGAGAGCCCACTGACACTTCCGCCTGTACTAGTTCAAGTCCTATTTATCAACAGACCAACGTAAAACTAGGCTAACGAGGGAGGCCGACGAGGCTGATGGGGCTGTGGTAGCAAATATTTGGGGGACTGGCTATGGGATCTGGCAGAAGCACGTAAGAGATGCTGGAAGAAAAGACTGATCGGCGCTCACGGTGTGAGCGACCTGTCCATACTGACCAAAGTAGTAATTCACAAAGTCGGCAGTCAAGGCCGGCTGCTTGTGCTTGCGCCGCCCGTCCACACTGGAGCTGGTGTCCGACGTGTCCACAGGGAAAATATCGGTGCTGATGCCCATGAGCTCAGCTTTCCGCATCAGCTTACGAATGGCCGAGGCGCTGCTGGTCAGAGGCCGGGGCAGCTTTTCTCTGGGCACCCAGGCCTGAGGCCGGGTAGAGCGAGCCAGTTCCGCCTTGGCTCGGTACTGCTGCAGTCGAGCATTGATCCTGGCCTGGGAAAGAAATGCATCCAAGCCAATCCTCAAACAAAGTAATGATCAATATATTTAAGAGACATCGAAATGCAATGCAGGGGCAGCTAGGTGGCGCAGTGGGTAGAGCTCTCGAGTGGACAAAGGCCCACAGAGCCCACTGCAGAACTCAAACAAGAAGCGCTGGGGTTTCCGTGAACAAAAAATGCTCCCGGTCCTCAATGGGGAGCTGAAGCTCGGTCCCAGCAAAGGCCGGGTCTGACCGAGAGCAGGCCCGCCAGCAAATGTCACAGAATGGATTTCAAAAGGCCCCCCATTTTTGCTCTTTAAGACGTCCTGACGTCCGCGGGAGGCCCTAAGAGCCCACCCCTGTGCTCGTGCAGATCCGACACTCCTGCATTGTCAGGAATGGCCCCAAAACGAGAAGGACGGGACGAGGGTTAGTTACCTGGGCCTCGGGGGACAGCTGCTTCTCCCTCTCTTGCAAAGACATCTTACAGTAAGACTGCAGAGCCAGGTAGTTCTTCCTCTTCCATTTTCGGTCTAGCCTATCTGCATGCTGCTTGCAATAAGCAAAAAAGGGGTCGGCTATGTCCTAATATCAAAGAAGAAAGGAAGATAAGTAAAGGTGTTCATCTCAACAATGGTGATACAAATATCGGATGAGCTAACGTGTATAAACCACTTGGCAAACCTCAAAGCACCATCTAAATGCTAGCTAGGATTATCATATGCATTAACACAAAACTTACTTTACTGCTGAACATTATCACAGAATATTTATTTTGGAATGACTAAAGGCAGGAACACTTCAAAATTATGAAGATGGCTGCTTCAGCAGCTATACTTTGCATGATAAAAACCAGTTTCAATAAGAAGTTTATCTTTTACCACGTCAGTGCACATTCATTAATACTTAGAATGAAATTAACTTTAACTGATTGAAAAATCACATGTGAAATCTTAAAACTATAAATGGATGAAATTTAAGAAATGTTTTTGCAAGAGGGTAGGCAGAGAAAAGCGAATTTTGTTCATCTCCCCCTCCCAAAAAAACTAATTTAAAAGTATAGAAAGGCAATGTGGCACAATGTGGCAGTGGGAGGAAAAAACTACTTAGAGTCCAGGGGACTCAGACCCAGGTTTGAGAGGCATGTGATAAATGTCTTCCGGGGTCCCATCTACCCACCACCTCTAAAATCAGGAGAGGAACCAAGGTCCTACACACAGCTCCTAAGGGTGCTGAGATGAATTCAGGAGAAAGTCTATAAAGATGTTCTAAGAAGCACAAATAGCCATATAAATTAAAGTTATTTTCCAACTATTTATAAATTTTTTATAGATGCATAATTTATGAAATCGTACAATTTTATTAATGGATTTACAATGAATTCCATCAGTAAGGTTTTCTTTAAAATAAATTTTTTACATCTATAAAAGCAATGTTTCTATAAAATACAAAAAGATATAAATATATATAAATTGACCACTTAATAAACAAACGTGAAAGTTCTGGCTTCTTTATTCAGCATGTGGAAGGAAAGCAGCACACACTGTGCTGGCCTATTCCTTAGTCACACAACTAACCACTGGCATTTACACACCTCATCAAGGCTGTCTGATGCATTACACCCAATCTCACTGGGGTCTCCAAACCATCTCTGGAGGGAATTATCTCCATTACACAGAAGATAAAACTGAAATTCAGAGTGGGTCGCTGAATTGCCCAAAGTCAGAGAACTGGTCAATGTCAGCAAGAGAAGATTTGAGAGGCGGCTAGGTGGCGCAGTGGATAAAGCACCGGCCTTGGATTCAGGAGGACCTGAGTTCCAATCTGGCCTCAGACACTTGACACTTACTAGCTGTGTGACCCTGGGCAAGTCACTTAACCCTCATTGCCCCACCCAAAAATAAGAGAGGATTTGAACCCAAGCTTTTCGGGGGGGGGGGGGGGCGTCAACAACCAAAAAAAAAAGAAACCCCGCCCACAAGGATGGCTTTGCACCCTGCAGGTGAAATGGCAATGGAAAGCAGCGATAGAGACAAGAGCACTGCTGCTTTGGGGACAAGCCTCTGTCTGTTCTCTGTATGTGGAAGCTCTTCATGTTACTGAGTTGTTTAAGCTGTCGGCCAGAGGCCAGGCTGCCTCTCTCAACTCCTTCCAAATTTCGCACACAGGTTCACTCAAAAGTGTCACAAGCTATTAGTCTGCAGGCTGAAATGCTGACTACTAAGAGCTCATTGCCTCCATCAAAGCTAGCCTGGAGTTGAGACAGGGTCAGGAAGAAGCCCCCATGCCCTAGACAAGGTCTGGAAAGCCCCCATGGGCCCCGACTGCCTGCCTGCCTGCCAAATAAGCCCCCACGCGTCGTAGAAAGGGATGTCCAAGTGTGGCCTCTGTTGGCTCCAGGCCGGCTTGCTCCTTAGCTCCCCCTCAGGTAGCGGCTCCAAGCAGAAGCAGCTATCGCAAGAACTGCAAAGAACGGACTTTTCTCTTTGCCTGGGATTGTTTCAATGCATCTGCTGACTTGACTGAAGATACGGGCACATGCGTGCACACACAGCCCCGCTCTTGTAGAAGGCTTTGTGTACATCTTCTAATTTCCACACGGCTTTGGAAGGCATTAAGGTGTTCTAGTCGTAGACTGACCTCCCTAATTACATTTTGCCTAGCCCCAAACTCAATTACTTTGCGCAGAGGGGAAGGCCTCAGTTCATGAAGCCTTGCCCAGAGCAGGATGGGCCACGGTCCCTGGGCCCTTCACGGGCCTCATCTGGCCATGGGCCCACACCACCCAGGGACACCTGGCCGCCTGGGCCTCGATTTCTCTCCTCTCCACAGTCAAGTCAGGAAGCTGGTCTCTTACATAGCATTCCGTGTTCAAAAGGTGTCTTCAGTCATTAGACTCAGACAATATTTATTGAATTATTCTTCATGTTTAAAACAAAACCAGCTTAGGGTTTAAAATGTGCTGCACATGGACAAAAAGAAGATAGGAGAAGAAAATCCCAAGCCCAGCTCTCTGTAAGGGCAGCTGGTCCATAATTCATGACATCTATTTTCAAACTTTTTCAATCTATTTCTCAGTTTTGCTGATTTCTTTCTTTCCCCTTTTACTTATTTTTTGTTTTTTGCAGGGCAATGAGGGTTAAGTGACTTGCTCAGGGTCACACAGCTAGTAAGTGTCAAGTGTCTGAGGCCAAATTTGAACTCAGGTCCTCCTGAATCCAGGGCCAGTGCTTTATCCACTGTGCCATCTAGCTGCCCTTTCCCCTTTTATTTAAATACATTTTTTAACATTTTGAGTGCCTAGTTCTCTCCCTCTCCCCCTTCTCTGTCCCCTTCATTGAGAAGAAAAGCAATGTGATAGATTATACATATGTAATCATGGAAAACACATTTCCATATTAGTCATGTTATGAAAGAAAACAAACAACACAACAACAAAAAAGCTTTTAAAGTAAGAAAAATAAAATAAAAGAGAAGGGACCAGATGGTACTTAGTGCTATTAACACCCACTGGGGATCAGCTGCACTAATTAATTACTGTTTCCACAGAACAGAATCTGTCTAAAGAACTTTTTATGTTATTTTTACATCATCAATTACAAAGCTGATTTAAAAAATAGTAACAACTATGCAGGCCACTAAGACCCCCGGTCTTATTTTCCTAGCAACTGCTTACATCCCCATCCCCAGAGCCCAGGCTGGTGAAGTTGATTTGTTTCATCCAGCTTCAGAACTTTACACTTTCCCGAGCTATTTCTTCGTGCTGGATCCCGGCTGTGAGTCCGGCCTGCTGAGAGCTCGGGCCGTCTGCTTCAGTCATCCTGGTTATCTTCACAATCCTGACACCCTCGGCAGGTCTGAAAAGCTTGCCTCCTACGAGATTCGAGTGGCTACAGAAACCGTGATGCTAACAATGCCCACGTGCCCATCTATGCTACAAAATGCTGGAGGCCCTGATCCTTTTTTAATCCCATCTTTCTTTTTTTGTCTGCAAGAAACAGCTACGACAACTTAAGGAATTCAATTTAATAAATCAGTCTATAAGGAATAGTCTTTTTAGGGTGCCACACATCAACAAAACTGAAAGTAAGAGAGGGATATAGCAATAGAATTGCCTTAATTAAAGAACTGCTTTAATTCAATATGCTAATTAGGTAAAAGGCTCCTAGCTGAAAGCACAACCAGGTTGAAATAAAGCAGCCCCTAATTTTCCTACTTATTACTACAAAAGGTAACCCTCATAGTACGAATGATTCAGAAAAAACCCTTGTGGTTCAGATGTTTATATCCTCTGAAATTCCAATATTCATTAAAGACCATGCACAGATGTGTGAACAACCTCAATTTTTCCACCGTCTCCCCCACACAACCCAAAAAGAGAATCGGCAGCAAGGGAAGACCAAGGAGCAGCAGGGGCCAGCCCTTTGCCCAGGTCTCCAAAGAGAAGGGCCCTGCTCGAGAAGAGGCCCAGAGCCCTGCTATCTAAGTGCCCAGGCCATAAGCTCCAGCTAATGTCTCAAGAGAATCTGGGAAGTCTGGAAGAGGTGACCAGGAAACTGTCCACTGTGACCCAGCCTCAGCCTTGGGGTGCTCTGTCCTGTCCCTCAGCTGCTGAGTTCGGGGCTTCCTGCCCACAGTGACCCTGACGGACCCTGGACCCTGTTCAGGACCCATCAAATGCCTCATCCCAAGCCAGTCAGCATCAGATCTATCCTTCTACTAAACTCTAAGCGGCCTAAACGCCTAATTACCCAGAGTCATGTGCTAAAACATGGCCAAGAATTGTTCCTTAACTCTGTCCTCTACTGTTCATTTTCCTTTCTATGAGAAACCTAGGGATCATTCAAGTTCAGTGTCATTGCCGTAGCTCTCCTGCCCAGGAAGGCAATGAAGCTGACTGGGCCTAGGAAGGACCTGTGATGATGGCGGAGTTATGAGAATATCATCTCCAGGAGAAGCCAGGGAGGAGAGGGCAAGCCTGGGAGTCAGGCAGGCCTTGGCCGCTAGTGTGCAGCCATGGCTAGAGGGGTAAGCCCCGGACGCGTCTGCTGTAGGCGAAGGGCTAGCTACGTCAGCAGAGAACGTTTCCCGAGAACTTGCCTCCTGCAGATGTGATCCCAGGTCTCAACAAAGCAAGAGGTAGAAGGCAGCATTAACTCCTTCCAACAACATGTGCCACATGCCGCTGCTTAGAAAAGAAAAGCAATTACAATGGGGACAAGGGGAACCGGGATGGAGCGACAGGCCCTGATGAAGCACCTTCTGTGTGCCTCGCTCTGCATCAGGGGTCAAGGAGGCAAAGAAAAGAGCACAACGACCCTTACTCAGAGAGAGACACTGCCTATCTTTGAACATGATGCCCTGCGACCTGGCTGAGGGCAGGGACTATGGTCTGCCTCCCTCTGCACCTCCAAGCACTAGCACATAGTAGTCACTTACAAATGTCCAGCGACTGACTTATCCTAGCCGACACACAGTAGGCACTAAAATTTGGAGAGGGAGGAGCTAAAGATTTAACGTTGCAGGAGAGCTGGTAGCTAAAGGGCCCCAGAACCAAGTCTGCCTGATCCACAGCCCAGACTCACTGACCCCAAGGGTCCCACGATGGTGGAAAAGACATCATCCCGTCACGGCATCCAAGAACAGGTGCCACCAGACAGTGGTGAGGGCCCCAAGGGCAGTGGTCCCACACTCCGCCCATCTTCAGACCCCAGGAAGCTAGCAAACAGGAGCATCATCTTGCCAATACAAAGAGCAGTGTGACACTGGGAATACAATGCCTGAGAAAGTCAGTCACAAAAGTGGGAGCAGCCCCATGCTGTTGTCACCAACGCCACCACAAGCCAGTGCATGGGAACAAGCGTCTTTCTGGCACCTGCTGTGTAAAGAATCCTGTTTGAGGCACTGGGGGGGAAAGAAAAAGGTGAGATAAGGGATGATGGTGCCAGCCCTCAAGGTACATAATCTACTGAGGGGATCTGACATGAACCCTGGAAGCGGAAGCCCCTGTGCCATGATGAATGCAGCAGAGGCACTGACGTGTGGGGACGGAAGGGGAGCACTGTGCAGGAGGTGGCCCCTGACTTGGCTTTTAAAGGTTTGGGAGGAATTAAACAGCCAGAAAGGTGAGCCAGGACATTCTCAAGAGGCAGGTGAAGAGCAATGTCAGATGGAGAATGAAGCAAATTTTAGGGAAGGGTAGGATATCACACCAACCTCATTACCTGGAGATTCCCATGTCTAAGCCAACGGCCCAATTACAACCAGAAATACAGATTATAAAATCCTATCATAAAAAAAAAAAAAAAGCCAATCTTGGAATTAGGGTTTGTGGAAGCAGCCATTTCACAAGATTTGGTGTGCAAAACTTAAAGGGAAAAACGTGTGTGTGTGTGTGTGTGTGCGCGCGCGCACGTGCGTGTGCATGAACGTGTGTGGAAAAAAAAGGATGAATTTTTTTTATTACCTTGCCATGAAACATCCCGGCTGGAGTTTCAACTCACTCGCCATCTATTGAAAGACTTTGGGATGTAAGATCTCAGCCTCTTCAATTTTGCTGACTACCACCCAATCCACACCTTCTCAATCAAGGACGACTCTTACCTAAAAACTTCCCCAAACCCAGCATGGGCAATCTGGCCAGAGCACCTGTGGGTCTCTGGGAGCACAGGGCCAGCCTGAGCAGTGAAGGGGATGCTCCATACGTGGCCTCACTCTGGGGATGCCCGCGTAGGCGGCAGGCCACACCTTGGGGCCCCCTTCACACAAGGCATCTCTGACAACGACCTGTACTGCATATGGACCACTAAACTGTTAACCCAAACCAAGCTCACGGGTCCCTGAGGCAAGCATCGCCACAAGAGGAAGGCACACACATGTGGGAATTGCCTCTACCAAGGAGCCTCAGTGCGAGGGAGGCCTTGGTATCTAAGTGACCGGGAAAAGGGGAACTCACGGGGAGGGGAAAGGCCATGGCAAAAGCAGCATTCTTTCCCCTTGGGAACTGCTGGACCAGGAAGACAGGACAGTCTGCACTCGGGGGGGGGGGGGGGGAGCGTAAGGGACCTTTCCCTGGCAGTGAGAAGAGAGATGATTTCTATGGATCGGCCTCATTTCCTGGACCTCTGATCTTACTGATTATTACAATTTATTTTCCAGTAAAGATCAGTGGATTTTTCTAGAGACACTATTATCCCAACAGCAGCAAATAAGCATGCTCCGACCTATGTTTCCAACGTTCACGTCCTCGCTGTTGAACACTAGTCATGGCTGTGACACCCCAGCTCTGCTTGTCTCCACCAAGAAGGCTGCTAAGGTTTCTGGACTGCCCATATCTGCCTCCACTCATCCACGTGGTAAAGAAACCCCCTACTCCTAAGACTGAACCTGACATCCTTCAAATTGGAACTTTTCATTGAGTCCAAGTGGTGGGCAGTGGAACCTTACACACATTACTCTATGCCTTTGAAAACATTACTCTGAGCATAGGTCCAGAGGATTCACCAAACTGACCAGCAAAGGAATGGGAGGGGGGGGGGGAGAGCACAGCTAGGTGGCACAGTGAATAAAGAAAGCACTGGCTCTGAATTCAGGAGCACCTGAGTTCAAATCCAGCCTCAGACACTTGACACTTACTAGCTGTGTGACCCTGGGAAAGTCACTTAACCCTCATTAGTCCACCATCACACCCCAAAGGAAAGGGCATCCAGGACACCAAAAAGGTGAAAAACAGCAGCTCAGTTCCTGTTTCTTTTGGTGCGTTAATATGCAGGGATGCTAAGCTTCACCCTGAAATGCTTTCTGTCCTTCCTTTATGCTTATGTGATAACCTACATTGAGCCAGCCTTGGCAATGTGTCCAGGCCCTGCTGGCTCATGGTAAGTAATGTGTGTGATGCTCTGATGTGCTCTATTTCTTTATTTCTCCTTCAACACTAATCCCAATTAGTGTCTTTGTGGTGTTATCCTTGTCACATTTTAAAATCCATAAGGCATTAGCTTCAAAAAAGACACCGGGCAACACTCCGCCTTTCTCCATATTTGTGAACACTTTGCATGGCACAGGCACTATTTGTTTGTGGAAAGGCCAAAAGCATTAACCAGCTAATCCATCTGGGACAGGTGTCTTTGTGTGGGAGAATTCTCTGACGACCCACTTTTCTTCCTCCAAGAAGAGATTATTCTTTCCCATTGGGTCAGTTTGGATAAATTATACTTTTGTAGATAAGCATCTATTTGTTCTAATTTATCTAATGTGTCAGAATATAGCTATGGGTAGCATTCCTCTTTAATATTCTTGGTTCATTTTTTCATATGAGCTTCTGGGGTTATCAATTCCACTCAAATGTTCTTTCATTTTATATTCTATTTATTTTTGCTCTTAACTTTGTAATTATTCTTTTCTATATTCTTTTGGACTATTGGTTTGTTCTGTTTCTTGTGTCTTTAGATGCAAGCCGAATGTGTTTTTTCCTGCTTTCTCTCATTAATGGAAGCACTTAGCAACATAAATTTGCCTCCACAGACTGTTATGGCATACTAAAGTTTCCAACTGTAACATTCTTACATTTTTATCTGTTTCCTCTAAATTCCTCCATTCCTAGTTACAATTTTTTAATGAATTTCAGCATCAAACTTTGGTGCATACAACTTGAGAAATGGTATATATCTATTATTTATTTTTTCCTTAACACTATTAATAATGCCCTTGTCAGTCTCTTTCAATGTTTCCCAGGTTAAATCTGGGAGATTTATCAGATAACATTGATGCCATTTTTTGTGAAGTTGTAGGTAGATGATGCATTATAAACCAATCTCTAATTTTAATTACTTTTTTTATTCAATGTAGTTCTTTTAAGGACCCATATTAATCGATGTTCATTTTTTATCTATTCTGTGACTTTCTCTTTTAACAGGAGAATTCAGACCATTAAAAGTTATCATTTTAATTAATGATTTTGATCTGCCCTCTATCCATTTCAACTATTAACGGAACAAGTTACAGTTCTGTCTTTAAACTCTTAACCCTTATAAACTAACTGGAAGGAGTACAACTGATGAAGTGACTGATAAACATTTTTGTCATGTGAACATTGTGACCATCCTGCCAGATATGAACAAGAAAGTAGAGGCTCAGCAGGTTTAAATGACTTGCCCACACTCGTCAAGCTGCTAAGTACCAGAGGCAGGATTCAACAACACATCTTTCTAAATGAAAATCCAGCACTCCATTTATGATGGCCAAAGTCTTCTCTGAGGTTTAACCCTATTTTTAATACAGGTGACGTTTGCCTGCTCCTTTCCCTTCATTTGTTCATTTTGGGGGCCCTTGTTAAATGCTTTTTTATCAGTTAAAGTTGTGTTCTCTTTGGGGTTGGCTCCCAACCTGCTCCTCATATCAAATGCAAGCTTTATCTAAATGCTTTGGGAAAAACAATACAAGAAGGAGGGAAAAAATGAATTAGATTTCTTAAATGCACTGAACCCTGCTCCAGAGTCTGCGCGATCACAGCAAGTCCAACCTGTCCATTTCTGGGAGGTCTGAGGTTGGATACCATGAGGATGACTCGGATGGTGCCACCCCCCAACCCCCACCCCCACCCCGAAAGCCAGACCGAGCTTACCTCTTCGGCCGCAGCCTCAGAAAGCAGACCCTCCTTCTGCGCACAGGTGACGTGGAAATAGGCCCGGCACATCCCTGCATCACAGCTGATGCACACTCCAGTCCTAGCAAAGCGGGGGTCTTCACAGAAGCTGCATTCCTGCCATGAAACCAAAGGAAAACTGCTCAGAGACTGGAGCCCTCACCTCTCCAGCTTGCACAAAATGGGCACGTGCGTGCACGGCAATGCCTCCTTTCAGAAGAGGATGACAGAACTTGCACAACCACCTCCCCAGGAAACCACTCTAGGAAGGCAGGAGAAGGACATACATGAATACCCAGAGGAGGGGTAGGAATTGGGAGAAGTCAGGAGGACAAATGGCCCGGACAGTTATTCAGTCAGTCAATCAGCACTGATTAATCACCTACTATATGCCAGGCACCATCCAGAGAAAGGCAAAAACAGTCCCTGTTTCAAGGAGCTCACAGTCTAATGGGGGAGACAACAGACAAACAAGACCGATGGGGGATAGACTGAAATGAGCTAAGAGGGGGAAGGCACCAGCATTAAGGAGGCTCAGGAAAAGCTTCCTGTGGAGGGGGGGGGTTTATCACAAGTGACAAGAAGCCAGGGAAGTAGGTGATAACCGTGAGGAAGAAGAGCAGGGGAGGCATGGAGCACAGCCAGAGAAAAGGCATGCACTTGGGGTGGAGCACTTTGTGCAAGGATCAGCCAGGAGGCCCACGTCCCTGGAGCCCAATAGGTCTGGGGAAATGGGAGGAAGGGGAGGGGTTCATGTGTAAGAAGATGGAAGGCTTGGTGGGGGTGGGGGTGGGGGCCTCTGACACCAAACAGAAGGGTTTCTATCCATTTGATCCTAGAGGCCATAGGTGGCCCCTGGCTCAGTGAGTAGGGGATGACAGAGTCAGACCCATGAATCATAATAAAGCAGTAACAAAATCAGAACGGGAAGAAGTGGGCATAAGAAAAGAAGGTCCTGAGCTGGAGAGATGGGATGAGCTTAGGGGCTGTGCTTTCAATGGTGTGGGGTCCACCCGGGTGAGGAAACACGCTGACCTGTCGTCTGTGCCCCACAGAACCACAGAACCGGGGCTGCAGGCCATCCCCGAGAATCCCTGTGGGCATGCGCTGACCAGGGGAACCACCTACTTACTATCTGTGGATCTACTCTGCCCAACACTGCCCGCAGGGGACACTTGAGCTCTGCATGGCCTCGAGGCTGGCTCTCTCTCATGCAGAGTGGCAGCCTGAGTGTATCACAGGCCCACCGAAGGCGATCACCACCTTAGTGCCAGGCACTGTGACCACAAGGGAGGCCCAGAGCAGGAAGGGCCTCCTGGAGTGGCGGGCAGATGAGTGTGATTCTCAGGATACGGGGCAGAGTCAGTCCCGAGGCACAGGACGAAATGGAGGCGGCCGGTCCCACCTTAGCAAGGCTAGGGAGTGAGCTTCTCCTGCGAGCAGGTGTGGGAGGGTCAAGGACCCCCCACTCCTAAGTTCTGACAGTGACCGCCCTCCCTAGCTCCTCCTCTAGTCCTGCTCCCAGGAAGGGTCTTTGCCCCTTAGGGGTCCCAAACGAGAACTGAGCTAGATCAAGGCAGAGGCTCACCTTCCTCCCTCCCTTCCTCTCAAGAGTCTTCTGGGGAAAGGCCAGTGCCCAGGAGGCTCTTCATGAACCCTTGTTGACCGGTCACTTAGCGGCTTGAAATGCTCTGAGCAATAAGCACGGTAACGTTGAGGGGCTGAGCAGATTTGGGGAACTTCCCCTGAAATCCGAGCTGTGTCCCACGTGGATCCCGCGGGTTCTGAACATGAGACTTCAAAACGCGCTTTGGGATGGAGTCTGCTTACACCAAGGAGAGCCCAGCTCCTCCAAGGGAAGGAGCTTCTCACTAGAGACCCAAAGCCTTGGGGAACAGCCCCCCCATCTAAAACCCAAGAGACCTAGGGAAGGTGCTCCCGAGAAGACAGGAGGGACAGCCGCATCTCACCAGGAAAGGATCACGCTCAGTGTCTTCAGGGCTCACGAAAAGACACTGGGGCCCAGAGCGGCAGGAGGAGGAGCTGAGCCCTGGCACGTCTACTCTGAGGAAAGGAAGCAGGGAGCCATTTCAGCGTTTCTGCAAAGCTGAGGCCCTGGGCAGCTACAGGGCACATCCCAGGAAAAGGTGGGCACTGCCAGCAGGCCCAGCTCGAAGGCAGCCCTGCTCCAGCCCAGTCACACCGGAAACTCTCTCTGCTCTCCCCCTCCCCGCCCCCTGCCCACCTAAACTTGGCCAGCCACGTGAGGGCGGAGACCATTGGCCTCCTGAATGCAGACAAGCGAACCGAGGGCCAAGTCCAAGCCACGTGCCCAGGTGTGTCCGGTGAGACGTCTCCCTCTCTGGGAGCCTGGGGGCCTGGGACTACAGCAGAACGTGCCCTCCAGACCATGCCTGAGACAAGGCCTGGGACCACGTTATTCGGGTACAACTGCTGTTTGGCAGAAAGGCTCTTGAGGGCAGGGAATGTGCTGCCAATCATCGTAAGGAGCTAACAGAAAACCTTCACATAACAGATACGTAATAAACATCTGTGTGAGTGAATTATACTCCCTCCCCACAACTAATGTCCACTATTTGTAGCTGAAACCCTTTTTTTTTTTTTTGCAGGGCAATGAGGGTTAAGTGACTTGCCCAGGGTCACACAGCTAGTAAGTGTCAAGTATCTGAGGCTAGACTTGAACTCAGGTCCTCCTGAATCCAGGGCCGGTGCTCTATCCACTGCGGCACCCCCTAGCTGCCCCCTATCTGAAGCCCTTCTACCAGGCTCTAGAGAACATCATGTCATGACTGATAAACTCGCAGGATGTAAAGTCCTTCCCAGAGGGCACTGGGACATCTTACAAAGACCGTGAGAAGCGTGCATTCTTACCTTGGCCCCGTACTTGGAATAGTTCATCTCTGTAAGGGTCACGGGCCGCAGCTTGTCGATGTCGCCGAAAGCCACTCCCGGGACATAGAGGGCACAGACAATGTGGACCCACCTACAAAGGAGGACGAGATGATCAACAAGCCCCTGTGCACCCCTAGGCACTGAGGACCCAAAGAGTCACAAGTCCTTTCCCTACAGGGGCACGGGGTCTATCCAAATGTGGGCAAGACCCTACAGAAAATGTCAGCTCCCTAAGCTCTCCTTAATGCCCACATTTGTGATGTTCCCTATGGAAGTTAAAGGAAGAAGAGTTATTTTAACACAACCAGAGCAGCTGCTCCCACAGACAAGCCGACATGAGCCCAACCTACTGCTCCCCAGTCCCCAAGGGTGGCTTCCTGTGATCTACAAGCGCCCACATGCATCGAGGAAGGCCTGCCACCTTCTCTCCCTGTGCTCCTCCTCAGGAAGTGGGCACGGAAGGAACAGGGGATTTGGAAATGAGGTGCTCCAGAGGAAATCTAAAAACCGGGGGCTGACGATCAGTGGAAGGAAAGACAGAAGTGAGAGCACTTTGGGAGGAGGTGATCGAGACAAAGGACGGGCTCAAGGAACTGTGTGGCTCAGCACACAGGCAGAGCAGGCAGAGGGTGGAAAAGGCCATGATCCAGGCATCCCCTTGCTATCAACTGCTGCAAGAAAAACATGCTCCAAATCACTCATCACTAGAAAAGGGCATCTTGAAGTGGGGTCTATGAACCAGCTCTGTAAACTATCTTCACAATTACTTCAATATAATGAGTTTCCTTTGCAATCTTCTGTGTTTCATGTTAAGCATTAAAAACCTTTTTCTAAGAGGGTGATGTATAAACTGCACCAGACTGCCGATGGGCATCATGACAAAGGGATAAGAAGCCCTGAAGTGGAGGGACAGATCTGAGGCCCCACCTCACATCCATCGGACGGGCAAAGTTGACAAAAAAGGGGCACAACCAACGTGGGAGGAGCCACAGGAAAAGCGGCACATCAAAGCACTTGGTGGGCGGATGGCTCTGGAAAGCCATTTCAAACTGTGCCCCAAAGTTGCCGAACTGCACCCCGTTTGACTCAGCGATCTCTCTGAGCACCCAGAGGGCTGCCCCAGCGGACAGCCGAGGCTCACTTCCAAGGGGAGGTGCTCTTCATCAGGTGATGACACAGTCTCAGAAAACCTCTCAAGAAAAGGCCAAGGATGAGGGATCGGAGAGTTGGGAAGCAACGGATGAAGGTAACCATCAGCAATCATAAGAGGTAATCTGTGTCCAAGGGCCAGAGAAATGAACTGTACACGCTGATCTACTCCCCAGACTGGAATGCAGAGAGAAGGTCTGATGGAAAGATGCCTGCCCTGTTCTCTCTGAACGTAATTCCACAGACTATCTGGTCTTTCTGCCTCATAATGCTCACAAAGAAGGAAAGTGCAAGGAAATGCCATTGTAAGAGCTGGCATCTGCTGCAGGAACAAAGGCAGCCTTAAGACCCGTGAGGGCACAGGGGAAGGGCCGCCTGACTTTTTTCTCTTGACCCGAGTGACTGCATCTTCAAATCAGCCTCTTTTTCGGTGCAGCCTCAACAGTCAGATCTGCCTCCCCCTGATGGGGTTCAAATTAATTCCCAGAGTCTTGCAAAGTTTCTCATAATATGTCCAGTGCTTAGCACTATGTGTGGTATACAGCAGGCACTTTATAAATGCTTGCCGATTTGACTTTTTATCACCACTATCCTTCGCAGAGTGACTGACTAACCAGGTTTTAAGAGGTTGTGATCCATCATAGTAAAAAGAACTTTGCTTTTCATCTCTTCATTTTTATTTTCTTTCCAACACATTAGATACCTATTACATGCACTACGTGTATATATTAACTGAAAGCTGTTGGAGGAAATAGTATTGGCCAAACCACAGAATCAGTCCGTCAGTGGGTCAACAAGCACTGATTAAGCACGTCCTGTGGCCCAGGCATTGTGCTAACAGCTGGAACAAAAATGAAGGCGGGCCCAAAAGAGCCCCAGGCCTCAAGGAGCCCACATTCCCAAGGGGAAGAATCAGGCACACCCAAGAGAAATACAGAGGAGGTGGGAGGTCATTTGAAAGAAGACACGAGGAGTCCTGACCGTTACCTCCCCTCAGACTGTACCTCATCACAGACCCCTCAATGTCTTTCCTCATGTAAGGAGACGGGCACTACTCTGTGATAATGCACATAGATGACGAGAACCAAAAAAACCTACATGACCCCAAAGGCATGCAGACTTTTCAGGAGGCTTCGAACATGTCTAAAGCAGACTGCTTTCAATCAAGAGAGTTTAGAATCACTAAACCATGTAGAAAACTAAATTACAACAAAAAATGAAACCTGAAGGAGACAAATGCTCCCAGGGAGAGAGCAGGCATTTCAGAATCTCTGCCCTCTGGCTCTGTAAGAACAGAAGTCAAGGCAGAGCCCAAACTAGCAGACAGATGTTTACAAGAGCTGTCCAGACAAAGGAGGCCTGGGCAAAGACACCAACAGGGGATGTCACCGCTTCCTAAGCAAATGCTCCACAGCCGTCACAAGGAGAGCAGAAGAGGCCAGACACTGCTGCCACCATCAAACAGCCAAGTGCTGAAGAACACTTGGAGATGGAGATGAGCTGGGAATACGGGCCTCTGCTCTACAGCCTCCAATAACCCGCAACAAGATCCAGACAAGCCAAAACCAGCCAAAGGGAAGCGAAGCAAGTCAGCCCCACCTGTAGAGTTGAGGTTCACCAGATGCGCCTCTTCCTTGACGACTGTGCATAAACTGCAGGGGCCCAGAGCGTGACAAAACCGCCCGGGGAAACCCACGGCAGTGTGGAAGAGAGCGGTCCAATCCATCCCGCCACACAAGAGCCAAGAGAATAAATAACCCACTGCCCAGGCTGCGGCACAGGCCCGTGATGTCGCACTGCCAGAACGAGGGAAGGCCCAGAGTCTGTCCCGAGCAGCGGGATGCCTACTGTGCGCCAGGCACTGAGATCCAGAGGCGGGAGGGTGAAAGCCGGCCTGCAGACACCTCAAGGTTATGAGCAGAGGCAAGGCCTCTCTTAGCTCCAATGTCCAACTCTATGCAGCAACATTTCTCATGGTTGTTGGGAAGACCAATGGGATGGCCTAGGAGATCAAAGATCTTCCCCATGGGAACACTCTCTTCCAAGGCAGATGAAAGCCAATCTCCAGCTTGGTCAATAAGCGAAACCTACAGACTTAGCCAGAGGTTCAGTGACTGACTAACGGACACAGGAAGACTGGAATGAAGGTCTTTCTGTGCGACGTGCAAAGCTTTCAGTACCCCCACCACTATTATCGATCCCACCATTCCTGGGTTGGACAAGTGGCAGAGATGGACAGTGAGCAGGCCCAGGATTCTCCACGACGATGAGACCATGTTCGAAGGCATTTGGGAAAGTGCCGAGCGGCATCAGATCCTCCCGTGTGCCTGACCAGGCAGGCCGTGAGGCTGCAAACTGCAACGCTCCAATCACCAATCGCCTGCACTGTCCCTCTCAAAATGACTCCTAAGCCCAAGGGCAAAGGGAAGACACAGACGACCTGATGGAGACTTGCTTGTGCACCTCCCAGAGTGCCTGGCTGGTGGAATCCTGAGGCTAGAGATCACATGCCACGAAGGCCCAGGTGTGAGAAGGGGAAACAAGAAATGGAGAGACAAGCAAGATGTGTAGATGGGTCTGCCCAAGACGTGCAAGAACCGGACTCCTTCACGTCAGGCACAGGAAGGGCCTGTCAGGAGATTTTGTGAGAAAGCATGGGAAATGAGACTGAGAAACCAAAGACAGGCTCAGCCTGCCACCTTCTGACATTACTCCTGGCACAGGGTGGGGACGGGGTGGGGGCAGTCAGCAAACAAGTGTTTGTTGGTTCAGAGGAGAGAACTTAATCTGAATGATAATACACGCACTCAGTGTTTATGAATTAAGCGCAGCAGTAAAAGGAAATGCATAGAACTTGTTTCTAATTTAGTTTTTTGATGGCTGCATCCCTCAATCACATTCAAACCAGAAGATATTCAAAGGATCACCAATCATGAAAGTTAAACACATTGATCATGTGCCTGCTGTCCTTAGCCTTGTGACTGCATTTTTTTTTTGCAGGGCAATGGGGGTTAAGTGACTTGCCCAGGGTCACACAGCTAGTAAGTGTCAAGTGTCTGAGGCCAGACTTGAACTCAAGTACTCCTGAATCCAGGGCCGGTGCTTTATCCACTGCGCCACCTAGCTGCTCCATGACTGCATTTTTTAAAAAGTTATTGCAACCCTGGCAAAGAGGTTAGAAATTCTATCGGGGTGCCTTCTGGGCTATATGCTAGGCTTAAAAGGAATCACATCAAAACTCATTTTAAAGGGGCAAGTGGGAAAAACATTCACCCATCTCTACAATTATCTTTTCTTAGGAAAATCCAACGTTCAATTTTCGAGATTTCTGGATAGCATGCTCTAATACAACCTCCCAAACGCATCCTGCTGAGTTCAATTTAGAGATAGGCATCTCCAACAAGCAGCTGCTTCTCTATTTAATTGGCCTGCTCCGTCCTGTGGTATTAAAGGCCACGGCGGCAACAGCCGTAGCAGGGCTGCCAGACTTTATCTAGCATCAACCTAAACACTGGCTGCCAGCTTCCTCCTGACCTTCGTAAAATGTCGGTGCCCACATCACACAAGTACAAGAGCCAGAAGCAGCCGCTGCAAGGGGATGGGCACGCAAGTGTTAGGATCCTGCTTAAAGAACTGTGAGGACCAGGGCACCACCCCCTGTTGAGAAAGACATGAGATGACCTTTCTTAGGTTTCTAAGGTCATCCTGGTGTCCTGGAAGTTCACAGACCACCTGTAAGTCATGTCAATCAATAGACTTGAATGCTACCAGCCAATGAGCTTGGAGCTGTGTGTGGGGACCGCCCCTCTGCTGGTTTGACATGGGGCTTCTGGTGGAATTGAGGGGAATTCAGTCTCTTGGATAGCTAGGGGAAGGGGGCTTTCTCTCTCTCTTTGCTAACCCCTAATATACTTTAATAAATGCTTAAAAGCCTAAACTCTTGCTGAATTTCTAAGTAAACCTTAGCTACTTCTCCCCCCCCCCCCCCCCCCGTCCACATTGGGGGGCAGGTAAGGACAAACATATTAGATTTTAATCATCATAGAACTCACCCATGGCAGGGAAGGTCCCAGGAGAAGGGACGTCACCCTTGTTACTACCAGGACTCCATGTTTGCTATTCATCTGTTAAGCCATACGGGCTCTAGAACCTTGTAATTAAGACAAATTGGGTGATCAAAGAATAATCCTCCTTGTTCCTCTACCATCCATTTTGTTTCAAGCTATGACAGATGTTGATTAAGGAAAAGAACAGAAAAAACACCATATAAAACAAAACAAAAAGAGGAGACAGAATTGACATTCTAGCAAGGGGCTCATTTAGCAAAGGAATCTCTTAAAATTCCTCTGCGCTGGGAGCAGCTAGATGGTGCAGTGGTTAAAGCACCAGCCCTGGATTCAGGAGGACCTGAGTTCAAATCTGGCCTCAGACACTTGACACTTACTATCTGTGTGACCCTGGGCAAGTCACTTAACCCCCATTGCCCTGCAAAAAACAACAACAACAACAAAAAAAAAAAGATTCCTCTGCATTTTCCTACACCTGGAGCCTGAATGATCAGCATGCTACTGTGGACGGTGCTCAGAGGCTGAGAGGATGACCCTGCCCACTGCCCTCGGGCACCCCCCCTTCCAGAACCCTGACCCACTGCTTCTCAGTCACAGGAATCTACGGATCTAACAGGGGGAGATGTGGGGCAGAGACGGGCAAAGAGAAATGCTGCCCCCACCAAAGAAAGCGCGTGACAGTTGTGAACCCTGGGACTGAGCTGCGGTTTAAGGACACAAAGAGAACAGTGCTTCTCTTCCATCCAATCCAACTATTTATGTTCCCATGAAGAATGCAGAAACAGAAGGAAATCTAGTCAGCTTAGACAATAAAACAGCTTTTTACACAACTGGTTGCATGAAAAGGCACTGATTAAGCGCCTGTTCCGGGCCAGGGCTGTGATAAGCACTGAAGACAGCAGTCTCCTCCCTAGCGTGCAGGAGCGTCGGTTCTCCCAGGGACAGAGCACCCGCCCAAGGCCACGGAGGCCAGGAACGGGACCTCGGATTTCATCACTGTAGCTTGGGGGGTGCACCGTGGAAATAGGAAGAGAGCTGGGGGGTGGAGAGCCATCCCCATTGGGAGGGCAGCGGCCCAGCGCTGGAGGAGCCTGGAGTCAGAAGCAGGAGTGGGCGGGCTGGCTGGCAAAGTTCTGGAGGGCACATCCTACCCACCCACTGTTTCAAGCTATGATGCTAAGTGTCTCGGGCTTCAGATTTCAGAAGGCAGGACATTCTGAAAGACTTCATGACCAGTGATTTCTGCTAGAGTCTTTGGCCAAGAACTTTGATTCAGCCTTCAAAATGGCCCTCGCCTAGGTCCCCTCCTCTCCTCTGACCCTGCCCCGCCGCTGGTGCAGACCCTCATCACCTCACGCCGGAGCTATGGCAATGGCGTCAGTCATTAAAGCGGTTTTCCTAAAGTGGGGCATCTGACCCTTTCACTCCGCTACTCAATAATCCCCCATGGCTCCCTATGGCCTTGAGAAGCAAATGTCAGATACTCGTATGGCTGTCCAAAGCTCCCCCTCGTCTACCCCTCATCCCTTTCCAATCTTCTCCCCGCTCACTCCCTGACGTGTGCTCAACACAGCGCCCCGGCTTCCTGGCTGTCCTTTCCACACATCGCTCTATCTCCGGACTCCAGGCGCTTGCTCGGGCTGTGCCTCTTGCCTGGAACACACTCCCTCCTCACCTCCGCCTCCCGGCTCCCTTCACGTCGCAGCTGAAATCTCGCCTTTCAGGAAAAGCCCTGAAGGCTAGGCCCCTGCCTCTGCTGACCATCTGTTATGCTGACCACTGCTTGTTAGCAGCCGGCTGTTTGCCCAGGACAGAGCGAATGCTCGCTGACCGACGGCTAGAATGGGCAGATGTAGCACAGCGATTCACCAAAAGGATGCGTAAGCATGGGGAGTGCGGGAGGCCGGACTCTGAGTCTGGTCCAAACACAGCCCATCGGCTCTGTGACCTTCAGCAGTCTCTGACCTCATGGCGTGAGCAGGAACAAGAGGCTTTGCAAAGAAATGCCTCATTCCCTACAGCCAAGGAGAGGACAAGGCAGACCCTCCCCTCCCAGGCGGCTCCCATCTGCTCTTTACTTGCAGCAGTTCGGTTATTAGTCAGGACACAAAGCCGGCAGAGCTGCAGCCAGGCCTTGAAAGACACCCTGAGAGAATGGACACAGTTTTTGCCTGAGGTCCGATCGGTCCTGGCCTGTACAGACCAAAGGCCACCTCAGACATAGCCATGTCTGAAATCCAGTGATGGGAACGAGATGAGAGGGTGAGAAAATGGCTGCCCAGGTAAAAATGCTCCTTATGGGAGGGGCGGGCTCTGTGCCTTGTGAAGGCCTCTGGCCCTAAGAATGCCCAACACCCCAACAAGGCTGCAGAGCAGTCTGGCCCTCCTGCAGAGTCTAAGCGACAAGTTGGCCCCGTACTGGGCACCAAAGGCAGGAGAGGAAGGGTCGAGGGAAGGGTGAGGGAAAGGCGAGGGGGGGAACCGAGGGGGGGGGGGGGCAGGGGGATCCCCTTCAAACTGACCTGCCGGCGTCCGTCTCCTTAAAGATCCCATCTTGGTTTGGACAGAGCTCACAGCTGGGCGACACCCCACATTTACAGGCGTCACAGAACCACGGCTCCGTGGAGTTCTCAGAAGCCGAGCTCATGATGGAGTCACTCTCTCCATCCACGCCGTAGCAGCCTAGGACCAAGGAGCATGAAAACCAAGGTGAGTCGCACAGTGAACCATTTCAAAGGGGATCCCCCACCCCAAAGAGCTGAAGAGAAAGGGAAGACGCAAAGGTGAGGCAAATGGGGTCAGGTATCAGGAGGATCTGAAGTCTGGAAGTTCACGAGGCCACCGGGAAGTGCTTCTCTTTTGTCAGAGCCAAATTAAACCAATCTTCGTTTATGGACAAGCCCAACCTCTGGGAAACTTTCACAAAACCACAGCTCTGAACAAAGCAAAAATAGGAGCTAATAATGATGCTCCTTCAGACTACAAAGGAGGGGGAGGGGACAAGCCAAGCAATCACACACCGAACCTAAGCCAGGCCATCTGTGACACGTATCCTGGGATTCTCTCCTAGGGAAGAAGGGACTGGGCAGCCAACATGCGCTAGGAGTCCAGGACCTGAAGAGGGTGTTGTGCCAGTGGTCAGGCAGGCAGAGGTCAGAAGGAGAGGCAGAGAGAAGACATGCAGGAGGCTCCAAGCTCGAGGAAGGAAGCACTTAGCCAAGCTAAGGGTGGACAGCAGGGGCTCCTTCCAGGAATCACCCATCAGGAAGGGCTTGTACAGCCACATCTAGGATCTCACCAGTGGGAAACCCCCTTGGCCAGTCTACACAGACAAGCTGCCAGGGCATCGCAGTCTTAGGCACCGAGAGGTTCAGCGACCAGCCTGCTGTCACAGAGACCACAGAGCTGCAAGAATCTGCTAGCTGTATGACCCTGGACAAGTCTCCAAATGGCTGCCTGCCTCAGTTTCTTCATCTGTAAAATGGGGATAGTAACAGCACCTACTTCCCAAGAAAGAAGACGAGGGAAGCGTTCTACAAACCTGCACGTGCTGTTTCTCACCTCTTCTCAGGAGAGACTTGAAGCAAGGCACGTGGCTACAAGGTTCCTAACTCCTGCTCATCACGCGTCCTGTCAGCTCTCTCAGATGAGAAATATCCACTGCTGGGTGCGCACGCTTCTGCCTCGCGTGCTGGCGGTGCAGGACCACGGTGCTACACCCAACCAAAAAGCAATGCTCTGACCCGAGTCGCCAACTGTGCGCGACCACCTCTGATCTATAGCTAACTTCACATCGCAGGGGTCGGCGAGAAGATGAACACTTTCCTCTGACTTCATCAGGAGTGGAGAGGAGGCCAAGACTGAGCTAGAAAAGAGCTAGCCCCGTATGAGACTCCAAGACAAAAAGAGGCAGCGGGCCTGGGGAAGGGGAGCCTTTGCTCAGCCCAAGGGAGGAAGGGGAAGCTGACGGTCTAGGCCAAGGAGTCGGTGGCAGCCAGCGCATGTCAGGCAGCTCCAATGCACCAGAGCAGGAGCCCACTCATCCACCGTCGACACGGGGGTCAAAGGGGACCTCAGAACCAGACATCTCAGAAGGGCAACAAGCACGAGTTACTGAGCACTTACTCTGTAGAAGGGACGGAGAAAGGCAGAAGCATCCCTGCCCTCAAGGACTGTGCAGTCTACCAAATACAAGAAAACGGAAGGTTATCTCAGAGGGAAGACCCCAGCACTGAAGGAGACCCCAAAAGGTGAGGTTGGACGTGACGCTGAAAGCAGGCGGAAAGGCAGGAAACAAAGAGAGAGCTTCAGGACCGAGGAACAGCCTGGGTGGCTGCCTGCAGGGGGGAGCTTCTCACTGGAAGAAGATCAAGGAGGCTGCTGTCACTGATGCCACAGGACATGGTGGGGAGGCAGAGAGCGGCCAGGTGGTGAAGGGCTTGGCTTTACAGGAGACCCTGGCGGGGGGGGGGTCCTTGAGAAGGGGGAGACGTGACCAGGCCGGCACTTTGGAAAGGCCACTCTGACAGGGGGAGGATGGACCAGAATGGGCAGGCCCTGATGAGGGCCCCTCTCCAGGGAGCAGCTGTGAGAGTGGGGAGAAGAGGTACATAGATGAGAAATGAAGAGCAGCGGCATGAACTGGGTGTGGAGGGAAGCAGGGAAAGGGAGGCTGCAAGCCGGGTGGAATGGTGGGCAATGGTAAACAAAGCAGTTATACGAGAGCAGGCTGAGGGGAAAGGCAGGAGGTAATTTTCGGAGTCGCTGAGTTGGAGATGTGAGCCCAGAAGTCAGAGGAAAGGTTAAGACTGAATAAGAAAGATCTGAGAGTCATCAGCACAGGGACGATACCTGAACCTGTGGGACCTGACGAGATCAGCAAGTCAAACAGTGCCAAGGGGGAAGCGCAAAGGGGTCAGGACCAAGCCCGGGGTCCCGCCCGCTGAGCAGGCATGGCCTGGACGAAGGCTCAGCAGGAGGAGGCTGAGGAGGAGCTCCAGACAGGTGGAGCGAGAAGCTGGAGAGGACGGCCCAATGAAAGCCCAGACAAGAGAGAATGTCCAAGAGATGAGGGTCACTGAGGGCCAAGAAGGCAGAAGACCAGGAAAGGCCATTGGATTTTTTAAAATTAATCGGTCACTGGTAACTTTGGAGGGAGACATGTCAGCAAATGTTCTATGTCTTGGATTCTTTTGGCTTCCTATGTAAGTTCTGTGCCCCTTTTCAAGGTGAATAAAATAAAATGCCTGGGCTTATAAAGGATACCAATAATAATGAAATAGTTTTATCAAATAGTTCTTAAAAACAAATTCACAAGCACCGGCCCTGGATTCAGGAGGACCTGACTTCAAATCCGGGCTCAACCACTTGACACTTACTAGCTGTGTGACCCTGGGCAAGTCACTTAACCCTCACTGCCCCACCAAAAAAAAAAAAAAAAATTTCACAGATCCCAGGTTAAGAACATCTACACTAGAGTGAACAGAACTTGGGGAAAGATGAAGCTAAAACAAAATCTTGAAAAAGGAAAACATTTGTCAGAACAGGAAGGAACTCTGAACAGAAAGAAAAATTTACCCCAAGAGTCTCCTTGGGACAAAAAGTGATAATGCAATTCCAATCTAGCTTAGCAACACTCAGTACATTGTCTTAATGCTTAACTGAATGAATGCTCAAATGCATGATCAAAATGCTGCAGATGTACTGTGATTCACAATAATCTATATTCTCATACACAACCAAATCCCACTGGCACAATAGTCACATTCAAGCAGTCAGGAAAACAGATCCCCAACATAAAATGATTCCCTGTCAATTCAAAACTGGTGAATTGTATTTAAGAAGAAAGTAAAACTGCATCTAACCAGCTTAACTGAGCATTTTCCTTTATGCAAAAACTACACACACATACACATAAACAGACATGCATGCATGCACACACATACAGACTGACATTAGCCAATGCCCAAACCACAAAAAACCTACGATAGTTGTTAATACCCTAATGTGAAGTCTACTAAAAAGTGACTATTTCTTTTTTGGGGGAAGACCTGTAATGTGTAAAAAGCCCCATGACTTCCCCATAGTGTCAAGGCTCAGGAAGCAGCTCTGAACTAGCAGGTTTCCACAGGACACTCAAGAAGGAATTTTCATTCATTTTCAAAACTCTACTTTCCACTGACATAGAACCACTAACCCACAGTCGTTAAGCACTTGCTCTTGAGCCTGGCATTCTGCACCAAACAAACGCCTCACATCCTCATTTGTCCCCGTCCTGGTTGGCAGCACAGCTCTCTGTACATGTGCCACCGCATCCTCTTAGAGTACAAGCTCCATGCAGGCAGGTACTGTGTTTTAGAGAAATTTGGCATCACCCACTGACGTTCTAAAACTCTGCTCTGGGTGTGAGGAAGACATTGAATAAATATCTATTCTACTGAATGGTAATTTCTTTAAAAAGAAACTAAGGATAGGAGCAGCGAGGTGGAACAAAGGACAGAGCATCAGCCCTGGAGTGAGGAAGACCTGAGTTCAAATCTGGCCTCAGACACTAGCCATGTGACCCTGGGCAAGTCAATTCACCCTGATTGCCCCCTTCTCCTCCAAGAAAAGAAAAAGAAACAAAGGCTCCAAAGACAAATAGAAAATAAGTGCTACTCTAAAGGAGCTCACTGCCTAATGGGAGAGAGAATGCATGTGTGTTTGCATACACACACACACAACTGTACATAAAAATAAAAGACACACAAGGTAACATCAGTGGGGAAAGCACCTTGGAGGACCAGCAAAAGCCTTTGGCTGAATCCTGCAGGTAACCAAGGAGTTACTGAGAGCATCAGAGCTAAGTGGGGAATGCGTGCCAGCCACCATTGCCACGGTGCAGAGATACGTGTAAGGAAAAGCAAAAACATTACATGAGAAGTACATGAAAAAGAGAAATGGTTAATAAGGCTAGAAAGGCAGCTCGGAGACGGGATAGGAGGACCATTAAATGCCAAGCAAAAAGGCTTATGTTCTGGGGGGGGGGGGGGTATGTGATAAAAAGACAGTTAGACAGACAGACACCACTCTGACCCATCAGATTAGCAAAGCTGACTAAAAGAGGAAAATGGCAGATGTTAGAAAGGTTCCAGGGACATGAATGCCTTGTTGGTGGAGTTGTGAACTGGTCCAGCCATTCTGGAACACAATCTGGAACTCTACCCCGAGAATTATTACCCTGTGACCAAGAAATGCCACTCTAACCCCAGAGATCAAAGAAAGAGGGAAATGACCAGTACAGTAGCAGCTCTTTTGGGAGCAGCAAAGAACTGTAAAGTATAAGGAACTGGGGAACCCACAGGGGGCTGGCTACACAAAAGACAGTATTACGCTGTGAGAAATGATGAGGGGCACGATTTCAGAGCAACCCGGAAGTCCTCTTTGGATGGAAGCAAAGGGACAAAAGACTAGGAGAAAAACCCTTCAAAAAAGGTGATCGGTGATCACTTAATTGTCTTTGTAAAGAAAAACAGAGCCAAAAGTCTGAAGAACTCTAAGGCAAGTCATGCCCTCCCACAGCTCCAGAACACAGAAAAGGAAACACGCTGCCCACATCCTGACAGAAAATAAAGGACTCTCAGATCTCCCTTCATGCAAGTTTGTTTCACTTGTCTAGGTATACTTGTTACAGGGGTTTGGTTTGGTTTTTCCTGCCTTTCCTTTTCATTCCTTTAAATGGGTGGGTGAGAGTGGGGGGCGGGGGTTGGAAAAGAAAATAAATTTTTGTTAATTGAATAAAAAGAACTATTTCTTTTAAAAGGGAGATCACTTTGGACACCGCATGTGGGATGGATTGGAACGAGAAAGCTGCTCCAATAATCAAGGTGAAAGCATATGGACCTGAACAAAGGTGGTGGTGGTAAGAGGGGAGAGAATTCTTGTTCCACAGTGACGAATGGGGAAGTAGAAACATTGAGACTAGTGACTGATTAGATCTGAGCCACGAAGTGAGGGTAACAAGGCTGCAATCTAGGGTGACTGAAGGATGGTGGTGCCCTCCACAGAACGGGAGTTTAGAAGACAAGAGGATTTGCAGAGAAAGATAAAGGAGTCGAGTTTGAAACACTATGAGCTTCCAGGAGACGCTGTGAAAATGCCCAACAGGTAACGGGTGAGATCAGCACTGGAAATATAAACCTGGGGATCATCTTCATTAAACCTCAGAGCTGATGAGGGCACCCAGTAAAAGAGGGTGCGATTCAACTCAAGCAAGGATAGGAACAGGCACTTTTCAGAAGAAGAACAAAGTTATCTATAGTCACATGGAAAAAAAGCTCTAAATCTCTACTGATTAGAGAAATGCATTAAACAACACTTCCTTATCCATCTTCTGGAACTGTGGCAGGGCACGGCTTTCATCAGAGTTCTTCAGACTTTCAATGCGGTTTTTCTTTACAAAGTTTGATCATTTCTCTCCACACTGTAACCTAGAAAGCTGTATCCCTCACTAAGTTACAAGATTTAACATATAGAGCAGAGGAACCCAAACTCCAAAAATAGCAGCAGGAGCTACCAGTTCTTTCCAATCAAGGAAGGAGCAAATTACCTTCATGAACGGTGATGCCGCAGTTGTCACACTGGATTATCTCGTCAGCGTCCTCGCTGTTATCTCCCAGACAAACACAGCAAATCAGAATGTGATCCATTTTCTGGGTGCTCCAGGTCTGACTCTTTTCAAGAATCAGCGAGTCCTAAGAATTGAAATATTAAAACATTATTAATGCGGCCTCCAATGATTATGAAACAGAAACATAGTCTTTCTTTCTCCACTGAAGTTTCTCCTCCCCCCAAAGAACTCTTCATTCCTTCCACCCTCAATTGCACTGCTGCCACCTCCTAGCCTTCCTGAAGCCCCAGCTCGCCTCTTCTAAGTGCCAAGAAGGCAGGCCGACCTGTCCACCTGGGCACTGCCAAAGGCACCGTGAGAGCTGGGCTGGAAGGAACCTCATGGATCACTGAGGACAGGTCCTGGCGCTCTGGAGAACCTTAATAAATGTTTGCTGAATGACTGGTCTCACATCCAACCCTCTTCTTTTATTGATGAGGAAACTGACCACCAAGAAAGCCTAAAGGAACATGTCTGCCCACATAAAAAGCTCCTTCCTTTGTTAGTCAAAAAACACACCCAGGAAACTTCCTATAAAGAAAAGGTAGGGGGCGGCTAGATAGCACAGTGGATAGAGCAGCAGCCCTGGATTCAGGAGGACCTGAGTTCAAACCTGGCCTCAGACACTTGACACAACTAGCTGTGTGACCCTGGGCAAGTCACTTAACCCCCATTGCCCCACCAAAAAAAAAAAAAAAAGAAAGAAAGAAAAGGTAAAGATTCCTTGGACCATCACTAAAAGCACAATAGTCTATGTGTGTATGAGAGAGAGAGAGGGTGAAGAGGGGGATGCCAGAGGAAGCGCCAGAGAGAGAAAGAAGGGGTGAGGGGAGGAGAGGCAAAGACAGAGAGGCAGAGAGGGAGAGAAGATGGGAGCAGGGGAGAGCAGGGAGGGAGGGAGACCAAGGGGACCAGAGAGACCAGGAAGGAAGGGAGGGAGGGAGAAAGAGGAGGAGAAAAAGAGACTGAGTGCGTTTTTGGTGTGGAGAAGAAACACAGAACAAGATTTTTGCTCTGTAGAGACCAAGATAGGCATACACACACACACACACACACACACACACACACACACACACACACACACACACACGAGCAAAGACTGCTTGCAGAACAACATATGAGAAAGTATATGACAGCATACTCTGTATCTCCATTCGACAAGCACTGACAAAGGGCCTTCTCTCTGATGTGCACAGGGCCACAAGTATAAAGAAGGCATGGGACAGCTAGATGGCGCAGTGGATAGAGCACCGGCCCTGGAGTCAGGAGGACCTGAGTTCAAATCCGGCCTCAGACACTTAACAGCTGTGTGACCCTGGGCAAGTCACTTAACCCCAACTGCCTCACTAAAAAAAAAAGAAGGCAACAGTCTCTAAGAGAAAGGAGCCCCACTACGTTTCCCACTGCTACCTATAAGGGAAAGTGATCCCTGACGAGACCTCCCAGGTGGCCTCATGTTACACAGAAAAGCAATCTGAGGCCCAGACAGGAGACAGGGACTAGATCTGAGCCACAGCAACAGCGGGCAGCAGGGCTGGCCAGCCTGCCAACCCAGGGCTCCTGTCTACAAATCCAAGGCTCTTCCCAAGAAGGCGTCCCAGACGATTTTGAGAGGTTCAGTGAATGAATGGCCACCTTGGAGGGCAGAGCCGGAAGGCCCCTGTCCAGGGCAGCCCTTGGTGTTCCAGATTTAACCCATCCAGGCCTCCAAGGTCCCATTCATTCCAATGGACCAGGACAGATACGGAGCTCATGCAGCCTGACTTGTCTGGAAGATGCTGTCTACGTCTACTGAAAACAACTTTTTTCTCTTTAAAAAAAATACATAAAAACTAAATAAAATGAGCAACCTTTTCCTACCAAATGTCCAGTGAATCTCGTGCTATCTACTACCTGGCATATCCACGACTCCCCAAAGCCATTTCAAAAGCCACTGAGTCTACCCAAAATGTCCCCTGGGCTTCTCACTTTGGGGCTGGAAGGGCCCTGAGGGTACTTCTTGTCCAAATCTTTCATTCTACAGATAGGGAAACTGAGGCTCAAGAAGGAAAAGCCAGTGCTCAGAGGCAGGATTCAGACACTGACCCTCACTGCCAATCAGAGCCAAGTCACCTCTAAAGGGCAGACAAGGCAGCCCGGTCACATCTCTAGGGGCCGAGCTTTCCTTTATCATGGTGATGTCAGACTGCAGACAGACCGGATAGGCCTTGGGCCCAGGCCACGGAAGGGACAACTCAGCCAAGGGGCCCCACCAAGGCAAAAACTGACTTGTCAGGCCTTAGAAACTAAGATGGAACAAAGGTGCGGGCCTTCCCGACCACAGTCGATCCTTACGACATATCTGCCTTCAAGCATTTCACCATGACATGGAAAGAGTCCACAGGGAGAAACAAAATGTGCCCCCAACAGGTTCAGATGCTCCCGGCACCAGAGGGCCAGCCGCAGGGAAGCGAGCACAAGAGAAACAGACTTCAAATTCTAGTTCAGGCCCTGATAATCTGGGGACCTCCTCTCCTGGGGCCTCGGGGACAAATAAGGCCCTGGCCAGGTACTTTTTAAAAAGTCTGTTATATAGGAGGAGGAGAGGAAGGGGTAATAGGGAAAATGAAGGCTGTGAAGATACCAAGCACTGAGGCAGGCACTGGGAACAGATAAGCTCAGGACTATAAAGGAAAAAGTCCTGAACCTGGAATCAGGAGAGCCCGGGTTCAAAGTCCTTACTCGGTCCCAGACACTGACTAGTTGTGTGACCTGCTTGCCTCACTTTCCTCATTTGTAAAATGAAGATAACAGCACTGCCCTCCCGGGGCTGCTAGGAGGCCAGATGAGACAGTGGGTGACTACGGGCAAATCGCTGACCTTCTCTGGGCCTCATCTGTACAATGAACAGAAGTGCTGTGGGTAGTTCTTACCTCACAGCTGTCACGAGGATCAAATGAAACAGGATGTGTCAATGCTTTTAAAATTCAAATGCCCTCCGGCAGAACCCCCTCTGAGCCAACAAATCCTCGGAAAAGGGGCTGCACTATATCTACCCAGGAGGAACAACCCTTGCCATAGCTCGGTCCATCATTTACTAAGCACCTACTGTGTGCCCGGCAGTGAGCTGAACACTGGGATGAAAAGCAAGGCAAAAGACGACCTCTGCCCTCCGTGAGCTTCCCATCTACTAGGGAGGGCAACACGCACACAGATTTATACAGCGCAAGTTACGCCCAGGATAAAAAGGGAGTCATTAAGGAGGGAAGGCACAGGAACAGAGGAAAGGCTTCAAAGTTAAAGGAGGCCGAGGTGAGCAGCAGCAGGAAGGAGAGCGTTCCAGGCCAGGGGACGGCCAGAGAGAATGCCCAGAGATAAAAGGCAGAGGACCATGTTTATGGAACAGCCAGGAGGCCAGCATGTCACTGGATCAAAGACCACAGAGGGGAGGAAGGTGTAAGACTGAAGAACCAAGAGGAAGCGAGCGAGGATCAAGAGTGTCCGACGCTGCCGAGAGGTCAAGGGGAATGAGGATGGTGAAAAGGGGAGCGGACGTGGCCAGTAAGAGATCATCCGTCCCTTTGAGTGGAATAAGGCCAGAAGCTGGATTGTAAGGCGAGAGGAAAATCGAGGCTCTGAGGGCAGACAGCCTTTCTGAGGATTCTGGCCACAAAGGGCAGAAGAGACACAGACATGTTTGCAATCTGTAGGGAAGGAGTCGGTGGAGAGGGACAGACTGAACGTAAGTGATGGAGAGAGGACAACGGAGAGGGTAAACCTACTGGAGGAGTCAGGGTGGAATGGGATCACCTGTGCTAGTAGAGGGGCTGGCCTTGGCCACAGGAGGAAGGTCACCTCATCATGGGAGACATGGGTAAAGGAGGAGAACGGGGCAGAAGGCACCTGAGTGATAGATGAGGAAGAGAGAGGTGGAGAAAACCTGGAGAGGAAAGAGAACCCAGGAAGAGAGGGCGGTCAAAGGGGTCAAATGCAACAGACAGAGGAAAAGGGGAGGCCTGAGAAAATGCCATCCAGTGTGGCCACCGAGAGGTCAGGGGTCACTCTGGAGAGCAGAGCTTCAGCAGAGGAATGAAGCCGTTCAGAAGCCAAGCTGCAAAGGGCTGAGATGGGAGTGAGAGGAGACAGTCAAGGCAGCAAGTATGGACAGGTTTTTTCTAGGAGTTTTGCCTAGAAAGGGAAGAAGGGGTTGAGGGGATGATGGGTCTAAAGAAGGATTTTGAAGGACAGGGAGATTTGGGCATGTGTACGGGCAGGAGGGAAGGAGGAGTTGGAGAGGGGGAGGCTGAAGATTCGAGACAGAAGAAATAGCTGAGAAAGCAACGTCCTGGAGGAGATGGGCAGGGATGGGATGATCAATCCCCCGTATTCCCACAAACCCATTTTCCTGTCTCTCCAGGTCTTTTCTTTCCTGGAAAAAAGAGAAAAAGCCACGTTGTTAGGTGAGATGCATCACCTTCTAGCCAAGAGACAGCCAGCAAGTCCTCCAAAAGGGCCCAGGCTGAGAGGGAGCAGCCCTCCAACATCATCCCTGTTAGGGAAGCTGCGGCATGTGGCCCATGTACAGAGACAGGTGGTCTTCAGTGGGGAAAAGAGCACCTGCCAGATGCATGGTCTCTAGAAAGCAGACTCCACTGAAAAGGCCTCAGAGCACCCGGGACGGCACCCAGCCCTGGGGACTCTAATGTCCCCACTCACTCATCACCAGTTCTTGCTCAGTATTGAAGGCCTGGCTTTAAATCTTGCCAAAACCCCATCTGGGCAACCTCAGGGGAATTACAATCTCCCTGGACCTCAGTTTTCCCACTTATAAAGTGAGAATCAGGCTCTGAAATGGCCACCTCCTATCTACTCTGTGCCTGTCTCACATGTCCTTATACACAGACACACCATCTGGAAGGGCGGCTTGTACCTCTGCATCAGCTCTGGGCACCGGGTCTGGCCCACAGCAGGTGCTTAAGAAATGCTTGCTAACTGACTGACTAACTGATGCTATGACACTCTGGTTATCATTTCCAGCCCCGCTTCCCCCTTCCCTGTCTATGGACTACACTGTGAACACTATTTGTTCAATAAACTAACCTCTCTTCAGAGGATTACAAATCAGATACATGAGGCCAAACTGTGCATAAGGTTACATGTGTGTGTATTCAAGGGAAGAAAATCTGAGACCAATTGATACAAAATGCAATTAAAATAATCCTGTTACCCTGAAGAGGAAGAAAAAATATGCCAAGAAACGTTAAAGCCAGTATTTCTTCCTCCTGGTTCCTAAGAAGATTAAATTCTCAAGAATCTGAAAGAATCATACGATGCAAAAAAAACCCAAGAACTATACAATACACAACCTAGACGGTTTTCGCTACCTAATATCTATCAAATTCTCACAAAAATGATTTCTATCACCCCCTAACTCTTACCTAAAACCCTGATTTCCGAATTCTTCAAGTGGGGAAACCCTTGACTAGGAAGTAGTCACTATAAATACCAAGCTGCTGTCGCTAAGGCTCACTGCAAGGGACAAGAGAAAAGAAAACTCTGGTGAACCTTCAAAGCTTCAAATCTAACCCCAAAACATGCACTGAACTTCTGTGGCTTTCAAAGACAGAGAGAATCCCAGAAGTGGGGAGGTCCCCACCTGACAGCCTGTCTGATTACCCTATACTTGAGGGCTGCCGCTACATAGGCCTAAGGGTGCCCTCCGAGGAAAGAGAAATCCCCTTAAGAAACCTGAAAGTTACAAAAACTTCTGGGCATCATTTCCCTCCAAATGATCCTTGATGACAGCAGCCAGATGACCCAGGCAGGACAGAAGAAACCTATCCAACAACCAGAAGACTGTTACCACGGCCACTTCAGATGCCGAGAAGTTTAAGCTGCCCATTTCGGCTCCAAAGTGACCAGGGCTACCCTTGAACTGCCTTCGTAAAGCCGGAGGGGCAAAAACAGAAGACTGGCAAATGGGAGGAAGACATAAATGAGCTGACCTTCTCTTTTAGTCAGACTTGTACTTGGGAGCTGAAGGACATCCAAAAGAACTGAACTGAGCCTTTAGCAGTGGCCATAGCCTCACTAAGAAACAAGGTGTCAAGCACCAGTCCATATTTCCACATGGGGGATAACAGAGAGAAACACCTAGGTCAAGATGAAACTTTCTAACTAAAAACTGTAAGACCAGAGCACGTTTGGAAGCCAAGCTGTCATTTTCTCTGCAGCTCGTCAAGAAAGGGTGGGCCTTCCGAAGGCCACCACGCTTCTCAATGTCCCTTCTAAACCCACGAAACCTGTCCAAGAACTAAGACCTCTAAGTGTATCAGTTCATGGCTGAGACACCACTAATGGCTAGCCAGCTCTCTGTAAACTGTATGCGGGAAACATCAATCCTAGGCTGGTCTCCCCCCAGCCCCCACGCTCTGTCTCCATCTATGTCCCACTTCCTGTGCTGCCTGTCAATGTGCTCAGAGAGGACGTCAGCATAGGATGATAAGAAAGGTCAATCTGCCTGAGCACGCACACCACTAAATAACAGAGCACTGGACTGACAACTGACCACGCCTCTCCGTGCCGTCCATACTGTGCACCTAAAAACTAGTTCTCCTTAATGTAAAGATGACAGCAGAATTGGCCATTCCAGAGCATGGCGGGCTGCTGCCAACCTCAAGATGCACATGGTCCTAACTGGATCGCCTAAGCCCAAGGGTAAAGGCCTCCATCACTTCAGACAGTAAACCAGAAAAGGTAGCAAGGGGGTCACACCCGAACAACAAAAAGAGTCATCAAGCTGCAATGAACAGAGACAGCAAAGGGAGAGGGGGAGGTGCTTCTCTGTCCTTGTTTAACCCAATTCAAAGAAACTTAGAAACAAAAGAACATCAAGTGTTTAGTGACTGAGAAACCTGTGAACAGAAGCAATGGCAGACTTAACTACTTGGCAGCTATTTAATAATATTATTAAGTGCCACTCATAATATTATCATTAACTGCTCTGCAGTTAAGTGGGATGTTGCAAGCACATCCACATGGAGCATGACATTTAGCTCAGTCTTTCTGTTGAGAAAAATAAACATGTACACAGACACACACACATGTACTGGACACGCCAAGGTACAAAAAGGACCTTTTGTTGACCGTCGCATCTCTGGCCCCAAGGCACAACCCTAACTTTCAGAAGGGCTTTCCCGTCAAAGAACTGGGTCCCTAGTGGAGGTCTGTCCAATTGGTAACAATATTCAGGAAGGAAACATCTGGGGTTGGCATTTCCTTGCAGGAACAACTATGCTGTGAGGCATCTAAATATAAGGCCCATATTTAAGCAATCTATTAATTAAGGACATGTCCTTAAGTATACCTAAAACTAAGCTTAAGATGAGATTCACCACTCAGTCCAGGAAGTAAGTGCTCTAAAACAGAGGGGAATTCACATTTAAATAAAGCTAAAAAAATTAAAATTAAAAGAGATGGGGGACAGAGGATAGAAGAGGGGGTAAAGGGGCAGGTCACTAATCTATTGAATCGACTTTCAAATAACGGTCACTGGAGGCTTGGAGAGGGCTCGATGGGGCAAGAGCCCCCTTGAGCACTGTGCCAAGCACTCTAGCACCGAGAGGATTCACTGGGAGCTAGGGGCACCTAACAACAGGCTGTCTCTCCTGAACCCCAGGGGAGCCAATGCTGCAGCGTTGCGGGGCAATGACTGCGCCAGGCCCTCATGCTCAAGCCGGGCTGTCCAGGGGAGCCTCTTCCTGTGACCGTCCCCCCGACAGACAGATAGATAGCACAGAAATCGGGATGCTCTACCTCATTGCTCTTGCTCTGAGAAAGGGTCAGGCTATCATTGGTCAGCTCCTCATCATCGGCACTGGTCCTGCTGAGGCCCTGGCCCTTCCTCTTCTTGCTGGGCCCATCACTGGCAGGGCTGCTGTGATCTTCGTCGTTGTCGTCATCCTCGCTGCCGCTGCCGTCCTCGTCCTCGTCCTCATTGTCCCCGTCGCTGCCCTCTCTCTGCGAGGAAGCCTTGCCCTTCCTCCGAGCCGCGGCCGGCCGCCAGTCATTGTCATCCTCGCTGTCGTAGTCGTCCATGTCGTTCAGCTCCTCCATGGACACAAAGTCGAGGAGGGGCCGGTTCCTGCGGAGGTTCCACTTCTTGGGCTCGCTGGCCTGCTCTTCAGGGGCCGCGGGGGGCGCAGCCCCCTCGGACCCTGCAGCTTTGTCCTTCTCCTTTCTCTTTCTGGGTTTTTCTTCACTCTCCTCCTCCTTCTTCTCCGTCTTCCCCAGGGCTTTCTCGGCCATGAGAGCATCTTCCTCCACAGGGCTCTTCAGCAATTCCGCCTCAACTTTTGCTTCTTCAGCAAGATCTTCCTCCAGGACGTTTTCTTCCGAGTCACTACAGGACCCTTCTCCACTGTCCTTCGAAGGGTCTTCACTTCCATTCCCACTCCCTTCAGAATCTGTTGAAAATATGAGAAAAAAACCACACATATGTATATACATACACACACACACACACAACGCTGAAACAAATGAAGCCACCAAAATTTGTGAATAACTTGCAAAATGATATATAGACACATTTTTAGGGGGAAAAAAAAAAGACCAACGCCCCCAACCTGGTCAGACCCTACATGAGAGAAAGCCTGCTCAGTGGCGTCCCCTGAAGACAGAGCCAAGGAGGCCTGTGTGCCCTTGCAAACAAAAGCCACCTAACTGTTCTGACCCCTGTTCCTGGACACCTCCAAGGTCATCACCACCGAAAAAGAAACGTAAATATGGAGTTTTCCAAAACATCTTAAGTATGAACACAGACTAGGTTTTTATTTTCTTGCATCTTCTTTCTAGACACTCTTCTGCCTTTATAATTAATGAAATATCCACACAGAACAAAGAGACATAAGAGAAAGAAAAGTCAACAAAGTATACGCCCTTAGGTTTCTCTGTCTCTCTCGAGCCAGGGGGAAACCAAGCCCTGGCCCTCAAACCCAAGGGCCGCAGAGCCACAGAGCCCCTCAGACTCGCCCCGAGCACAGCGATCATTTGTTTCCTCCTTCACTCATGAGAAAGTGGAGGGCACCCAGACCAACCTACTGCGAAGGCTCCATGAGCTCAGGATTACCTTATCGATGATGCTGCTGTCCATTTCCTTCAAGGCTAGTGAGCAGCTTAAAGTCCAAGCAGGACAGCTGTGGGCCTGGGGGGTGATCCTCAGATGATTCGCTATTTCATCGATGGGAGCACTCCCCACAACAATTAGAGTTTCCAACCCCACAAGATGTACATGCCACCTCTGGTCAGACAGTTTATCCCCTTGGAAGACAACCTTCTGGTCTCAGGCCTTTTCCCCCTGAGCTGAGGCAGGGCTCCTCGGCCAGGCCCCCTCGCCCCCCGGTTCATCTATCACACCCATAAGAATCTGCACTCTGCTGCCAAGCCCTCTGGGAACCAAGGTTACCTCCCACAGCCTGAGGAGGCCCTAGCTGCAGGGGGACAGACGGCCTTCAATCATGTCCCCGGCAGAAGTAAAGAGCAGGTGAGAGCTGGAGTTTGGTGCAGTTCTCAGTGGTCCTGCCTGTTCCTGCCCAGGCCCGTGCAAGCAGCCCAGCTATGGACAGGAACCCTTTTTCTCCACTGGAAAACCTGGCCTGGAAGTTAGGAGGGAGAAGCCTGGGTTGTAGACCGGGCTCAGCCTCCGCCTTACTGTGTAACCTTGGGCAAGTCACTACACTACTCGGGGCTTCAGGACCATCTGTTTAAAAAAAAAAAAGACACTAAACACAATGATCTCTAGGGACTTCCTTTGAGAGCTAAGAGGCAGTAATTCCCTTTGGCTCCTCAATAAAGGGGAATCCAAAGTCCACAAGAAACAAAAAACAAAGGGGGGGAGGGGGCACCAAAACCATTGGCGCCTGTGGCTCTGGAAACACAACTACAAAATTCTGCAGGGGCTGTGGCACTGTCTACCCCGTCCAAAGGTCTCTGCAATGGGATCCTGGGGACTCTGGGGGGCTGCCAGGGCCCACTGGACGTGTGTGTGTCAAGCTCTCACCATACATCGCTTCATTTCCCCAAAATTCACCCAATTCTGGTCTCTAGAGACTAGCTAGCGGCAAGGAGGGAAAGGGCTGTCACGCATTAAAGATACAAATGGTTTCAAATTGGGGCTAGAAGTAGTAGCAGGTGAACACTACGGAGCTCAGACAGATGGCAAACCAGCCTCTGAAAAGCTGTGTTCTGGGGCCTGTTTCAATCACCTCCCACTTAAAGCCTCACAATGTCCATCTCAAACACAAATGATCAGAAATGGAGCCAAAAGATAAAGGGGGCAACATTCTCTCTTATGAACAGAACCCTTGAACGTCATCAGGCCAGGCCGCCAGAAACAACAATCGCTTTAAGTCAACGCCCTGAAATCACGGCACCTTACTTAAGAAAACCACCTTCTAGCCACTTTCCGTGAAAAGGTCAACTAACCAGAATTTAGACTGCTTTGAACAATGATGCCTATCTCGTGGGCTCTGTCTGCTGGGAAGAAGTTTCACCTTTGCTGGGAGCTCAGGGCTGCTCAGAGACATGAGGGGAAAGGAAGCTTTCCCCTAAACCAGCTTCCTTGTCAGCTCTATGGGCCGAAGGAGCTTCAGACAAACAGGTGGACTGGTCCTTAATTACAGAGCCAATTCACCTGTGCCACTAGGAGAGCAAGTTTGCAGTTCTGAAGTAGGAGTTTTTCTTTGCCGTGGGTTTGTCTACTGTTGCTAATATCCAGGCATTTTTAAACCATAAATTGTTAAGTAATGACTGTTAGGAATACTAGCCAATAAAAGGAATTAAAATGATTCTGACTGGGTAAAAGTTTATATGTGGCGATTACTCTCCTCTGAAAAGACAAAATTTCCCTATAAACCCAAAACACAGCAGCCCATCAACTATCCTGGCATTCTCCAAATTTAAGTCAAATTCCAATTACATATCAAGATTCAACTCAAAGGGGCAGGCAGCTAGGTGGCGCAGTGGATAGAGCACTGGCCCTGGATTCAAGAGGATCTGACTTCAAATCCAGCATCAGATACTTAACACTTACTAGCTGTGTGACCCTGGGCAAGTCACTTAACCCTCCTTGCCCCACAAAAAAACAAAAACAAAAGAAGATTCTACTCAAAAATTTACTCTGCTAACAGCAAATGACGTTATTTTTGGTGAAAACATAACAATGCTGTGTGTGATACGGCTGGGGCAGGCAGGAAGGGAGCCCTATTTTTTCCCCAGACAGAAACTCTTTCTTCCCCAGGAAGAAGCTCTTCTTCTGTAAGGTCACAAGCCTATTATGGCCAAGTACATCCACCAAGTCCTAAGGAACAGAGAGGAACGTGGCTCCGTAAGCCACGTGCTTTCCTTCTGTCCATGTTTGCAGAGATAAAAGAAGAGGGTCCCTCCCACCATCAACTCTAAGAATGTGTTGAAGTTATGATGGGCATCACGTTGCAAATTCAGAGAATTACAGGCTTGTGACCCCAACAGCCTGGACTTAAGGCCTTACGTCTTCTTGATATGTTTACCTGTCAAGTAAGTAAATAGGTGAAAAGAAATAAAAATATTGCACTTAAAAGGAAATGTCTGTGGAACCACGACGTAAAGCCCTAGTTTCATGTAAGAATTCTGATTTTCTCAATCATTAAGACTCTCTCCCCAAAATCACTGCATCTATAATGGAAAAAAAATACAGTTAAGGAGTCAGAAAACTACCACCCAACACTCCTTCCACGTGTTGAACAATACCAAGAGCAAACAGATAGACGTGTAAGTATATGTGGCTATACACAGTGGCTGACATTTATATAGAAAGCTTAAAGGTTTGCAATATACTTTACATATTATCTTCTTTCATCCTCCCAATAGCCCTGGGTGATAGGTGCTATTATCCCCATTTTATAGATGAGGAAACTGAGGCAGACAGAGGTAAGGTGACTTGCCTACGGTCACACAGCTGAGTCTGTGGCCAGACTCAAGACTTCCTAACTCCAGGCCCTAAGCTCAAACTACTGAGCCACCTAGTTGTCTCTTGATATATAAATTAATTCAGCAAATGCTGATTATCAAAATCAATACTTAAATTTCCCCCAAAGTAATTTCTTCCAAGTTGAAAATAATCAATGATATTCACTTAGTTTCTTGACTTGGGCAGGCGTCGGGCAGGTTCTTGGCAGCGAGATGAGGCTTTGCCCTTAGTCATTCATGGTATCTCCACACTCTTCTCCCCATCCCCCATACTGGATCTCTTGGGGCCACAGGTGATTCCTCCCTCCTCCCGCTGCCCCCTATGCAGCAGTGGCAGCGCTCCTTTCTACTGCCACCACCAAGACCTAATTGCTTCCACCCTGAACCCACCTTGGAGGCTCCCCGTTGGAAGAACGCTTCTGAGAAAGATCATCTTGCTAACATATACTCTGCTCTGACTTGGAAGATAGGAGCAGCTTAAGCAGAGATCAGTGCCCTTCACCACCACGCTCACTGCTTAAAAACCTTTGAGCTCGGCACCCCAGGAGACTAAGCACCAATGGCTCAGTCTGAAGCCCTCGGGTTAAGCTTTCTCCCACGGCTGTCCTCCATGGAGACCCCATGCCAGCCACTGGAGCACACCCCCTCTTCCTCCACACCGCCAAGTCCTTGCCCACTTGCCCTGCTCCTCTGTACAGTGTATGCCAAGTCACTCATATATAAGAATGCCTTTATTGTTTGTAATTTACAATACCACAGCATCATATACAGTAGATATAGGAAATGAATTTACATGTGAAAAAGCAAATCGCATAAATGGCGAAAAATAAAGAAAAAATAGTTTTCAAAAGGTTGTTAAAAGACCAGCCCCCTTTGCGACCTTTGGCCCACCCGCTACGTGCCTTCTCCGCCCCTTTCTCTGCCCATCCACAGGGCAACTAATCAAGTCTTCCCGACCTTTCCGCACCAGTGGAATAGTGAGAAGGCCAGGGCTCTGAGCAGGTGAGTCCACGAGACAAGCGCCTGACATCTGCCTCGGCTCTTGTGCAAAGACCCCGTCTCATCTCCCCAAGCAGACAACAAGCTGCTCCCAGGGAGGGACCACCCTGGGCATGGTGCCTGGCAGAGTATCGTGCTCATTTTAGGTGCTCGATAAAAATACCTGTGGACTCACTGAAACGAGCTGACATCCAAAAAGAAAATTATTAAAAGCATCCAAGTGTCCCAGATTGCCTGTCCTCAGATTCCTTCACAGGCAAAGTCCTCAGGCACGCTCCCCCCCTTCAGAGATTGTTAATAGTGACGTTCAACGTCAGTGGTGCCAGCTAGCCGAAAACAGAGGTTTTCCCTACACAGTTCTCTTCACCCACTTTACTACTAAGACGACTACTGATGACGACGACGGCAGCATTTCTGCATCGCCTTCACCTGGTCTTGTGCTGAGCACCTGACAAACAGGAGTTGATGTCTCTTTGGGGAGCATCAGGATGGCAGAATACTGACATGTATCTGCAAACTTGTTAGAGGCTAAACTTCTTGGTGTTTTCAGCAGAAAGAGATTTTATCATTTATTTTCTTCGTTAACCGTTAGGACGGTAAGCCATTCACCCAACAGGGAGTGAGCCATAAAGACAGTAAGTTTTCTGGATAGTCTAGTCTAATGATTTCCCATGCATACTTTAAGGGGGCCAGTAGCTCCCCAAGACATCTTTAGGGGTAGGATGTAAAACAGGATCAAAGACATTTACTGGAGACTGACTGAGCCCCAGGCGCTGTGGATGCGATGGCACACAACAGTCTCTGCCCACCAGGGGCTCGCACAATCGAGCTCCTGGACACAGCAGGTGCTCAATAAATGCTTACTGTCTGAACATGCGCACAGAATCATCTGGGGTGGAAGGGTCCTGGAAAGTAGTAGAGGTGCCTGAGCAGGAGGATGAGGAGAAGCCTCATGTAAGGGATGGCACTGAGCTAAGCCTGGAAGAATTCAGGGATGGCTCGAGGAAGAGGTGAGAAGGTCATGGGGAATAGCCAGGAGAGGAAATGCTGGGCATGACAAGTGGGCAAGTTTGGCTGGAGCCCAGAATGTAGGAAGGAGAGGAAGAGGAAGTAAGTCCGAGACCAACCAGAGGAAGATTAGGAAGAGCCTGAAGCTGTAGTTGATCCCCTGGGCAATGGGGAGCCACAGTAGCTTGTGGAGCCAGGGAGTGATCATGTGAGATCTGTGGTCTGGAAAGGCACTGGGATGGACTGAAGGGGGTGAGAGAGAGGGAGGGAGAGGGCAGACACAACTGCACTGGACAGTGAAGAGAGAAGGCCCTGAGCGAGGGAGAGAGCTGGGGAGTGGACAGCACAAGAAAAGAACCACTGTGTGACCCTGGGCAAGTCACTTAACCCCAATTGCCTCACCAAAAAAAAAGAGAGAACCAACAAGCTCTGGGGTTCCCTGTGAGCTGCAAACCCGGCTGAGTGGGAGGCTGCAGTGCAGGCCCAGTGGGGCTGTCCAGCCAGCCCACCGAGCCCTGACTCCAGAGAAGAGGCCAGGCTGCACAGACAGCGAGGAGACCCCTGCCAAGTGTGGGACCAGAGAGCCCAGAGCAGAGGGAAGGAGGGGGGGCAGTCGGGAGGACGAGGGTCCTGAGAAGCCAAGGGGCACCTGGGAGGGGGTCTGTGGCCTGAGGCTGTGGCAGGGACAGGAAAGAGGCGGGCTAGTGACGGCCATGGGGGACACTGGCCAGTGTGGAAGTGAGGAGGCCATGGGGAGGAGGGAGGCCCAAGTGTGTGGGGGGGGGGGGGAAGGGGGACCCATGAATGGCTTCCGGGACAAGTTTAAGTTTACACAGAATTCATTTCTTCACCTCCAGCCTTCCCCTCCACAGCAACAGTGGCCTAGTCCACAGTCCTCACAGCAGAGCCAGCTGCGTGTACCTAAATGTGGGTGCAAATATAGACACCCACCCAGGGTCCTGTGTGCATCCGAGTGTACACGCCCACATGGGATCCTGCATGTGCACCAGTGTAGACACTCAACAGGGGTCCTGTGTGCACGCGAGTGTAAACACCCGCACAGGGTCACCAGTGTGTGACTGTCGGCTCCACTCTGGGGTCCTGGGAGCACAGGAGTATAGATGCCCACCCAGGGTCCTGTGTGCACGCAAGTGTAGATGCCCATGTGGGGTCATGTGTGCACAAGAGTGTAGGCGCCCACCAAGAGTCCTAAGCGCACATTAGTATAGATGCCCTCAGGGGGTCACACATGCATATGAGTGTAGGCTCCACCCTGGGGCCCTGCAAACCCATGAGGGGATCCTGCATGTATACCAGTGTAGACGCCCAGCTGGGGGTCGTGCGTGCACGGGGGTGCAGCCGCCCAGCTGGGGGCCGTGCGTGCACGGGGGTGCAGCCGCCCAGCTGGGGGTCGTGCGTGCACGGGGTGCAGCCGCCCAGCTGGGGGTCGTGCGTGCACGGGGGTGCAGCCGCCCAGCTGGGGGCCGTGCGTGCACGGGGGTGCAGCCGCCCAGCTGGGGGTCGTGCGTGCACGGGGGTGCAGCCGCCCAGCTGGGGGTCGTGCGTGCACGGGGGTGCAGCCGCCCAGCTGGGGGTCGTGCGTGCACGTGGGTGTAGCCGCCCAGCTGGGGGTCTTGCGTGTAGATGCCCAGCTGGGGGCCGTGCGTGCACGGGGGTGTAGCCGCCCAGCTGGGGGTCGTGCGTGCACGTGGGTGTAGCCGCCCAGCTGGGGGCCGTGCGTGCACGGGGTGCAGCCGCCCAGCTGGGGGCCGTGCGTGCACGGGGTGCAGCCGCCCACGCGTGCCCACTCCTTGCACAGGCAGCCCCCGCCCGCCGCCCCTCCCCCAGCGTCCGCCCCGCGTGCCCGGCCCGCGCAGGGGTCCGGGGCGGGCCGGCCCCGTTACCTGAAGCATCGCCCACTTTAAAGTCGCTGTCATCGGAGCTGTCGTAGTCGAGCGCCTCGAGCAGGGACGCGGCCAGGGGCTTCACGGGCCTCCGCTTGGAGCTGCGATCCACTGCGGGGAGAGACACAGGGGGCGTCACGGGGGAGGGCGGGCGGGGTGGGGGGCGCCCTCCGCCCCGCCCCGCCCCGCCCCGCCCCGCACTCACTAGGGCCGGCGTCCGGGGCGCGGGGCCGGGGGGCGCGCGGGGGGCCGGCGGCGGCGGCCGCGGAGGAGGCGGCGGAGGCCCGGCCCTGGCGGCCCGGCCGTCCCCACGCGCGGCCCACTCCGGGCCGCCCCGCGCCGCGCCCCCGCCCGCCGCAGCGCGCGCCCGTCTCCGCGCCCGGGGAGGACGCCCGCGGGAGGCCCACCGGGGCACGGGCCCGCACCGAAGCCTGCCCACAAAGGGCACCTCGACCAGCCGGACGCGGCGCGCGGGGCGCAGAAAGGGAGCGACGGCGGCGAGGACTGGGAGCCGGGCGCGAGCCGGGAGGGGGCGGGACCGGAGGAGAGAGCCCGAAGGAGCGAAGTGCGCCTGCGCCTGGAGGCGGGGCCGTTTGCCAGGAGAGGAGTGCGCCTGCGCCGAAGGCGGGTCCACCGAGAGAAAGTGATTGCGCCTGCGCCGGAGGCGGGGTTAAGCGATGGGGCGGGGCAAGAGAGACGAACCGAGTAGACAAGGCGGCGAGCGAAGCGGGGCGGAGCCGGAGGAGGGGTCGCCGTGCGCCTCTGCAAGGGGCGGGGTCGGAGACCAGCCTAGGAAAAACGAGGCTCGTGAGCGGGGAGGAGCCAAAGGAAGGGGCGGGAGAACGCCTGCGCAGGGAAAGCGCGAGCCTAGGCATGGGAGAGGTGGGAGCGGAGAGGCGGAGCCAGCGGAGAGGGGCGGGGTCGGGTCGGCGGGAGCGCGCCTGCGGCAGGGGAGGTCCGGGAGCGCGCTCGCCTGGCCACAGTCCTTTGTTCAGCCCAGCGAGCTCAGCTTTCAGGCTTGGGGGGGGGGAGGGGCTGGGCCTGCGGAGCTCCGAGAGGCCCGAGGATACGGAGGGTCTGGGAACGGCGGGGCACGTGGTCCCCGTGCTTCCCCAGTGGGTTTCCCACCTCCGGGCTTTTACCTGGTGCCGGCAGCCCCCCACCCCACCCCCGCAGGGCTGCCCCCCCCCAGACCCTCCGGAGTGTCTGAGCAAGGGGTTGGGGAGCGGACACCAGGGCGACCCAGATAGGCCTCAATGGGAACCCCCGGGCATCCAGCTCCCCAGGGTCCCGAGTGTAAGAACCAGTGGCTGAGGGGCCTGGAGGTGGGGAACCCCCAAGAAGGGGGACAACGCCCTCCCCCAGGACCCCAGATCAGCTGTGGGAGAGCAAAGAGGGGGAGTCACCCTGCGGGGGGTCATCCCTCCAGGGATCCCGGAGGGTCTCCCCTGCTGACCCCAGAACGGGCCTGGCTAGAGAGACCACCTAGAGCCCCCTCCTCCGTCTCCCCGGGGCAGGGGGATCCCAAGCCGGGCACAGCCGGAAGACCATGCGCCAAAGGCGGAGGAGAAGGAGGGGCTGGAGGTGCCGCCCCTGATCTATTGATAACTGCATTGATTAGAGGGGAGGGGTCTTCCGGCTTCAAACAATGCCCATGGGACCTTTCCAAGTCCCTCATCCTTAGTCTCACTGTCCCCAGGTGAAATCAGGATGATGGGAGCACCCACAGCCCAGGGTCCCACGTGGCTTCTCCAGACCCGGGCTGCAATTCTGGTGCAGACGGAGGAGGGGGCCTGGGCTGAGACTGGTGGGCAGGTGCCCGCTATGTGTGCTGTTTACAAGGGTTATCTCATGTAAGCCTCACTACCACCTTTGGGGGCAGGTCCTCTCATCACCCCCATTTTACAGAGAAGGAAACTGAGGCAGACTGCTGGCCTGGGGTCCTCCAGCCAGCTTTGAACCTGGGACTTCCTGACTCCAGGTCTAGCCTCTCACTGCTGGACAAGCGCAGGAATCAGAAGAAACTGTATCTGGCTCCTACCTCCAGCCTAGTCTAAGTTTTCTAGGGAGTAACCAGGGCAGGAAGTGCTGAACCAAGGGAGCCTGAGGTTCAGCTGCTCTGAACCTGTAAGAAACTTCTGGCTTTCTAACAAGAAGCTGAGGCCAGTTCAGGCTGAGCTTGGACACCGGATCCCCAGCGTGGGTCACTCCTGAGGTCCTTGAAGAGCACAATCAACCCTCAATACCCAGAGAAAACAGTGGCAGGAATTCAATTCCATTAAAAACCTGTATTAAATACAATCTTTACCTGTCAGATCTAAGGAGAGGGGAAGAATTTATAACCAAAGATGAGATGGAGAACATTATGAAATGCAAAATGGATCATTTTAATTACATTAAATTAAAAATTAGAAGGGCTTTGCACAAACAAAACCAATACAACCAACATTAGAAAAAAAGCAGAAGGGGGCAGCTAGGTGGCATGGTGGATAAAGCACCAGCCCTGGATTCAGGAGGACCTGAGTTCAAATCTGGCCTCAGACACTTGACACTTAGTAGCTGTGTGACCCTGGGCAAGTCACTTAACCCTCATTGCCCTGAGAAAAGAAAGAAAGAAAGAAAGAAAGAAAGAAAGAAAGAAAGAAAGAAAGAAAGAAAGAAAGAAAGAAAGAAAGAAAGAAAGAAAGAAAGAAAGAAAGAAAGAAAAAGAAAAAGCAGAAGGCTGGGAAACCATATTCACAGTCAGTGATTCTGATAATGGCCTCATTTCTCAAATATATAGAAAACTGAATCAAATGTGTAAGTTTTCAAGTCATTCCCCAATTGAGAAATAATCAAAGGATATGTGAAAATTTATTTTGATTTGGGGATCCTACCTTTGGGCTGAGATTAGAAAGCCTTAGGCCCTTGGGTTTTTCTTCCTCTTCAGCTGAGCCAAAAAGCCCCATGGGCTGAGACGCCAGGTCAGACAGCTGTGGGGGGAAGGCCCCAGATCCCTCCACCCTGAGAGGAGCTATCCGAGAGATCCCGGCTCGTCCAGGCCGGCCTCTGGCATAGACTGTGCAAAGGTCCCTGGGTGCACAGCAGGGGGCACGGGCCCCGGAGCCCTGGGTGTGGTACACATGAGACACTCCAGCCGAAGCCCTGGCTGGCGGATTAGCTTGGTGTGTATGGGGGCGCAAAAAGCCCCGAGGTTTGAGTGAAGAGAAGGAAGATATATAAACTGGAGAGTTAGGCAGCAGAAGGGGGATGCAGGAGAAGGCTAAAGGACTAGAGCAAGAGGCAGATGTACGGAGCATGGGAGAGGCCAGAAGATTAAGAGAGCAGAAGGACACTGGAGCACTAGGAGAAGGAAGGAGAGGTCGGTGAGAGAGAAACACAGGTGCAGCGGTGGCAGTATGGAGAGGAAAGTCAGATGCAGGGGGATGGACAAAGTGAAAGGGGCTCGGAGTTAGTGAAAGGAACTGAGCAGTGCAAGCGGAGCATGCCCTAAGGCAGGAGGCAGCAACAGCCCTTATAGTATCCGAAGCAGCCAGACTGTATCATTTGCATTTCTTAACCCTAATCTCTTACATTTGTTTTTATAAATCAATTCTGCTTTGATTACTTAGTTAAGAAGCTTCTTGATCTTTTGCTTATCAATTTGGGAGCATGTAGAGAAATTTTTAAATGGCCCATATTAAGTTAAAAGCAGACATATAGCCAAACTGTCAACAGTCCCAGATTAAGTACCCCAGTCAGTTTAGGCCCCCAAATTAGGCCAATAAGTCAAAATATTTTTATAGATATGAATACAGTTTTCAGATGAAGAAATTAAAGCTATCTATAACCATATTTTAAAAAATGCTCTAAATCACTATTGATTAGAGAAATGCAAATCAAAACAACTCTATGGTACCACCTCACACTTCTCAGATTGGCTAATATGACAAAAAAGGAAAATGATAAATGTTGGAGAACATTGGGAAAATTAGAACACTAATACATTGTTGGTGGAGTTGTAAACTGATCCAACCATTGTGGTGAGTATAAAAGACCTATTTGTATAAAAATATTTATAGTGGCTCTTTTTGTGGTGGCTAAGAATTGGAAATCAAAGGAATGCCCATCCATTGGGGAATGGCTAAACAAGCTGTGGTACATGATGGTGATGGAATATTATTGTGCTATAAGAAATGACAAGCAGGATGATTTCAGAAAGGCCTGGAAAGACTTGTATGAACTGATGTATAGTGAAGTGAGCAGAACCAAGAGAATGTTGTGCACAGAGACAGTAATATTGTTTGATGAACTGTGAAAGACGAGCTCTCTGACTGCTCAGTCTGTAATCCTAGCACTTAGCACAGGGCTGTGGACAGAGTAAGCACTTTTGTTTGTTTGTTTGGTGAGGCAATTGGGGTTAAGTGACTTGCCCAGGGTCACACAGCTAGTAAGTGTTAAGTGTCTGAGGTCGGATTTGAACTCAGGTCCTCCTGAGTCTAGGTCCTGTGCTCTATCCACTGCGCCACCTAGCTGTCCTCCAGAGTAAGCACTTTGGTAAATGCTTTTTCCTTCCCTCCCTCCTTCCCTCTCTCCTTCCTTCTTTCCCTCCCTCTTCCTTCCTTCCTTCCCTCCTTTCTTCCTTCTCTTCCTCCTCTCCTTCCCTCCCTCCTTCCTTCCATTTCTCCTTCCCTCCTTCCTTCCTTCTCTCTCTCCTTCCCTCTCTCCTCCTTCCTTCCTTCCCTCCTGTCTTTTATCCCTTTCTCCCTACTTCTTTCCCTCTTTCCCTCTTTCCTTGTTCCTTCACTCCTTCCCTCATTCTCTGGCCAAAAATGTAGGTCAGTCACAGGCATTTCTACAGCACTTTAAGGTCCACCAAGTGCTTCCCAAATAGGATCTCATGGGATCTTCACAACAGCCTTGGGAGATGCCCTTCTGATGCCCATTTTGCAGATGAGAAGGCTAAGCCAGATGCAGTGACTTCCCCCTCAGGCTCTTGGACGGTGCTGCTGAGTGTTCTCATCTTGCCCATGGGTGTTCTTGGTTTTCTGGCTTCTGAGGGATCACAGATTTCCTCGATGAAGTCCAGGTGCAGGATCTGCAGCAATGGAACAAGCCCCATCTATAAAGAGAACTGCCTTGTGCAGGTCCCATCCCGAAGGAATCTCTCTTCTTTTTGGACTTAGCACAAGACATCTTCCAGGACACCACTGAACACGGCAGGTCAGCAGCTGTTCTTCACTTTACGCCTCCCTTGATGGTGTCGTCCCTGTTGGTGAACAGAGTCACCTGTCTGACCACATTCTGTTCAGGAAGAGTCTCTGAAGCTCCTACTGTAGACCCGATGGTTTATAAGGTGTGAAATAGTGCCAGCATCCAGGTGAGATACCTGGACTCAATCAACAAACGTTAAACACAAAAGGATCTTATCATCGATGTCTCAGTCAACTCCGTTACAGTGAAAATGCCCTCTGAGGGAGATCTTCTACCAAAGCCTGCCCTTTTTATTCTCCTATTTTCCTGAGAGCCTCAACACACACTTACACCCCCTGAACACATACATACCCCATGTTACTAAACTATTCATGGAGAGGGAAAAGTAAGCATATGGGCTGGTAGTTCGAATCCTGCCCCAGCACCTCTCATAGTGGTTTTTCCAATTACTCCTTCCCCAGCATATATCCCTGGGAGGCCTTGCTCTACACTTCCCATTTCTCTCTTAAACTTCTCCTTGCATTCAGCCTGTTGTTCTTGCCTTTCAGAATCTTTTGGGATCCTGACACTGTCATCCAACAATGTGAGGGACACCCTCCTTCTGGGGTAAGGTCCCCGGCAGGACAGGGCCATGCCAGCTCTCTGTGGCACTGGCTGGAGATGACTTTGAAGCCCACTACCCACTGAAGTAGCACCCAAACTATCCTGCTGTACAGTGGCAGAGCCCACACCTTCCCATGATTCCAAAGAAAATGGCACGAGAGGCTTTCCCAATCTTTGGCTCAAATCTCGGCCAAGGAGATCCACAGCATTCCTTGAGTTGACCGCCTCAATAACCGGCAAGGACAGGCCACGAGCATATTCTACCCTGACCTGTTTCTGAGGTGGCGAAGCCTCCGGCCCTTCCCCAGCCATCCCTTGTGTGACCCACTTGAGGATCTTGCCAGACAGGTGTAACTTCTGATTGCTCACTGCCTCAGGGAGGAGAAGAGGGATAGAATTTGGAACCCAACACTTTCAATAAAAACATTTATTTTTTTAAAAAATAATCTTTCCAGGAAATAAAGTCAACCTTGATGACCTACAGTCCGGGATCCCCTTCTTTCCCGCACCTTTTTTAGCTGAAGGAAATGGACAAATGAAAAAAGCATTGAAACATTTAGCTTATGCTCGGCATGGGGCAAAGTCTAGATGCAGAGCAAGCAAGACTGCCCCTTCCTTCCTGAAGATGCCAGATAAAGGGGACCTGGGGCCAGAAGCCAGCGGAGGGGACTGGGAGAGGGAGGAAGAAGTCCGAGGAAGCGGAAGACTGAGCTCTCAGAGCCCTGGGTGCGGGCAGCGGCTCAACCTCAGGGCGGGGCGAGGACATGGCTGGGGATCCGTAGCCTTTCTCCATTCTTGTGTGATAAAGTGGAGGTTTACTCAATGACCACTCCGGTAGGGAAACGTTTTTTAGATAAAGGATAAGATCGGAGTCTTTTTCGGATTGAAAAGCTACTTCTTATCCAAAAAAGTGAAGAAAAATGTGACTAAATGTAAACATCGTCAAAGATATCAGATATGGTCTTTAGCTGATCTAAGTGTATTCCACGGCTCACTGATCAAATTAGACGCCTCTAAGGAAAGCTATGGCTTTTCCATCAGAAGTCAGTATTTTTGTTTTGTTTTGTTTTGTTTTGTGAGGCAATGGGGGCTAAGTGACTTGCCCAGGGTCGCACAGCTAGTAAGCGTCAAGTGTCTGAAGCCGGATTAGAACTCAGGTCCTCCCGACTCCAGGGCCAGTGCACTATCCACTGTGCCACCTAGCTGCCCCAAAAGTCAGTATTAATGTGGAATTGCTGCTTTTTCCTAAACATTGTAGTGGGATCCTTTGGGACCCCTCTAAGAGAAATGTCTGATCCTAGGCCTTGGACTAGGGCCGTCAGCAGAGAAATGTCTGATCCTAGGCCTTGGACTAGGGCCGTCAGCAGATAAGGAAATACAACATTTAACAAGACAACAGGAAGGAATTTCAAGGGGGAGGGGTGGAGGTCAGGAGATGATGCCTGTTGGCAGATGCAAAGGATTCCAAGAGATGAAAGGGTGGAGGAGACTTTGCCTTCTGAAAGTGGGGATCACTTATACTCAGCCAAGGAAACTGCTGTATACAAAGGCAGTTTTCCCAAAGAAACTCCTTGAGGGCAGGGACTGTTACTCTTGATGGTTGTGCCCCTGTTCCCAGAAGATGCTGTGGCAGAGTACAGACAGTTGGCCTGGTAGGCAGGAAGATGAGGGCCACATTCTTTCCTAAAACCGAGACACCACCTGGACGAGCTGAGCAAGCCCCAGGGCCCCTCTGAGAATGGAGGCTGCAGAGATGTTTACATTGCACTGGGAGAGGGTGTTTCATCCTAGGGAGCTTCACTGGTCCTGCCCCAAACCTTCTACCATCTATCAATCGGGACCATTATCTCTGCCCTGCCTCCTTCCCATGGTGATGATGAAATAATGCAAGTGTCAAAAATTAAATATGTTTTATTTGACTGTCTCCTACAAAAATAATAATAAACAGATCAGAAAAATCAATTTTATAACATCTCCTTCAATTTGTTTCCATACCTGTCCTCCTATGAATAAAACAGATCAGAGAACTTAATGTCTCTCCTACAGGAAAAACCAGATCAGAGACAGAAAAACCATAATGCCAATTTATTTTGTCCCAAGGAGAAATATAACATGATCATGATGGAGACCCAAAAGGGCTCTAAGACTCCCTCTTTCAAAGGGTACTTAGGGTTTCTTTGCTCTGGGGTTACAGGTTAACTTCATCAGCATGATACAAATCAATCCAAAGCAAATACTATAAATGGAAATCTGTTAAACAATACAAATCAGTGAATAGCTCAACTTAAAGCAGATGCTAGGGTTAGATTATGTGGAAACAGGAAGGGCTTTATGGAGACCCAGGAAGGCTCTATAGTTGATTAGGAGAACAATAAGATCTATTTACTTTCTTGGGGAAAAAAGATAGTGAATGGGAATTTCAAAGGGGCGTTTAAGTTTGTTTATTCTCTTGGGGAAAGTGAATAGGGACTGTGGCTTCAGTTTGAAGTCTGAGCAAATGGCATTTAGCTCCCATTAATCCAGGGTCTCCTAAAATCTATCAAATCCAGGTGATCCATACATTCATATTAACACACGTGAAGGGGTTTGAGAACCACTGAGGGGCCATGGGAGGAGAACTGCCACCCACTGCTGTCACTGCTGCTCCGGGTCACCTTTTTGGGGGTCAGCACAGGCCCAGGCAGCAAGGGGCCTGGGTGAACGAGACCCTGCCAGCCCCTGGGTCAGCAAGCTCTTTATTCTCCCCAGGCGAGGACCCTGGATGAGATGGAGAATAATGATTTGTGCTCTAAACCTATGGGGCCAGGCAGCCGAGCGGGGCAGTGCGCACGACGCTGGACCTGCTGCCAGGAAGACTTCCCGAGGTTCAGACACTCACGAGTTGTGTGAGCTTGGGCAAGTCACTTAGCCTTCTCAGCCTCAGCTCCTGCTCTGTAGAATGGGCGTGATCATGGCACCTCTCTCCCAGATAAACACTCCTGATTATTACCCGAGGGTGGATGTGCTTATTTAGACAAACTAGGAGATGTCCGACCCACAAGCCTTGTAGAGACCCCCGGGGAATCGCCTCCCCCTCCCCATTCCACGGGGTCAGAGATGTCTGCAGGGGCATATGCAGGGGACACAGAACACGACAGGCATGGCTGGATTGGGGGGATGGATGGAGAGATGCATGGGGGCAGGGATGCAGGGAGAGATGCCTGGGGGTCCGGGATGCGTGCATGGATGGATGCACGGGGTGGGGGGCAGGGGGCAGGGGCGCAGGGGCGCAGGGCACGGGGGGATGAGGTCACGGGCAGACGTTTGCACGCAGATACAAAGGTACAAGGCTGTCGGGGACAGCGCCGCATAACTAGGGTGGGGGCACATCTGAGTGATAAACATGGGGGGGGGCAGGACGGTGGGGGAGGCTCATTTCCGCCTCGGCCCAGCGAGTGCTTCAGCCCGGCCGGGGCCCTCCCTAGGACAGCCAAGAGGCCCAGACCCCCCAGGGGCCCGAGCAGCTGCGGCCTAGATCTCCCTTGGGGGAAGACCTTGGCCTCGGCCCCCGCCTGCGCGTGCGTCAGGCACGTGCTGCTCCCTAGACGCGCGCTCGCCCCCCATCCCCCAACAGTGCGCACGCGCCCCAGCCTTGCGCTCCTCCCTCCTTTCTTCCTTGGGGTGCCCGACTCGCGCCTATTTGGGTCTCGTCCTCACCCCTGAGGCTGTGAGGAAGGTGGGCGCACAGGCTGGGTGCGCCCAGGCTGGCATGGGGCGGTGAGGGAGGCGCGGATGGGGGCGGTGCCACCGAGGCGGGACCCGGCGACCAGGCAGTGGAGCGGGCGGCCCCGGCAGGGGACCTGCCCGCCGGGGTCCTTGGGCGCCGCGGGCGGGCGGGCGGGCGTGCGTGCGTCCCGCAGCGCCGCCCAGCCTCCTGCTCCTCCCCCTTCTCCTCCGCAGTGACATTGGGCTCCGAGACGCGAGCGCAGCAGCGACCTCAGCCTCCGAGTCCCGCAGCCGCCGCCATGCTTCGAATGATCCTCAACCAGGCCAAGAAGCACCCGAGCGTGAGCGCCTGGGGGAGGGGCGGCTTCTCACCTGGGGGGAGGGCAGGAGGGAGGGGCGGCGCGCGCCCGACCTCAGGGCCGCAGCCCCGCCCTTGGCCTCAGTTTCCTTGTCTGTGATCTGGACTTCTGGGCCTCGGAGCCTCCTAGTGGGGGGGCCGGGACCCCGCGATCCCCTCCCGCGGGCCTCGGTTTCTCCTTCTGTAAGACCGGGGCGCCTCGGTTCCCCCCTCTAAGATTGGGGCACCTCGGCCCCCCCTCTAAGATTGGGGTGCCTCGGCCCCCCTCTAATATTGGGGTGCCTAGGTCCCCCTCTAAGATTGGGGTGCATTTGTTCCCCCTTTAAGATTTACGCGCCTCAGTTTCCCCCCTCTCAAATTGGGATGCCTCAGTTCCCCTCTAAGATTGGGGTGCCTAGGTCCCCCCTCCAAGATTGGGGTGTCTCTGTTTCCCCCTCTAAGATGGGGTGTCTTGGTCTCCCCCTCTAAGATTGGGTTGCCTCGGTTCCCTTTCTAACATTGAGATGCCTCACTTTCCCCCTGTAAGATTAGGCTATCCCGTTTTCTCCTTCTAAGATTAGGGTACCTCAGTTTCCTCCTCTAAGGTTAGGGTACTTCAGTTTTCCCCTCTAAGATTAGGGTATCTCGCATTCCCCCTCTAAGATTGGGGTACCTTGGTTTCCTACTTTAAGATTGGGGTGCCTCAGTTTCTCCCCTCTAAGATTAGGGTACCTCAGCTTTCCCCTCTGAGATTGGGGTACCTTGGTTTCCTCCTCTAAGATTAGGGTACCTCAGTTTTTCCCTCTAATTTTGGGGTATCTTAGTCCCCCCTCTAAGATTGGGGTGCCTGTGTCCCCCTCTAATATTGGGGTAACTCACTTTCTCCCCTCTAAGACTAGGGTACCTCGCTTCCCCCTCTAAGATTGGGTTGCCTCGGTTCCCTTTCTAATATTGAGATGCCTCGCTTTCCCCCTGTAAGATTAGGGTATCCTGTTTTCTCCTTCTAAGATTAGGGTACCTCAGTTTTCTCCTCTAAGATTGGGGTACCTTGGTTTCCCCCTCTAAGATTAGGGTACCTCAGTTTTCCCCTCTAAGATCAGGGTGCCTCAGTTTCCTCCTCTAAGATTAGGGTACCTCAGTTTTCCCCTCTAAGATCGGGGTGCCTCAGTTTCCTCCTCTAAGATTAGGGTACCTCAGTTTTCCCCTCTAAGATTGGGGTGCCTCACTTTCGCCCTCTAAGATTAGGGTACCTCAATTTTCCCCTCTAATTTTGGGGTGTCTTGGTTCCCTCTCTAAGATTGGGATACCTCGGTTTCCCCCTCTAAGATTGGGGTACCTTGCTTTCCCCCTGTAAGATTAGGGTACCTTGTTTTCCCCCTCTATGATCAGGAGGCCTCAGTTTCCCCCTATAAGATTAGGGTACCTCAGCTTTCCCCTCTGAGATTGGGGTACCTCAGGTTTCCCCCTCGAAGATTGGGGTGCCTCAGTTTCTCCCCTCTAAGATGGGGGTACCTCAGTTTCTCCCCTCTAAGATTAGGGTATCTCGCTTTCCCCCTCTAAGATGGGGGTGCTTCAGTTCTCCCTCCAAGATTGGGGTACCTCTGTTTCCCCTTTGTGATGGGGCATCTCAATTTCCCCATCTAATATTGGGGTACCTCGGTTTCCCCCTCAAAGATTAGGTTGCCTCGGTTCCCTTTCTAATATTGGGGTGCCTTGGTTTCACCTCTAAAATTGGGGTGCATCAGTTTCTCTCCTCTAAGACAGGGGTGTCTTGGTTTCCCCCTCTAAGATGGGGATGCCTTGGTTTCCCCCTCTAAGATTGGGGTTCCTCACTTTCCCTTCCCTAAAATGAAAGGTCAGCCTAATTTCCAGTCTGTATTTGAGAACAACCTGTCCCCCCTCCCGACTTCCTTTCCTTGGGATGAGACGGTCCCCTGGAGGGGGGTCCGCCTCCCTCCCCTCTGCCCTCCAGTGGGTGGCTGAGGCTGCTTGCTCCCTTCTCCCTGGGTCCCTGCCTTGTTCCTGCGGCCTCCAGGCTGGGGCCAGACCCCAGGCAGGGCCTTCCTGCCGTTCCAGCCCTCTCTTGGGCCACCCCCTGCCTACCTTCTTGTCCTCCTGGCCTCCCAGCTCTGGCCCGGTCACCCCCCCCCCACGAGGAGGGGGCTCCATGGCCTAGAGAAAGGGCTGCCCCCTTTACAGGGAAGGGACGCAAGGCCCTGGAGGCTAGGGGACTGGGCCGAGGGCATACAGGCCGTCAGTATCTGCCCCTCCCCTGCACCTCTGACCAGCCCGGCCAGTGCTGTCTCTGAGGCTCCCCTGCTCTCCCCCGGGGCGGGGGGACAGGGACCTTGGGGCTGGGACCCCGTGCTCTGTTTGGGGCCCTCCTCCTCATCCTTTCCTTTCTTTTTGGGTCGCCTCCAGTTGATCCCCCTGTTCATATTCATCGGAGCTGGGGGCACCGGGGCGACTCTGTATGTCATGCGCCTGGCACTCTTCAATCCCGACGTCAGGTAGGTGCTTCGGAGCTTCCTTTCTCCTGTAAGCTGACCGCGCCTTTCCCGACATGAATTCAAGTCAGGTCAGCCAGCTCTTAGCCCTCCTGGCTGGCGATTCCTCACACCCAGCGTCGCGGGGGCCCGGGGTGCCCTCCCTGAGGCCTCTGCCCCGCTTTGTGCATCCCTGGGGCCCTCTCCTCCCTCTGCCCTTCAGTGTCTGTCTTGACTCACTGGTGTGTGATTGCTCCTCTGCCCATGGGCCAGGGGCTGGGGTCTTTGTGTCCAGGCCTAGGTGTGTTGTAGGGCCTGCAGAGCTTATTGAGTGGATTCGCTGGAATCTAGTGGTAAGGAAATAGGTATTTTGTGACAAGGGCAGTGTGCTCCGCCTTCTCCCAGGTTCCTTTTGTCTCACTCCATCTTGGGTGATTTGGGGGGCAGTGGCTCAGGAAGGGAAGGGACAACCAGACAGAAGCTCAGTTCAGGAGCAAGAATGAGCCCCCTCGCCTCTGGGGGTCAAACACACAGGTCAGGAGCTTGGTGCCGGGGGTGGGGGACCAGAAGCTGCACAGGGCACAGAGATGGCCATTTCAGGGGAGGGGAGGCATGAGCAGCTGGAGAAGTCCAAGGGACTCACCCAGGAGATAGAACTTAAGCCGGGTCAGAAGAGGTTGGGAGGGAGGACAGCCAGGGCAAAGGCCTGGAGACCGGAGATAGAGGGTTGTGCGTGAGCAACAGCGGCAAGGCCAGCTTGGCTGAAGGGCAGGTGGCCAATGCCAGTCTTCAGGGGCTGTCGGTGCCCAACCAGAGTCTTCATTTGGTCCTAGAGGGAGTTGGGTGGGGACTTCATGAATGCCCTTTTGGTAGCCTTGGGAAGGACAAATTGAAGAGCAGAGACTCTTCGAGGAGGCAGGAGGCATCTTGGGATGGGATAAAGGCCCTTTAGGGGAGGCCATCAGGCAGCCAGGGGCAGCTCCGGCACATGGCTTCTTGTTCATGCCCCTACTCTGTGATATGATTAACTTGTCTGTACCTCACTTGCTTCATTAGCAATGAAGATGCTACCCAGGACTACTTTTCTCATTGAGGAGAGAGGCCAGGGGGTTGGGAGTGGGGGACAGGGGAGAGGGAAGGAAGGGGGGGTGGATTTGAGCTTATGCATGCATGCATTCACGCACACACACAAACCCTGCAAGCCCTTTTAACATAAAGTCTGTTTAAAAAAAAATACAACTATTTGTAAAACTTATCCTATTCAATACTCTAGTCTCTTCCAGGTAGGCACTACATTAATGGAATAATTTGCTAACCTCACACTTTTGTGTTTTAATATACTTTTCTTAGTTGGGACAGAAAGAATAACCCAGAGCCTTGGAACAAAATGAATCCCACTGATCAGTACAAGGTGAGTTGAATGGTTTCTTGAAACACAGTAAGTAGGTAATGCCTTTCGTTAAATATCACAGTGTTTTCTCCTTCCCTGGAAAGCGGGCAGGCACAGCTCGGTTCGAAGGAATGCCATGGGACGTCCAGGCTGTTTTGTGAAGTCGTGCTGGCATTTTCTAGAGAGTATTTTTCTAGACATGACATTCCGGGCTTTCCGGCCTCAAGAGAACAGTTGAAGCTGATACTTCACCTGATGGCCAGAGTTTTTATCGTTGGTGCTCCAGTGGGGACATTTAGGGCTCCAGGTGGTGTAGGTGTGGCGAGCTGAGGATGCTGAGAGCGGAGAAAGTGTGTAACCAGAGGAGAGTCATTTCTCTTTGAAGCTCCTCAGGATACCTTCTGAAGGGACTCAGGACAGGGAGTTTGTAATGGCCAAATTTTTATTCTTTTTTATGCTACGAAAAGCTCTTGGTTATTTCTTGTCAAGCCACCAGGTTAAAAACAAACATTGCCCGCAGGTCCCTGGTATCTACAGGAGAAGGGTCACAGCTTTGCTGGGCCTGCTCTAAGATCCAAACTTACCCCAAATCAGTGGGGAGGATTTACATAAGCCCTTTACAAACTCCGTCTTATCTGGTAACCGTGTAAAGGAGAGCCGAACAAGATTTCCTCCTTGGGCTAATTCTTGTAGAAGCAAGTGAGAAATAGAGATGAGGTTCTGGATTTCCCCGTTGACACATTCCAGAGGAAATTCCCTCCCTAGGCCTCAGAGTCCCCTGGGGCCATTAGTCGGGGTTTACCGAGATAGCCCAGCCCTAGGGATTAGGGGCCTGGGCCAGGGATCAGGAGCTGAAGGGCCCTTCCCACCTGAGCTAGTCCTGCCCTCCACAGACCCAAGGTCAGGGAGGGAGGGACCAGATATACAGTAGAGCTAAGCCCTGCTCTCATGTCTGCTGCTGTCACTGTCCCGGGGACCTCAAAGGACCTCATTCATCTATCTCTAGTTTATTAGCCCGGGAGGCGGCGTCCAAAAACAAGTCACTGTCAGCTCCTGGCCTTGGGAATGAAAGCAGCTGTGAGCACTGCTGTTCTTACAATATCCCATATAGTAGGTAAAACTGATTGTGGATTCTTTGAGAAGATGGGGGTGATGTTCTTTTCCTGTCTTTGTAGGAGTTTCAAAATGGAGATCAATGCTCTTAAAATGAAATCCCTGAGGCTCCAGCCTGAGGCTTCTAGTCTTTGCTAAAAGCACATCTTGCTAGATCATCCCTTGGAGTGCAATTTAATGTGGCCTGATGATATTTTAGTGTTGGTAATCTAATTCCAAAGTCCCCAGTCATACTGGCTTTTTATCAACTATAATGTTGGGCCTAAATCTTACTGCAGGTCCCTTCTCCTTTCTATTAGGAGATACTTGATACTTCGGTTGCTAAGGTTGTGAGCTCAGTCATCACTAAGGGGAAGGCTCGCTCTGTATGCAGACCTGAGCTGATCACCTGAGTAAACTATGCATCTCCTAGGACACCAGTGGCTGCTGCTTCTGTTGGCACTGCTGGCACCAGGGTCCTTTGTGCCAAGCGGATCCTTTTTATCAAACCACCTAGACAGATTTTCATGCTGGTTTCTGATCATCTTCCTTGTGGTGTTTTCACTTGTAGTCTGTTTTTTTATTTTGTTTTTTGCAGGGCAATGGGGGTTAAGTGACTTGCCCAGGGTCACACAGCTAGTAAGCATCAAGTGTCTGAGGCCAGATTTGAGTCAAGTGTCTGAGGTCTGAGGCTGGATTTGAACTCAGGTCGTCCTGAATCCAGGGCTGGTGCTTTATCCACTGCACCACCTAGCTGCCCCCTTCACTTGTAGTCTGAAAGAAAGATTTTTGTGGTGACCTTTTCCTGCCAGACTTGCTTCAAGAGCTTAGCAGTAGACATTACAACCTGAACTTTATTTTTTTTTCTTTTGTGAATAAGATATTTACCAAATTATGGAGAGTTTTCAAATGCTGGTTACCCAACTTCTGCAATGTTCCTGAGCAGTAAGAAAGCCAAGGTTGTCACCTTGTTTGCTCTTGGGTGATCACATCTCCTGCAGCAGAGAATTTGAGATGGTCCCTAAAACTTCATGGGCTGTGAAAATGGCAATAGGAAAACTGTGATGAATTATAAATAACGGGAAAACAAGGCCATTAGAAATCAGATGGCAGCAATTTGAAAAATGTTTAAAAATGGGAAAAAGGGAAATGTTATTGAATAAAAAGTAACGGGAGGCTAAGCCTGCAATGTTAGGAAGAGCTCTTTGGATCTTTTTAGCGCTGGTCAGTGACATGGGGTAGAGGTGGTGTCTTGGCCTCCCCGTAAGATGAATAGTGTCCAGGCCAGTTCTGCCAGAGCAAGTGAGACCTTTAGGAATCACAGGGAGAAGCCACTGGACTTCAGGAGTTGTTTCCTCAGAGGAAGGACCGCTGCTTCTGGTGGCTGAAGGGAAAGTGAGTGGTTACGCTGAATTTTGTAAACCACGTGCCAGAGGTGATAGGAGAGGGTCCCAAAGAGCTGCCCTGTAGCTTGGGAAGGGTTCAGGGCTCCATCTACCAAAGCACTTTTCCAAATAACCAGGTGATTTAATCCTAATATTACCTATCTGATTAGAGGGAAAAATTGGAGAGGTGGCTTAAGGCACTTCTGCAGTGTTTTATTGGAGACTCACACCCCCAGCAAGGTGGACTGAGGAATCAGTCACCGAGCAGGGAGACCAGGATTCCCAGTCTGTCTGAGGGCGGCACTTTGTCAGACGGGCTTCCTTCCCCCTAGCTGGGCTCTCTCATTTAACGTATTTTTGCCCCAGCCCCGGGCCATTCCACCACAGTCCTTAATGTAAACGAGAGGCTTTTGGGCTAAGACAACCTCAGTGTCACGGGCCTGTACCCTAGGGAAGTGGGCATATGTACACACATCTCATTTTATTAATAGCACGCATCTGGTATAAGTGAAAATAGTGAGAGAGAATGTGGCTGTGAGTGTGACTCCAGCCACAGCTCGGACAGTGGAAGTCTCCTGAAGCACTCAGAAGTGTTCCTGAGGAATTTCAGATCGTACAGGTCAGCAAAACTGTTTAAATCACCTTTTAATGCATTCTCCTTGTCTGGTGCACAAAGCAGGGAATAGCATTTGCTACCGGCTGGAGTTCTGTCATTGAGCAGCCTTTACCTGGCCTAAGTAAGTGCTCTTTAGGAAAATTCATTCTTCAACACATTGGATCAAGGATCGTGACATTTGAGTACAGTTGGAAAGGACAGGGTCACGCAGCATTTATTCAGTTACTTGTCACCCCTGCCTGTGGTCACTGTTTGACTGTGTGCACGAAGTATACAAAACAAAAGGGGGTCCCCTTTCTGTCACCCGCAGCTATCGTATGTCCCTTTGGTGTAACCAGTGGTTCCCAGCGGTGCTACTTAGACCTCTTTGTTTGTCAGACTAAGATTCTGCCCTGTGGTCTAGAAAACCAGAGCTAAAGGCAACAAGCCTGGAAGGTTGAGTTATGAGGTGCCATCCATAGATGGAGGAGGCGACGAAGGGGAGGGGCTGCGGGAGTGCTGGGCCGTGCAGCAATAGCCTGGTGGGTTTGGGCTCCGGCAGCCCGGTCACATTGGTCATATTTGGCAGGGGAACTTTTAAGATTAGCAGAGGAGCGTTTTAACATGGGAAGGGATCTGGGGCAGCTAGGTGGCGCAGTGGATAAAGCACCGGCCCTGGATTCAGGAGGACCTGAGTTCAAATCTGGCCTCTGACACTTACTAGCTGTGTGACCCTAGGCAAGTCACTTAACCTCAATTGCCTCACCAACAACAAAAAAAAAATTAAAAAAAAACATGGGAAGGGATGATGTGGCTACACACACTCACACAAACACACACACACACACACACACTCTCTCTCTCTCTTTCTCTCTCTCTCTCTCTCTCTCTCTCTCTCTCTCTCTCTCTCTCTCTCTCTCTCTCTCTCTCTCTCTCTCTCTCTGTGTGGGATGAAGCCAAAGCCCAGCTGGTGTCAAAGTCAGGATTTGAACCTGTCCTCCAGTGTTCTGATTTTACTACATATGGGGAGCAGGGTGAGAAGTTTGCTGAGCAAATGAACATTGGAAACAAGATTTTAGGAAGTGTGTTTAAATTACTTAGAATAAGCAAACAGTGGCCAGGTATTTCAAAAGTGTTATTTACAATAAAATTGATGTGCTAAGTAAATCTCAGTACATTAAAACAGGTCCCAAAGACTTGGGCCAATAGTCTGTTAGCTTGATGAGTATGTATTTTCTGAAGTTAAGGAGTTGCATTTTATTGATATCTCAGTCTTATATCTATGCATTAGAATAACACACACATCTGAATTCTTATTCCCACTATTTATTACATGAGACCAGCAGTTCTCAAACTTTGGCCTCAGGCTCCCTTTACACCCTTAACAATTTTTTAAGGATCCCCCAGAGAGCTCTTGTTTATATAGCTTGTATCTACCAATAGTTGCCATATTAGAAATAAAATGTCTTATGTACCCCCCTGAAGAGGTCTCAGGGACCCCTAGCGGTTCCTGGACCACACTACACTTGGAGCATTGGTGTTATATAGAATTTGTACCAGGTTTGGAGAGACTTGCAAGGTTTGTAAAACTGGTTTTTATTTCTTGTTTTCCAAGTTCTACTCAGTAAACGTGGATTATAGCAAACTGAAGAAAGAAGGCCCAGAATTCTAAGTGAAAATGGTTTTTCCCAGCTGCTGAGAATGAAGGTCTTCCAAAAGCCATCCGCACAGTGCTCCACAAGATTAGGAAATGCTTGATTTTCCCCTCATGTTGCATGAAATCATGTTGAGTTTAACATGCAAATAAAAATGTGAAACGAGCTGTGGTTTTGCTGTCTGGCTGGGCGCTGATGCCTGTGGGGCAGAGGTAGCCAGCTCTGGTAGGAGCGGGGTCCCTTCAGTGGGGTGCGTAAGAATCCCTGCGGACAGCACACGGCCACTGACTCCGTTTGAGAACGTCCTGTATTCTCGTGCTTTCTTTATGATGTCACTTGTTTCCCAGGTATGTTTTCATCTGGTTCAGGCATCACTTGCGCGTGCTGTGGACCTGCACCTCCAACATGGAGCATGTGAAGGGTGGGCAAGCCCTTCATACACACGCCTGGGGCTCCGTCAGTGACTCAGCCATAGTCGTATTACAAGGAGGTGGATGGGCTGGGGCCTGAGCCCTCTTATCTCCCCACTGACCTTGCTGCTGCGGCCTTTCTGCCCAAAGACAGGCCTTAAATTTCTCCTTAGACAGATGGTTTTAAAATACTATTCTGTGCTGCCTGAATCCATAGTCTTACTCACTTAAGCCCTTACAGTCCAGCCTGTAGATTATCTGTAGAATGCTGAATAATTGTAGTAATCTGCATACAAGTTCCCTGATCTTCATCCAGAACCCCTTCATTCAGGTCTCACTGGCTGTCCCCTTGACCCAGAAAGTTGGGAACAAGGAGTTGTTCTGCGAGAAATGCCTTTTCTGACTTCCTTGGAATGGCCACACTGTAGGCTTGAGTATCTGTACTCACCTGGAAACCCCAAGACCGGGGAGGGGGGCTCCTAGCATCCCTTAGCACTCAGAGAATGCTGCCTCTTGACAAAGAGTATTCCAGTTTGGGGGTCCAAGGTTGGCAGAACCCCCTATCTCTCCTTGCATCATTTCAATGTGCATACTCAGGGTTTAACCACTGCACGAGGAAAGATTGAATGATGCACTTGAGATGGTGGCTTGTTGACCTCATTCCAGGTTGGCTGGCCAGTGATAGATAATTCTACATGTACATTCGAAGCCCATTGCTTAAGCCATCCTGTACAGTCTGGGTGAGAAATAGTTGGGGGCTCAAGAGGCTAGGCCACACCCATTGCCCACACACTTGAGGGAGGGGCCTGGTCCCCACTTTACCCCAACATCTTGAGGTGCAGACCATTTGTAGGAAGCAGTGACTGGGGAAGGTTTACCCAGGTGTGGCATGGGAGTCCCGAGGAAGGTGCCCAGCTTATGGGGAGGGTGAGAGTTCTGGGGGAGGAAGGATCATGTGGATTCTGGGGAGGCAGGGGAACGCCCACTTAGCCACCTTCTTTAAGGTGTTTTCCAATAAAACGTGCAGCCTCACAGTGTGCCTCCTTTGGAAGGGGTCAAGTACCCCAAAGCAGAGCTGGGCTGGCTGGGGGTAGGGTGAGGCGTGGAGGGGACAAGATGGGGGTCCAGGCAGGGTCTGGCCTGACTAGCTCGGATATGCCTCTCAAAGACAGCACCAAGAATACCATCAGACCATCAGGAATCCCCTCAAATAATCCCTTTATCTCAAACTCTATTGATTTAACCCAAGTAGACAAGGTGACCCCATGGCATGGGGAGCCGTCTGGACAAGAGTGTGATTTACATTCTCTCCAGGTTCTGTCAAGCAATGTTAGCCTAAGTGACCCCCAAGCAAGCTCTGGGAAAATTCCCTGCTGGTCCAGGGCCCAGGGCGGGGCAGCAGCGTCCTCAAAAAGGGTGCTTGGCTTTGTCCGGGAAGAGGCCTCTAAGTATGGGGTGAACAAACACCTACTAAGTGCGGCCCCCAAAGAGGCAAAGACAAGATGAATGACAGACGCTGCCTCCCAGGAGCTGACCCAGCATGTGAATCATCAGGATTGGTATCTGCTAGTTGAGAGAAAATGTACAGAATGAGCAGAAAGCCCCCAGAATTCTGCCCTCACGCTTTGACACGTCCTCGTATTTCCATCCAGATTTCCATCCAACGCCTGGCACTTAGCGCTCCACCTTGGTCTGTTTATGCCGCCACAGCTCTGTGGGCCCATGGAATCACGGGCTCCATGGGACTGCTAGGGGTTCTTCCCTCCCCTCGATGCTCCGCTCGCCTGGCCTGCACACAGACCAGGTAAGGAGAGTCAGACAATTGAAAAGGATGGGAACATTCCTAACACATTTTTACTCACGTCAACACAAAGACGTTACTTGGGGAGGGGGGAGGAGCTCATAGGAGGATAGTTTCAGGGCTGGGCAAGTGACTTGGCCTCTCTGTGACACGGGGATAGTAATAGCCCCTACCTTCCGGGGCTTTGAGAATCGAATGAGGTAACATGAGAAGCGTTTTGCAAACCTTGAAGCTCTCTATAAGTGCTAGGGGGTAGGTAGTAGTAGTATTGAAGAAACTGGCCCAGAGTGACTTACACAGGTCAAGCAGATAGGAAGGAACAGACTTAGGGGATCTTGGAGATCACAGAGCTCGACCCCCTCCTTTTACAGATGAGGAAACAGGCCCAGGGCGGCGACCTGCCTTGACCCAGGTCACACAGCTAGCGAGTGACTGACTGAAGGAGTGTTTTCATCCTGACTCCAGGGCCAGTGCTCTATCCTCTACACCAGAGGTGTCAAACCCCCTGGAGCAACCTCACCACTGCCCCAGCATCACCTCCCAGTTGAACTGAGGATGCACTTCGTGCTTCTTGTCCTGGGTACAGTAAATGCTGGGGAGGCGCTGGGGCAATGGAATCAAAATCATGCCACTGACACTGCTGGCTCTCTGGGGAGGCTGCGAGATGTAGCCGGTCCTCACAGTGTCAAAGGCTGGGAGAGCGGGGGTGCGGGAGTGGGGAGAGACCATCCCCCTGTCAAAGAGAAAGCCACCTGTCAAATAGAGTTTTTATTTGTCTGTCTCCTACCAAAAAAACAACAGCTCAGAGAACATAATGTCTCCTCTAGGAAAAACCAGCTCAGAGACAGATAGAAAAAAACCTAGACCCAGTTTATTTGTCCCGAGAGGAAATAAGCAGGATGGTGCTGGAGACCCCCCCCCCCCTGCTGAGGGAATAGAAGGTTTCTCTGCTCGCTGTAACCAGCGTGTTGTCAGTTTCATTAGCAGATACTGTAACGAGAATGGATGGAATGGAGGCAGTTTTAACAATTTCACACAGAACAGAACAAGTGTGGAGGGAATGCAGAAGCACCGGGATAAGGTGACAGGATTCCAAAAAGGAGCTTGGTGAGGATGGGGACACCCGGGTGTCCCCACAAGATAGGGACCCACTGTCCTGGGGACTTATCTGCCAGCTACCGGGGTTCAGCTGGGAGTTCAGGTGAAGGGCATTTTGCTCCTATTAACCCAGGGTTTCATAAAATACCTTTGGATGAATAAGGCAGCTCCATCAAATCCAGGGGATCCATATTAACACACCCATGAATGGCCATTCTTCGTCACTGACCCATCCCGTAGCCTTGTATTGGAAAAGTGTAGGCCCCCAGTGAAGTGGTGCTGACAATGCTTGCACCCCACAAGTGTGCTTCCTTGCGTGGTTGCAATTTCCTTTTCAGATGGCTCTGCCTTTTGAATGGATGCTTTGCATTGGGAAAGAAAGGCTCCATAGCTTATTAAAATCAGGGCATTAAAGTGTTGGGTTCTTTTGTTAGCGCCAAGGAAATCATCTATAAACCCTAATAAAACAGTTCTTGGAAGGAAGACCTAATTACTGACAAGTGTTTAGCATGGAGACTCCTCTATGATATTTCTGGGTGGAAGCGATAACGGGAATCGCTCTGAAAAGACCATCCACGGCCTTCTTATGACTCTCAGGTGAAGCTCCACCTTGGCCCAGCAGCGCCCAGGCCTCTCACAGCCTTGGATTCATTTATAGCCTGGTTTTCATATTGGAAGCACAGAATGCCTCCTCATGCATCAGGCGAATGAAACAAAAGACCTGCAGGATAATGAGAAGAAATGGCTCTGCAGGAGAAAACAAGCGACCCGCTTTTCAAATAGCAAAGCCCCAGAAGCCGGGCTGGGTTGGGTTATTGATCTGTCTTGGGTGGCGATCAGGTCTCTGGCTCAGACTTCTCTGTCACTTGAAGTCAGGGCAGGGTGAGCTGGAGACCCACCGGTGCTCTGAAGTGTTCACAGGACCTGGGCTGCTCTGGCTTCCCTCCATCAGCATGCAGTGAGAATTAGATATTGATATGCCAGGCTTAAAGGGGAGCATTGCAACTGATTGCTTCTGTCAGAAGATGGGAGAGGAAGGGTGAGGAGGGGGAAAGGGCGGTGTTGGTGTGAGTGAGTGAGAGGAGAGCAGTTCCCTCCCTACCAGGGACACAGACTGGAACTTGTAACGCCCCAAAGGGAAAAAAGAATCTCCTTGTCCTTTGTTAACCAGGAAATATTTATAGTGGTGAGGAGAATGATGGGGGAGTTGCTCTCCGGCTCAGACTCTAGTCTTCTCTCCCTTGCACTTGGTCCTTTTTTCCTAAGGCAGACCACAGGCACAAGAACCATTCAGCTGGCATTCATTAAGTGCCTCCTATGCAGGCAGTTCCTGTAAGATCTGAGAATGTAGTGGGGTGGCCTGTATAAATAAAGGCCGTGCAGCCTATCTCTGAAGGGAACAGCCAAGGCCTTGGGAGTTAACACAGAGGTGAAATGACTCTGCCAAGGTCAAACAGCTGACCCTGATGGGGCAGGGTGGAAGCCAGGTCCTCCTGACTACAAGTCCTGGCCTTTATTTGTCCCACTCTGGCTCCACTGTGGCCTCCTTGCAAACAGCCTCCCTTTACCCAAGAGGACTCCCAAGAGGCAGGAGTTCGGTTTAAGGGGTTTCAGATTCATCTCTTGGGCCCTCCCAACCCAGGCCTTCCAGAGGCTGCCTGGTCAGTGGTCACATCCAAGCCTCCCCTTCCCAAGGACAGAGGCCCCCAAAGGGATGCAGGATACAGGGCCAGGGACAAAGGTCATAGGGGACCCATAACTACTGGCTGTGGAAAATCTGGCTGCTTCCCTCTGCCTCTCCAGCTGCTCCCCAAAGAGTCTAAGAGCTCTGCTCTGGCTGGAGCCCAGGAGGGGCTGGTGAACACTGATCCTTTTTTTTCTCCCTCTCTTTTGAAGTCCAGCATGCTCACTCCTTGTGTCTGAGATTTCCTGTTTGCTCGTTCATCTCATTGTTCCTTTTCCTTTTTTTCAAGGTGATTTTCTTTTGAGGCTTTATCCCTCTTCCCCCCCCCCATCTTCCCCCTCCCCCAACGACCTTTGGCATTTGTGTTGTTGGGCTGTAAGATTCCCCTACAACCTCTCATTCTTCTGGAAGTTTTCAAGCCCAAGGGACAGAGGATGTCAAACCCATCTCCACCAGAAATGGACAACTCAGGAAGATGGATGGGTTTGGGCAGCGAGCTGACCACCTCCATTTGTAGTCTGAGCTACACATGGGCAGTTCCTGCCAAGCAGTTGGCAAAGTGGGATTGCAGCATATTAGCTCAGATTTCCAGGGCCCTTTAAGGCTTGTAACCTGGCAGATGTGGCCTGTTTGATCCTCACAACCACCTGGGGGAGTAGTGCTAGTGTTAGCCTCATTTTTCAGCCAAGGAAGCTGAAAGGTCAAAGCAATTTGCTCAGGCTCATAGATTAAGTATCTGAGAATGGATTCAAACTCAGGACTTCCTGACTCCCAGTCTGGCATTCCATCCACCCATGACAAATTGCCTTCCTCATTCTGGATAGAAATCAGGTCTGGAGGTAGGAATTTGGTATCTATGGGGATCTGAGTCAAAGTCATGGGAATGATTTTAAAGAAGAGTCAGGGACTGTGTGACCCTGGGCGAGTCACTTAACCCTCATTGCCCTTCAAAAACAACAAAACAAAACAAAAACAAACAAAAAAGAAGAGTCAGGGGGAAGAGAGAAGAAGGCAGAGGACAGAGCTTTGGGGAACAAATTAGAAGGTGGGAAAGAGGAAGAGGAAGAGAGGAGACCAGAGAGCTGTCCAATGAGGAAGCACCTACTTTCTAGCATTGCCTGGTTCTCTCCCAAAGCTCTCTTGGAAATGAATTGAGGAAAATTCAGAAAATACGACAAAGCTAACTACAGCTTTTGTTTGAATCTGATTATTCCCTCCGTCAAATGAATATTTATTAGATGCTTAGCTTTGTCAGGGCTCCTAACGAGTCATGTGTTGTCTCTCCTGGAGTGACAATGTGTTTTTCTCCAAGCACGGACTAGTGACCCAAGACAATTCACTTATGTTGTAGGACGAGGCAGCACTAACTTCTAGAAGTGGATCTTGTTTCTTTTCAGCCTTCCTGATGAGTACAGATGGTTACCTGCCTAAGGAAAAATTAGGCTTCCCTTGAGTTCAATATGTAATTAATTCTCATTTGGGAAAACTGTAGCTGAAAAAGCAAGACTGACCCAATTCAGTCCAACTTGAAGATCTAGAAGGATCTCCCAGGCTCAAGTTCAACAGAGCAGGCTGAAGTTTCATAGGACTCTCAAAGTAAAGTCTTTTCCTGACCCTGGTCTTGAGTTCTAGGAAAGATAAGGCATATTGGTTTGGAGCTACTGAAGAGCTAGACCCCAAATACCTTTTTTTTTTTTTTTTCATGTGAGTAGGTCTGTCCTTGAACAGCAGATCAGTTGACTCAGAGCTTTAAAGTCGTCTGCTTCTCAGCACAGGGAGAACTAAGAAGGGTGTAAGGAATTAATCGTGATCTGGGGTTTCTATGACCCCCTCTTTGGCTAAAATTAGAAACCACAGTGTGCACCCATGCATGCTGACCTCACTCACGCCGGACACCAACACGCCTACATGGGCCTGGCCAAATTATAATGCGGGAAGCCCCGCCATGACGAGAAGCCCAGTGAGGACAAGTCAGGTGGTCTTTGGCATCTGGAACTCCTCTTTGTAAAGCTGTCCGTTAGTTCTGTCAATTAGGGCTGCCAGCCAATGGGCTCGGAGCTGTGTGTGTGTGTGTGGGGGGGCCCTGTTTCCTATGGGAGAGGGGGCTTTGGGAGAAAGTTGGGGAGGGGAGGTGCAAGAGAGGGAGAGGGACGCTGCGCAGCTGTTTCTCTTTGAAACTGCTGATTCTGGGTGATGGTGAGTTTGTGGGTCGTGTGTTTTTTTCCTTCCTCTATTCCCTTGTTCATTGTCCCTTGCTTTATTAACCTCACTTGTGTTTTAAATTTGTTCTCATTAATAAACCCTGTTTTGTTTATTGAAAAAAAGGCTGTTAATCTCCTTACTTACCCCAATATTAGTCCAACCACCTAATTAACTCTCTCCATACAAAATCTGGCCCTTACAAGGGTGAAGGCAGAGTATAATCTGGGGGTCTCAGTTATGCCTCCACATGGCCAAACAAGGACAGACCCATTGTGCTGTGATTCTGTTTGGGGACGTGGCCTCATACTTCACTTCTATAAATGTTCATGAAACACAGACTGTGTGTCTCCTCCTGCACCTCTGCCTGTCTTCACAGTTCATCTCATAACCTCTTTCAAGAGCTCTTTCCTGATTCCTCCTGAGTTAGTGCTCCATACCACTCTCTGATCACTATTTTGTGCCTGTTTAGGGAACAGTTGTTTCAAAAGCCTCTCCCAGAGAGGCTATCATTACTCTTACTGTAGCTTTAAGAGCCAAATGGAATATTTAAGACTTGGCAGTTGGAACTGGAAGATTTTAAGAAGCTGAGAATTAAGAATTAAGGGAGAGAATTTGAGAGAAATCAGAGAAGACAGAGAAAGAAGATGGAGGTATATTTTTGGTGGATTTGTTTTAACTATTATCTTGTAAAAACAATAAAGAAAATTCTTGAGAAGAGATTGCTTAATATCTTGGGTGAATGGAAGGGTAGAATTGTATTTCCAGAAGTAAAAAATCTTTTGCAGTGACATTGATAGTTAGAGGTGATCTAACAGGTAAATTATTGGCAATAGTTCTTTATGTCTTTGTGCTATCATTTATCAAACTTTAAATAAATTGTATAACCATTAATTGTATTGTTTAATCTTCAGAGATTCAGGATTTTGATATTTAGAGAGATGAGTTACTGTTTATGAGGAAAGAGGTTTCTTCAGCTTATTACTTTTTCTCCAGCTCATTATTAAATGACATTTAATAAACTGGGGCGGGGGCTTTAAGGTAACTGACTGATTAGAGAAAGTTTGAAATTTTATTAATTGATGAAGAGATATCCAAATATATCCCTGGATTACCATGTAATTGAGATGACAAGAATAAGGGTGATGGATCAAGTAGTAGGCATAGGAACTGCCAAGTGTGCATGCACGCACATGTGTCTGTGTATGTATGTGCTGGTCCCTGATGTCGGTGACTCCTCATGAAGTCATTCTCTCCCAATGGAGATGGGCCCCTGCCCTTTGACTAAGAGTCGCTGAGAGTCGCCAGGGTCCCAGAGGGTCACGAGGGCCACTGAGAGTCTGGTGACTGGCCAGGCTATGGCAGAGGTGGAACTTGAAGGCGGTCTTCTTGACTCTCCATCCAAGTTTTCTAGACTTGTTGATGTGTGGTCATGGATGCTCCCAGAGAGCAAACATATGTCCCTTGATCAGGGATTGTGGCCCCTTGGAATACTCAATGCCAGCACAGTGCCTGGAATCCTGCAGGGGCCTGATACCCACTTAGGGGAGGATTAACCACCTGATTCACAGCTCCTGGCCTTGAGGAGTTTATGTTCTGTCCCTGAATAAAAGATACGAGGCAGCCAAAACAAAGGGTAATGGGGACCAGGCGTGGTTTTGTGAGTGTGCACCGCCACCCGGGGCACAGGGCGATGCAGGGGTAGAGTGGCAGAGTCTGAGTTGAGAGGGGCCTCCATGGCATCAAGTTTAGCCTAGAGCCCAATGTATGTCCCCATATCACATGCTAGATGAGTGCCCATCCAACCTTTTCTTGCAGACCTTCCATGACAGGGAACTCACTCCCTCCAGAGGCTACTGTGCTCACTTTTAGATAATTCTTATTGTTAGGAAGTTCTTCCTGACATCCAGTCTAAATTGGAAGGAAATGCCAAACCCCTCCAGTATCTCTGCCAAGAAAACCCCAAATAGGATCTTGGAGAGGCAGATGTTGCCTGAACAACAAACCTCCACCAGTTGTTCCTGGTTCGAGGTTAATCCCCCCTCCATGTGATAGCCCTTGTTATTTCTTTCCCCAGTCTTCTCTTCAGACAAAACATGCCTGCCTCCTTCAGCTGGTCTTCCTATGACACGATCTCAGGGCTCTTTGTTTACCTTCCTGGGTAACCTCATCTGAACTTGGGTTTGGAACCCCCTGGATACTCTACAGAATGATCTGCTTCTTGTTTAGAAGTTTGGAGTAAGGAGGGACCAACACAGTGCTGCAGTAGCCCCGTGGGCTATGCTACTAGTTACCCTCCTGGGGTCATTCTCAGGAATCGGCATAAGGCTGTGCCCAGAGGGTGGTAGGCTTGGAACTGGCCCCAGAGCTCTGGATCATAGCAGGACAGGAGATAGTGCATTCTTTGCTGTTAATTTGAAGTATTTTTGGGGGGAGCTTATGGAAATACAACCAAAAATACAGTTATGATTCATTAGACCAGTGGTCCATCCATCCCCAGTTTGGGGTTCTGACCATAGGACTAGGCAAGGGATCTGGGATCTGGACAAGAAGCTCAGACCTAGGACTGGAAGAGATCACAAATGGCCACCTCTTGTCCAACCCTGTCCTTTTACAGAAGTGGAAACTCAGTTCAAATATGTTAGATGACCTCCCCAAGGTCACACAGCCTCCAACAATGGGGAATTTATCTCAACTATCGTTAACTTCCTTTGATAATATCAATTCAATTCTTAGGATAATAATTTCCATGTCTATGATGGTTGAAGGCTTCCCTCACAATGCTACGAAGCAGGTAGTGTCAGTGTTATTTTATAGATGAGAGAACAGAGTCAGAGACCATCCAACTGCCAGAGAAAGCTTTGAACTCGGACCCTGGGCCAGCAGGGCTAGGGCTGGTCTCTATTACTCCTCCATGCCTAATATAGCTGTCACCTCCCCATGTCATGGGAGGAAAACTAAGGACAGACAATGGCTGTCACCTCTGTATTGATTTTCAGTGGCCACACCCAGGATGCCTAGAATTGGGGGCTTTCCCTCCTTTAAATAGATGGAACTGAATGAAAACCTGAATCAGGATTACAATCCCTTGCTTCCACCTTGTCCACAAATGCAAGTTTTTCTCCCCCCACGCCCTTCCTCCCGCTTTCTTTTCTGGGGTTGTCCCACATTCTTTTTCCCTTTGACGCCAGCAGTATTTGATGGTGAAAATGTACTAGCCGAACTCCTGCAAGAGAGCATGCAAATGCTGGGTGTTTGTTTCTTTATGCAGAATAAGGTATTTCATTCTACTTAATATGTAAATTGGCCCCAAAACCATTTTGTTGTTACCCTCAGCTATAAACAGGAGTGACAGAATCAAGCTGATTTGGGGAATTATTTAATCAGTGAGGGAAAAAAAAGTGTGCAAATAAAAATGGACTGTCATCCCACACAAATCAATTTCAAACTGAAATAATATCATTTCTCTCTGCAACTTGAGCTCCCCCTAAAAATTAACTTTGTGCATTCAAAGCCACCGCTTTCCAGGGATAGCAGGGGTTTGCAGCATTTCTGCAGAGATAGAGTTAAGGGTGTACTAGGGACAATGATATCTCACTTTTAACAACTGATTACAGAATGGAAATTAGAAGAAAAGGTCTCTGGGTTAGCAAGTGACTTTTCCCTGGGTAATTTTTCATTATCTGCTCATGTTCTTTGTTTGCACGGATCTTTGTTTTTTCATTTTTCTCCCCTTTGAGAATGATTGAGGATGGCTTGAAATCTATCCTGGAGTGCTGTGCACATTAAAGCATTCGGACGCTTCTTCTGAAAAGCCCTCGTCTTTGCGATGGACATTCAGTACAACAGGTTTGTTCTGTGTGTCTCCTGAGCTCTCTGCAATACTGAAGAACAGGAAGGATAATGTCAGATGGAGGAAAGAGGGCGCCTCCCCCCTTCTCCCTAGAAGTCTGCTCTCTCAAGGGGGCAGATCCTTCTACATATTCCTGGTGACCCAGCCAGACAATAGACTGGAAAGACTTCGTCCTTGATTCTCTGTCCTTCTCCCTCCCCAATGTATATTTTGTTTTGAATAGGTCCCCATTTAGAGAGGAATCCATTTTTAAGAAACTTTAAAGAAGTCAAGGTTCCAAAGGAATGGAAGAAACCCTATGATTTTTGCCAACAGCAACGACTCACCAAGGTCCAGTTGACTGCTGATCCACATGCCTGCTTTCCCATTTTTATCCCATCTGCCATTTATGAGCCATTTATGACCATGCTCAACCAAGAGCATCTTTGAGGCTTTTCTCTGTCATGACACTAACAGAAAAGTGTAGAAAGTACAAACTCTCCCTGGATCCATTGTTTGTTTGATGACAGAGCAGCAGACTTAGACCCCCGGGGTTCAAACTATAACATTTATTAGCTTTGTAATCCCAGGCAAATCACTTTGCTTTTCCTGTTGTCTCATTCAGCGAAAACTCCTTTGGGCTTGGTCTTTTCCTACAATGGGAACCTGGTTACAAGTAGCAGTGGGCTCCGATTCTGTCCCTAGGGTCCAGGAGTCTAGATATGGAACAAAACAAAACCAACCAACCAAACAAACAACGCTAACCCTCACATAAAAAACAGAAATAACAACACCTAGCTGAGCCAGAAGCTCATATTCTAGGGGCCCCTCCCAGCTGCCAACGGAGTCTTTCAAAGAACCCCCCCCCAAGAACCAAACCAAGTAAGGGTCTGTGCACTGTCCCTCTCGGCCCAAGGAGTGCTGGATGTCTGGAGACTCCCATTTGGTTGTGTAGCTTTGGACAAGTTACCCAGCCTCTCACGGACTGGACTTGTTCTTATGTAAGTTGAGAGGAGAGTGTGCAATAAGGTGGCAAGTTACCTGATATAGATGGAATAGAGTTGCGCTTGATGTGCATTAAGCATTTGCTCTGTGAAAGGCACTCTAGAGAGAGACAAAGACAAACTGAAACACATCCTTGCTTTCTTGGATCTCACAAATGACTGGGGGATATGGCTTTGAGCCAATTCAATAAATACAGTATAATTGGGGGTGGCTGCTCAGTGGTCAGCGATGCTAGAGAAATGGTTCCTGCTTTGGACGGCAAGTTGGGTCAGCTGCCTCAACATCCTGGGATTCCCAGGTTTATGGATGTGTTTCTGCCACGACTTCCGGGCTCTGATGGATCTATCGTCATGTCAGTTTGGATGTTGCCTCCAGTCACGTGCATCCAACCCATCCACTCCTGCCTTGTGTAGCTCTTGTTCCTTTTCTCCAATTAGGCCACCAAAGGCGGGGGAGGGAGTGCAAACTTCCCCTTTTTTGAGATGTCAGGAGAATGCCGGTGGAGGACCTGGGCTGTCCATTAGCTTCTCTGACAAGATGTCATCTGCATGTTCTTCAGAGTCCACCCTTCTGTCCTGTGGTGAGGGAAGTGATGGCTAGAAGAGAGAGCCCTCAGTGAAGGCACTTGAGGGGGCCAAAACAAGTTGGCTGGGAATCCCAGATGATAAGAACTCACCTCAATGAGGACGAGGTCTGAGGCTCAGTCCCTGGCTGCTTGGTTCCTTGGCCAAAGATGGTCCTCTCTCCTCTTGTGAGACTTCTTACCAACGCATTCCCCTCATGGCATTCCTCACTTCTACTAAGGCCAAGGGCTCACGCTGCAGGTGGTGAGCATTCCTTATGGCACGGCCTAGTGCATGGCAAGATAGTGTGTGCGATTCTTCCCTAGACCAGAGTGTGTGTGTGTGTGTGTGTGTGTGTGTGTGTGTGTGCGCTTTATTGATTATAAACGTAGTTTTGTGTAACTTTTGTCAGGTTCTTCTCCTTTTGGGGCCTCAGGTCCCTTGTAAATTACTGATAAGATTGGACCACATGGCCTCTGGGGTCCCTTTCATCCCTTGCGAATGAACGACAAACCATTATTCAAACGCTTGCTATTTACCAAGTTCTAAACTGGGGAGCTACCAGGCCACAGGGAGTCCCTTTCCTCTGCTGAGGGCAGCACAGAAGGGGAGCACCAGTGGAAAGTTACAGGAATCAGCAGCGGGCCCTAAAGGACTTGATTGATACCCCAGAAAGCTGATTTGGTTCTTTGGTTCATTCCGGAGGTGGGGGGGGGGAGGTGGTTAAGGGGGGAGAGGCTCTCTCTGAGTGTCCTTCTGACTCCACCATTCTGTTTTGTGATAGGGAATGATGACAAAAGGTAGGCTGGCCAGAAGGGAGGGCCAGGAGTGGAGTGGAGGGAAGGGTATGCCCCTGGCATCCTGGTGGTTGGCAAGGGGAAAAGGCTGGAGAGGAGGAAGTGGAGTGAAGCATGGAGCCGGGGGTTGGGAAGAGCCAGTCACGGAGCAGGGCAGGGGGCCCTAGGGCAGAAGGTCCTCTAAGGCCCCGGGGCCAGGGCTGTGGAGGGGAGAATGACTGACGCAATCTGTACCCAGGTGATTCTTGAAAGGACCTCAAGAGACCCATCCCCTAACTGGAGAGGGGCGGGGCTAGGCAAGCCAATCAGCTTAACCTTTGCCCTCTGATTTCGGAGGGAGGGAGGGGATGGAAGGCTTAGCGATGGTGGTCCATTGGCAGAGCATCCGACTCTTCCTTAGGAGCTGCCAATCCCTTTTCTCCATCAGCCAAACCTGCCAAGTTAGAGCCAAGGGAGAGCCAAGCCCACTTATAAGGAATTTGGACTTTTCTCTTTGATCTGGAATAATCCCTTGTTTTTTTTTTTTTTTGTTGTTGTTGTTGGACCGGCCAAGAAGCCGAGGTTGGAAGAAGGAAACAATTTCCATTGTTCTCAGAGGACGAGGCAGCCTTTCCAACCACTTAATTGTATTGGCCAAGGCATTTGATCTTGGGGCTGGAACGGAGGACAGAAAAGGAGATGCTCTCACTTCCCGCTTTCTCACCCGTCCTCTACAATGCTCCAGTTTTGAGGCACAGACATCTGTTCTGATGAATTCACTCAGATCAAAGGGGCGCTGTGCAGGAGCTCCGGTGACTTGGAGCCGCCCAGTGGGAAGGTCGGCCGTGGGGTCAGAGCCGGAGGGGCTCCAATTCTCACTCTTGACTATTGCCCTTCTGACCTTTGTGTCTCTGTAAAAGCGGGGTTGGGGGGTGGGGATGGGGGGTCTTGACCTCGCCCTCCACGGTCCCTTCTGGTCTATGAGCCACATACGGTGACTGTGTCCTGGCAGGGATGCAGAACACAAGGGAATTAGGACAACATCACCAGCCCTTTCACTGGGGCCCAGCATCTCTGTGGTTTTCCTGGGCCATAATTGGCATCTTGTGAATAGAGAAGACATGAAAGTGTTTCCTCACTCAGATGGGGAAAGCCTGGGGTGTAGGGCAGAGGAAAGAAATTCAAAACTGAATTAAAAGGCCCAAAGGGCTTCAAGCTCATTGCCTGAGCGATCCTGAGGTAGGCCTCCTCAAATGACTCAGCCTCCCTCTGCCTCCCTCACCCCTTCTCTTTCTCTCTCAGTCTTTTAGGGGACCTGAAATGGAGGCAGCGTCCATGCGGAAGGTCCTGGAGCTCTGCTCTCTGGAGGCCCGGCTGGTGCACGGGCATGCTTTGCTTGCCTACCCTGTGGTCGGGAGGAGCCTGACTCAGCACCTCAGGGGGCTTTGCCCTGCATTGGTGTCCAAGGGTAAAGAACTGAAGAATGATATAGTTATGGGGGAGAGGCTCAGGGGGGAGGGCCGCCTCACTCCCCAGCCCCCACCCCTCTATGGGGTCCCCAGAAATAGGCCTGGGGTTTGGGCCTTCTCCTTGTACAGCAAGTGAAGTCTCCCGCCTGGGCGCTTGGGCCGAGGAGAGGTGGGAGTACAGAAATCCAGACCAAGCGTTGTAGCCCCCAACAGCGCACAGGTCTGGGCTCAGAGCTAAGCAGGAGCCAACACTGCTGCCTCTAGACTTGACTTTGGCGCAAATAATGTAGGAAGTTCTGAGCCAGCCTTTGAGGCTGATCTTCTTCCTCCCCCCTGAGACTGAGGCAGCGTCTAGGGGTGAGGTGGGGGGGATTAAACCTTTGAGGTGCTGGGGAAAATGTGTTTGCTCTTGCTACATCTCTAAACTATATGCCCATTTTTTTTGTTTTGTTTTTTTTTGTTTTGCGGGGCAGTGAGGGTTAAGTGACTTGCCTAGGGTCACACAGCTAGTGAGTGTTAAGTGTCCGAGGCTGGATTTGAACTCAGGTCCTTCTGACTCCAGGGCCGGTGCTTTATCCACTGCGCCACCTAGCTGCCCTTATATACCCATTTGTAAAAGCTAACTGGATGTTGAATGGAACTGGGCTGGGCCCCTAAAATGGAAAGACAAAATTGGCGGGGGCTTCGGCAAACAGCAAAGATGGACAGCCCAAAGCCAGTGATGTAACAAATAGCTGATATAGCAGACAGCGTTCTGGCACCATAGTCCCCCACCTCTTTGCTACAAGGAGGAAACTATATTTCACTCTCTTTTCAAGATCAAGATTATTCATTAAAATTAAGCAGAATGGGGGCAGCTAGGTGGCACAGTGGATAGAGCACCGGCCCTGGAGTCAGGAGGACCTGAGTTCAAATCCGGCCTCGGACACTTGACACGTATTAGCTGTGTGACCCTGGACAAGTCACTTCACCCTGTTGGCCTCAGTTTCCTCAGCTCTAACATGAGCTGGAGAAGGGAAGGACAAACCCCTCCACTATCTCTGCCAAGAAAACCCCAAATGGGGTCCCCAAGAGTCGGACCTGACTCTACAGTCGGTATATACATTTTTTCTTCTGGTTCTGCTCTCTCTAATGATGCTCCTTTGAATCCTTCCTATCGGTCACTTCTCCCAGCAAATAGGATTCCATTATATTCATCTACTAGGATTTGTTCAGCAGTTTCCAAATCCACAGGGATCCTTTTTTTTCTTTTTGCTACTACACAAAGTGTGGCCTTGGATGTTGTGGTATTTCCCAAAGTTGTTTTTCCTTTTGACTTCCTTAAGGTATGAACCCGGTCATGGTGTTGTGGGGTTCAAAGAATATAAATAGATGAGGAGTTTCCTCCCTGATTCTAAATCGTTTTCCAGAGTGGCTGGATCAACACTGGCAGCTTCCTTCCTTCCTTTATTTATTTTTTATTATCTTTGCAAATTTACTGGGTATAAGGTGAAGTTTCAGAGTATTTTTATTTATTAGTTTTTGTCTATCAGAGTTGCTTTAATCATCAAAACTGTTTGGTCCTGTTTTAAAAATAGAGAAGTAGACTATTATCTGGAGAGTTTTATTTTCTTTGCCCAAACAAAAAAACTTAAAATTTTTCCACACTAGGACTCTATTCTGCCTAAAGATTATGGAATAAGGCTTGTAAGTGACAAAATCCAATTCTTATCTATTGCTTTCTCGTATACACTCTTTATTTTTGCCCCAAGAGGGGGAGATGATACACCAAATCTTATTTAGCATCAGATCAATTTGAACATTGTCCCCTGGGAGATGGCCGATGGTCAAAGGACTACATTATTGTCCCCTGGAAATCTTTTAATTGCTTTTTTTCTATCGGGGGTTAATTTTGCCCTTGGAAAGTACTGCCTTCTCTCCTCAAGTACATTACACTTCAAAAAAAAAAAGTATCTGTGCTGGATCTAAGAGACTCCTTAGCTCAGCACGGAAATGGAGGGAATGGGGGGTGGTTTAAAAGAGAAGCAATTCCCTGGTTAAAAATACTTTTGTTCCTACACTAGATCCAGCCTAATTTTTCATGTTTTGTATGCTCCAGTGCCCTTCGTGTACCGTCCCAGGGAAATCCTCAGAATAACCTCTTCTGTCCCCATGCTGGATGCTTCCCTTGGCTGGGGTGCTAAGAAGCACAGTTCTTGCTCTGTTATCTGGGCTTGGCTTCTCTACAACCAAGTCACACTTAATATAAATGAGCTCTGATGGGCTCCGATAGAAAAAGGAGAAGAGTGATGGGAGATGCAAAGGAAAGGGGGTGATTAGTGGTGCTCTCTTCACATGATGAATCACTGGACACAGGGCATTAGAACAATGGATTGCCCTTCAGGATGCCAAAGACTTGGAGCAAACAGCTTTATGGGAAACAGAGAGTCTTTTATCAGATCGGAAGAAGTAAGAATTCCAATAATAATTTTGAGAGGAGTATTTAAGTTACCAAGAATGTAAAGGCATCTTGGCAGCCTATCACCAAACAAGGGACAGAGCCTCGTCCTTGAAGGTGGGGTGGGACAGGTTGTTTTTCTGTTCTTTTATCATCCTGGGGACTGGGGTGGAATGAAGCCTGGGACTTCTCTGAGAAGATGGTCCACCCAGCTCCCCTCCATCACCTCCAAGTCCGCGAAGTGTGCCTGACCCAGTAAAAGGGCCCAGAAGCCAGGGAAGAGTTCGTCCTGAGGTAGGGGTATGCTGACAGATGCCTAACAACCAGTTCTCTAGAAAAAGATGTGCCTGGGACACATTTTAAAGTTCAATCTGCATTATTAACATTGTTCTGACTCTTTTCTTAAGTCTGGACAGAACAATAAATCAAGCCCTGGTCTGTATCATTTACTGATTTCTAGGTATAAAGACTCATGTGAAAAATTTAACCATTGTCTCTCAAGAGCCAGGATGGCTGGGCCAGCTTCCTACTGCCCAAGAAAGACGCCAGGAGCACCGAGAAAATGTGAGTCGGCAACTGCCAAAAGGCCCAACCCACATGATGACTCCATAAGAAGGAGATGATATGAAAACCTCAGAAAAGAGGGGAGACCCCATGCAGCCACTATGCTCAGGGGGCTGTGCTGGCCTCCCAGGTCTTTCATCAGCTCAGAGGACTGCGGGGCCAGTCCGGTCTTGGGGGTGTTAGTAAAATCCTAATGATGTTTGGATCAACCACAATGACTTGTTCAAGGCCACCAAAAAAGTGTCCATGGAAAGATTTGAACCCAGTCCCCTAGGCTCTTGAGCTAGTGCTGTTTCTATCGTATCATTATGCTTCTGTTTGCTCCCAAAGGGCATAGCGCTAACAGCACTGGGCTGAAGTGTCAGAGAGCAAAATTTGGGTTTGATAGAAAGAAACTTTCTTTAACCTTTACAGTCATGCAGGTGTTGAATGGTCGGCCTTGAGCGGTCATGGACTTCCCATCTGCGAAGGTCTTTCAGGAGGGACTAGACATCAGCAGTCTTGCAGAGGGGGTTCTGCCTTAGGTCTAGGTTAGGCTCAAAGCACTGCTTAAGCCTTCCCAAGGCAGACATCTGGAACTGCGTTATTGCTTGGCCAATCAAAACCACCCATCCTTCCTGACTCCCTCGGCAACTCAAGGTGAAGATTATTGTCCCTGATCTGCCTCAGAGCGATGCAGATGCTCCCTTTCAAGAAAAATCACTGTAATTACCACTTACTTGCCTACTCCCAGGAGATTATTGGTGTGTGTGTGGTGGAAGCCAACATTAATTCTCCTTTAATTGGATGTTTGGGCAGGGATAGCTTTGAAATACCACCTCGGCATTTGAAGGACTCATGTCCATCTGTTGTCTTCCTCTTTCTGGAAGGATGAGGAAAGTCACACAGGTTTGTTATAAGCAGTACTTTCTTTTCCTGAAGGGAATGCTAGGACCTTGTGTGGAGTCCTCACTGAAGGCTTCATAGATGCTGTCTCCTCAGTTTCGACGGATGGAGCTAGAACAACTATTATTGTGCCCAATTGGCTGATGGAGAGACTGAGGTTCAGCAAGGCTTGTTCAAGCTCATTCAGGAACTAAGGGAGATAGTTTGGACTGGAACTCAGAAGTCTGACTCCAGTCCAGGACTCAGGCTAGCACAAAGGACCCTGTGCATGGGGGGCCTGAACCCTCCCTCTGTCTCCTCATGTAGCTCCCAGGGTGTCTCGATAGTCACATCCCCAGAATGGGGTGAAGCTGATTGGTCTCACTGGGCAGAAGGGTGTGTCCCGTGCCCTTGGCATCTCCCGGGGTCATGAATGCTCCTCCCCCCCCCTTCCCATCATAGCCCTCTGTCTCCCATTTTGAGGCTTCTAGAGCGGCCTTGAGTTTTCTTTTCCATTACTGAGGCTCTCACTTTTTATCTTTGTTCCCTGAGACAGCGGTTTCATTTTCCTGATAGATGTGATGTCAGCCTGTAGCGGTGGAGTGCTGCCTTCAGCTGATGAGGCCGCTTGCTTTTGAACAGTCTCATTTCAAGCCTTGTCTTTCCATAGGACTTATGAGCTCTTTAAGCATCCACCCAAGTCATCTGTTGGCCCACAGCATCAGATGTTCCTCCATTGCTTGGTTACTTGTTTCTCCTGAACTTTGGACCATTCCCCAGGGGAATCAGAGGACCGCTACCAGGACTTAATGACAATACGCTTTCCGTGCTTTTAACTGTCTCAAATGACAATCCCATATATTTTTAGAAACAGAACCACTCATTTAAAAGGCAGTAAGAGTGGAGAGAACTGTATTTTCAATTGGATTGTGTGCCAGAGCCAACATGAGGAATAGCTGTGGGAGGTATTAATCCAAACGATTTAAGTTCTAATGGGCTAATAAACATCTTTTTACATTTTTATTATTTGAACCTAAACTCACCGTTCTCGTATAAAATGAATCCGTTTCCGGGTGTGCATTTGAAGGATGGGGTTCTCACATGATTTGTTAAGAACATCCAGAGATCGCTGGGGAGGCAGTCGTGCGGAAGGTAAAACTGACGGTCGCTACAGCGGAGTCTGTCTTCTCCATTCTCTGGTCTGGATGTTCAATGCATCCTGGGAGCTCTTCTTAAACACCTTTGGATGAGGCCATGCATCTTTGAGTGGCCCCACCTTCGCCCCCTAGTTTCATGGGTGTGAGTCGATCTGACACCCTTCCTGAGCTTGTCGGGTCTTTGTGAATTGCTGTGGCCAAACAGCTCTCCCTCCAGTGACAGCGTCCCCAAGCTCGGCTAGGCTAGGATGGCAGGCAAACAGACCAGACTCTCCTTGCCAGGCTCATCCTGGAAGCTTTCCTGTCTCAATAGGATCTGTCAGTCTTACGCTCTTCCAGGATCACCTCCATCTCCCAGTGAGGAATCAGAGCAACATAGGCGGCCTTGAGGAATGCGCTACTGTTATCATGGGAATCCTTCCAGTTCCTTCTGTGAGAGGGGCTGTCTCCATCTCTGGTGGCTTCAGGAGCCACTTCTCTGTGCTCTGTAATTGGTGTGCCTGTGTGGACAGAGGAAGGAGTCTATTAATTACTCATCGGTGACAGAGATCTGCTTCCTTTGTTTCTGTAATCTAGTTCGCGAAAGTGCTCTGCACAGTGCCGCATGATAGATACTCCACGTGTGTTTGTTGATAGATTGATTGAGAAGGGAGCATGGAGAACGCTTTGTTGGGAAATGTTGAATTTGCGTTCTAGATGTCAGCTCAGAGATTCTGCTTGATCTGTCTCTAGGGACTTTTTTTCCAGTTCCCCAAATTCTATGAGCCTAAAAGAATGATCTCACTTTAGCAATTTTCCCTGCACATTCTTCCCTCCATCTTTCCAGTCTGTAACCGTGCTTAAAAATGACGCATTCGGGGCAACTAGGTGGCGTAGTGGATCTAGAGCACCGGCCCTGGAGTCAGGAGGACCCGAGTTCAAATCCGACCTCAGACACTTAACACTTACTGGCTGTGTGACCCTGGGCAAGTCACTTAACCCCAATTGCCTTACCAAAAATTTTTTTTAAAAATGACACATTTGTGCCAACCATCTAACTCGGGGACATCGTCATGGGATCTGACAGGTAGGACATCACAGTCAAGTGTAGTTAGTGAAGTTTTTCTTCTGTGCTTGTTCCTCTTCCACATCCCCTGGATTCGGAAGAGGTGGTCCCCCCTCCCTGATTCCCTTTCCCCAGCTCTTACCCCCACCTCTTGGCAGAAATCTGGTTCCCCTCGAGGACCTTCCTAGCCTGGTTATTACAGCCCACAGGGAAAGGGAGACTCATGGCACCTTGTCCAAGGTCATACAGGTAAGAAGGGCTAGTCTGGTCCGAAGTTCGGAACTCTGACTCCAAGCCAGGACTCTCCCACTGGGTTAGCCCGAAGGATCCTGGGCTGGGGGAGGCCAGAACCCTTGTGTCCTCATTGGCTCTGACTGTTTCACTAATGAGGGTTTCCTCATTAGTGGGCAGAAGAGTCTTGGGCCTTCTAAAAGAGAGAGAGAGAGAGAGAGAGAGAGAGAGAGAGAGAGAGAGAGAGAGAGAGAGAGACAGACAGACAGAGACAGAGACAGAGACAGACAGAGACAGAGAGACAGAGACAGAGACAGAGAGAAGGGGGAGAAGAGGGGAGGGAGCAGGGAGCAGGGAGGGGGAAGGGGGGGGAGGAGGGCTGCTACTCCTCCCTTCTGAGGCTCCCAATAGGGGATGGGAAAGGAAGCTCAAATGCAGCAGCTGCAGAGATGTCCTGTGGTCAGCTCCAGCTACTTGATTATCATTTCCCTGTAATTTCACTGGTATGTATATGCATGTGTGTGTGAGTGCTTGTGCACACATTCGTGCGGTAGGGGTAGAGACAATTATATGAGTAAATACCACACTAAAACAGCCCCACAATTCTAAATTACCAAATCATTTTAGTTAATTATTTTTGGCTAATTTAGTTAATTAAATGATTCATTATAAACTTAATTCCAATGCCCAATACATCCACTCCGACCTGCTTGGCTGCTGTTTAATTTGAGTAAGTGATCTCCTAGGCCTACAAAGTCATTTTTATGTCACCATGTGTAGTCCGGATAGAGACCTACCCTGGGAGTCAGGAAGACCTGGGTTCAAATCCTGCTCCTGACACCAAGCCTGTGACTCAGTGCTCCAGGCTGCAGGCCACCTACCCTCTAAATGACAGAGCATTGGCCATTCTGCTGGGATGCAGAGGGTTTCCTCTGACCAATGAGATCATCCGGCGCCCCCTTTTGCCCCTTCCTCGAAGCTTCCAGTCACATTTATCTGAGCTCTTACACAGTTTTAGTGTCTGTTTTCTTGGCTTTCGGTTATTTCAGAGTTCTCTGCAAATTTCTTAATATTCCTTCTTGCTGTTGGTCTTGGCCACATGGTAATACTCTATCAAATGATTAAATGAGGTGGTATTTGTAAAGTGCTTAGCACAGGGCCTGGCACATAGTAGGTGCTTAATAAAATTCTTGTTCCCTTCCCATTACAATTAAGTTCCACAATCTATGTAACTATTCCCCTATGGCTGGACCCTTAATTTACTTCCAGTTTGTAATGAAAAATCAGTTGTTATTGATCAATTAACCAACAAGCATTTATTAATTGCTTACTACGTGGCAGCCACTATTAGGGGTTCTATTTGCAAGGAACTAAGAGCATCTTTGAATAGATAGTTCTCATTTGATTATTTTGATAACTTTTAGGGTATATTACCACTAATGGGATTACCAAATATGGTTATTTTTGTAACCTTTTTTGTGTACAACCAGGCTACTCTCCAAAACAATGCCAGCCGTTTGTAATTCCACTAACAATGCATGGGTTGCACCTAGCTTCACAATTCCACCAGCATTGATGGGTGTGAGGCAGTACCTTAAATTTATTTTAAATTGAATTTTATAATTATTAGCAAAGTTGAGTATTTTTCCAAACAATCATTAACAAATTGTATTTTATCTTCTGTCTTTAATTTCACTGAATACTCAGTAATATTTACAAATTTTTAACAGACACACACACACACACATATATATATACATGAAATTAAGTTTTTCTTTGTTATAATTGCCACAGATATTTTCAATTCATTTTTCTTTGCATTTCTTTTTTGGTATAGATCTAAGCACATCTAGTTTGCCTGTAAAGCTGTTTTACTTTTTGCTTGTGAGTGGATGCCTCGTGGTCCAAAATTCAAAGGGACTATCTCGTCAATGGGAGGTAAGCTACTTGAGGGCTGAGACCATTTCACTTTTGGATTGTTATTTTCCATGTCCAATCCAGGATTCAGTAGTAGGTGCTTACTACGTGCTTGTTGGGTTATCATTATCAGTAAACATCCACCTGTTAGTTGCTCCCTCTTGGGCACTCTGCAAGGCGCTGATTGACAGTCAGGAGCAGGCAGAGGGGTCCAGATAAAGGGCCACTTTGTGAGTATGACTAACAGTCCCAGGCGCAGGGTGATGCTTTATGTCAAGCGAGGCTATGAACAGTAGCCGCAAGGGACAGCTCCTTCCCTTCTTGAGATCCCGAAAGGTCTCCCTCCTAACAGGAAAGATCACATGTTTGTCCCTAGTGCAGCACTAGAGGTTTGCAGAAGGAAGATTGGGGAGAATACATTACCCTCTGCAGGAGGGCTTAATTACATTAGCGATGCAAATGTTTGGCAAGATGAGGCTATTGTAAACAAAGTGTTCTTGTTATTATGGGGAATTTGTGATAACAGCAAAAAAAAAAAAAATGCTTTGGAGGAGGAGATTGAAGCCAAGCAGGAGGGGGAAGCAGGAAAGGAAATCAGACAGGGCTGCACTCAGTGCAGATTGCCATAGCCCAAGGTAGAGGACCTGGGTTTGAATTTTGCCTCTGCCACTTGGCATGAGCTTAAGTGTCCTCATTCAAAAAATAAGGATAACAAGTAAGACTTGTACTGCCTACTTCCTAAAGAGTGTGGGTAAAGTGAGATGAGTAATAATAATAATAATAATAATCCATGTCTCTGTTGTCCTGAAGATTTATAAAGCACTTCTGTGTGTATGTGTGTGCATCTATGTCTGTCTGTCCATCCATCATCTCATGGATGTAGATTGTATGTGAGGAATCTGAGGCTTTGAGAGGATTAGTGACTTTTTCAGGGTGACAAATTTAGCAAGTATCAGAGGTGGGATTTGAACCCAGCTCTCCCTGGTGTTAAGTCTATCTCTCTCCACTATGCCACAACGTGAAGTGTTATATAACCATGATCAAGTATTATTATTTCATAAGAATCAGGCTTTCTGATTTCCACTTAAGATAGTGGAGTGAATGTGACCTAAAGAATCCACAAGTGTTCTCCAGAAACAACAAAAGATCGACAGCCTTAATCATGGTTAGAAATAAAGAGAATAACTGTGGTATGACAGCATTTTTTTTTTTTTTTGGTGAGGCAATTGGGGTTAAGTGACTTGCCCAGGGTCACACAGCTAGTAAATGTTGAGTGTCTGAGGCCGGATTTGAACTCAGGTCCTCCTGACTCCAGGGCTGGTGCTTTATTCACTGCGCCACCTAGCTGCCTCATCATTTGTTAATATAATTGTTAATATAGTGACAGAAATTGTTAAGAACAAATGTAATGTGGACTTCCACTCCCTTAAATGATCCTTGTAATGTCCAAATTTCAGTAATGTCCTTGCATTCCTCCTCTTAAGATTACTCTTGCTTAGGTTGAGCTGAACCACACCGTAGGTCCCTCCACCCAGGGATACTGCGTTGTAGGGAGCCCAGCTCGATTGGGATCTCAGCTTCTAATGTCCTTGCTCCCTTCCATTGGGAGTCATGTCATGAAGGGCCACTGGGGTCTCATGACCAGTCCTTGCTACCCTATACTGCCTCCTTCCCTCTCCTCCTAAAGAAGCTTTTGTATGGGTCTTGGAGTTGGGAAATCCACTGGACATCTTCAGGGTAGCAGGTTTGCTACCCTGTTATCTCAAAGCCACTTTATTCCCCAACTCATGGCTTTGATTTATTCCAGGACTTGACAAGTGATTACCTTTGTCCAGCCTAGGTCAGCAAGAAGGATACCCATAAGTCTCCTGGAATCAAGGAGGGGTCAGTACTGGTTCCCATCTTTCATAAGCTAACTTTTGCTAGCCTCATCCAGGGAGCCTCAGGGTAGGTAAACTCATGGCCAGACCAGAAGATAGAGTGCTCCATCCAGGAGGTTCCAGGGTGGTGAAGCATCTTGGAGAGTAGGCTGGGAGGGAGCCAGTAAAGTTCTTACTGAGAGGGTAGCAATAAGTCTTCAGGCCCGAGTTTACAACTGATGATCTGAATCATCCTTGACAGCCTTGAAGATCTTAATGCTCTGTATGCACAAGATACAGGTGAGCCTGGCACCTACTAACACTTTGTGTACTAGACTCCATTGGAGGGGAGGACTGGCAACAGGACTTCAGCTACTATATATTGAAATGAAACAGGTGCTGTCATCACATCCAAGTGCGCAGGAGCAGGCAGAGATTAGACTTACCCAAATATCCCAATTTAAGAAAGAAAGCTTGAAATATAATAAACAGAAGATATCAGTGACACACATAATATATACATCCAGAGAATCCAGGACAACACCTATAAGAAGAGCCACTCTGGACAGGGACTTAGATAAAGGGATGGCTAGCTCACAAGGTCTAGTAGAATTCTTAGAAGAGATGAATGAAACAAAAGGTAAAAATAATATTTCAAATGAAATGAAAACTCTAGAGGAAAAAATGGAAAGAGAATAAACATCCACTTATAGGAGATGCAAAAATCTTACACAAATAAGAGACTCCCCTAAGATTGGAATGGACCAAACAAAAACAAATGATTCTATGAATTAATAAAAAAAATTATAAACCAAAATCAAAATACTGAAAAAATATAAAGGAATATAATGTACTACTTATCAGCGAAAAAAGATCCAACTGCCTTAGAAAATAGATCAAGGAGAGAGAACCTACCAGAAAGAGCCTATATATTACATTCCCAGACCTATTAGAACAATAGAGTAAAGTGAAAATAGAAAGAACCTACCAATTGCCTTCTAAAACGAACCCTTAGGATGAAAACTCCCAAGAACATCCTAGCCAAGACCTGGAGCTTTTAGACTAAAAAATAAATACTGTTAGCAACTAGGAAGAAATAGTTCAAACATTCAGGAATCCCAATCATGATTAAAAAAAAAGACTTGGAGACTACCACTTTAAAGGACAGGAGAGTTTGTAATACAATATTCCAAAAGGCAAAAAAAAGACTTACACCAAGAATCACTTATCTGCCAAAACTGAGTCTAATCTTTTGGGGGAGGAAATGAACTTTTAATGAAATAGAGGAATTCTTAAGGACTCATACCAAATCCTTAGATGAATCGATGATGAAAAGATCAGAACCGAACAGAATTTTTGAAGTGCAAACACAACAGTCAAGAGAAATGTAGAAAGGTAAATACATTGGGGTAATTGAAATGAATTATAGGATAAGTCTGCATTCTAATAGGGGTAAAATAAACAAGTGTTCCCTTGTACCCTAATGGCTTCAAGGGTCATTCGAAGAGTTAAAAAAGACTAACAGGGTCCCAAGGATGGTTTTGTTCTATTTTGATGACCTTAAGTAAAGAAAAGGGAAGGGAAAAGTAACACACTAGGGAAAAAAGAGAAGGAATTGGATGAAATTTATGATTTCACTTAATTAGAGTGCATGAGAAAAAAAATACCATACAAACATAGAGGAAGGGGTGAAGAATGTAGGTATCACATGAACCTCCCTATCATCAGAACTAGACAAAGAAGGGATGAACACATACACAAACAATTTGGTGTAAAAAAACATTAAAATGAACGGGGAAACATTTAATAAGAGGAAGAGGCAAGTGGGGCTTAAGAACAATAGAATAATAGATTAGTCACAAGCAAAACAAACTTCAACTTTGGAGACTAGGTCATGGTGGGAGGGGGATTAAAAGGAAAAGAGAAAGAGTAAAGATCTGTGACTGAAGTCTAGGCAAGGGAAAGAAATTATAAAGATTCAGGTAGGGAGGTAAGGAGAGGGAAAAGTATAAGAGAATAAGAATTAACAATTATTACCATAAATAGCAATAAGATTAACTCTCCTATCAAATGGAAAAGAATAATGGAATGTATTCAGTAACTAAATCTAACAATATGTTGTTTACAAGAGACACATTTAAAACATAAAGATTCACACAAAGTTAAGATAAGCATTTAAGGCAGAGTTATTATCCTTTAGGTGAGCTAAAAAAAACCCTCCAACAACAACAAGGGTAGAAATCATGATCTTAGACAAAACCATGGAAAATAGACATAATTTAAAAGAGATAAATACAGTAATCGCATTATGCTTACAGGGACCATAAACAATGAATATCAGTACTTGATATCTACTAAGAACATGGCATCTAAACATTTAAAATGAAAGGTAATTGATTTGCAGTAAGAAATAGATTGTAAATCTACAATAGTTGGGGGTCCTCAATATATCTCTTTCAGACATAGAACAATTTTTTAAAAAAGATAATAAGTTAAGGAGCTGAACAGAATTTTAGAAAAATTAGATATGATAGATGTCTGCCAGTTACTGAATGGGAATAGGAAGGAGTGCATATAATGAGCCTTTATAGAGAGTATTAAAATTAATCAGAGACTAAAATTAATTGAAGTCTCCATGGAGCATTATGTCTTTCCCCAGGATAAGCTGATCACCTAAAATCTCATCACCATGCTGATTGACTTAGTTTTTGATACTTAATACCTTCTCATACTCTGTTGCATCAAGTGTACAATCATCTGTGAACAAAAAGTTATGCACCAACTCTCCCTCCATTTTAGTCTTGGTTTATAACCTTTTCAAGTTAAGAGTGATAACTGACCTTGATGCTTGTTGAAGGCATATGACAACATCACTGAAAACAACATGCTGAAATCATGGGAGCAAGCACACAGCCCTGCTCCACTCCAATGATGATTGGGAAAATGCAAGGCAATAACCTCCTCTTGGCATATAATCTGGAAGATTGCAGCCAGCTTTTGTGTGATCAGTGGACCCCCTGCCTTGTAGATCTCTGCTGGGATGGAATCAGCACCAGGCACTTTGCCACACAAAAGGAGCCTAATGGCATTCAAAGTATGGATTGATTCTCTGCTTCTTGTGAAAATTTTGGACTAACAATTAACACCAAGAAAATAGAGGTTCTCTACCAGCCAGAACCACACCATCCATACATGGAAGCATCAATTTCAGAAAATGCAGAAATATTGAATACTATGGATAAGTTCATTTCCCTTGACAGTGTACTTTCCAGTGATATACATAGAGATGATGAGGTCGATGCATACATTGCCAGCACTAGTTCATTGTTTGGGAGGCTCTGAAGGAAAGTGTGGGAGAGAAGAAGCCTTAGGCTGCCTACCAAACTGAAGGTCTACAGAGCCATTGTGCTGACTTCACACTGCATGCCTATGAAACCTGGACAGCCTACCAGTGCCATGCCAGGAAATGGAATTCCGTCCATTTGAATTGTCTTAGGAAGGTTATGAAGATCACCTGGCAGGGTAAGGGACTGAACACTGAGATCCTTTCTTGAGTTGAACTGCCAAGCATTCAAACTCTACTGCAGAGAGCACAACTCAGATGGATTGACCATGTTTGAATACCACATGTATGCTTGCCTAAAAGACTCTTTTATGGAGAACTCATACAACGCACAGATCTACATGGAGGTCAGAAGAAGCAGTACAAGGATACTCTTAAGGTCATTCTGAAGAACGTTGGAATTGATTGTGAGACACGGAAGACACTGGCATAGGACCTCCCAGCATGGTGTGCCCACATCAAAGAAGGTGCTGTGCTCTCTGAGCAAGGTAGACTGGCGAGATGTGCAAATTTAGAGATCTCCACTCTAAATGTTCATGTGGATGACTTGTGCCTAACCTGTGATGGAGCCTTCTGAGCTCATATTGGTCTGATCAGCCACAGTTGGACACACTGTACCTTCACCCCGATGCAGTGATGTCATTGGTCCTCTTTGACCCCAAAGAACAACTAGCACCTTCTCAGTTCTCCCATATCTCTGCCTTTTGGTTGGAAAGCTCCCAAAGCCTTCTTTTTGAAGGGCTCTGAATTTTCAGAACTTTCCAGGTAACTCTCCATTCTCCATCAGCAGCTCTGCTTGGTTGTGATTCCATGGAACCTCGTGCCCGTCAACCCTGGGCACTTCCTGGTGGCTCTCCCACCCTGCTTTTCAGCTTCCTGTTGTATATTCTTCGCCTCTATTAGACCGCAAGCTCCTTCAGTACACGGGATGTTTTTTTTTTCCTTCTTTGTATCCCCAGTGCTTAACACAATGTAATAGGTGGTTAATAAAAGTTTCTGAATTAATTGCATCGAATCCTAAATAATCCATGGGTCAAAGAACAAGTCATAGAAACAATAGCACATTTTATAAAAGAAGATTACAGCCATGGGACACCCTACCAAGATTTGGGGGATAGGACCAAAGCAGTCCTGAGATGGAAAATTAAATCTTTAAATATTTTCATTCAGAAAAAAGAAAAAGAACACATCAATAAATTGGGCAAACAACTTTTTAAAAAAGGCTAGGAACTAGTCTACGATGCAGTTCTCAGCAAAAGTCTCTAGTGCCAGCTAAAAGGGAGAAAAGCCGATGATCGGAACAGATTAAGTATACAGCAAGTAGCATAAAGTAGGTATAGTAGCACATTTGGTAAGCCCAAGGACCAGGACCACTGGGTAAGGAAACTTAGCTGGGAGAAGGTTTTAAAAACAAATTTGAAAAAAGAAAAGAAGGAGTAAGTATCACTACATCCCATGACTCACGCCTCACTCGCTCCCTTATTTATTCCTGGGAATCCTGTTCATCTCTAGATCAGTGCACGGAGGAGCTAGGTCTCAGCTGGATGCCCTTTGGAATCTTAAGTCCCCCACAATCCCCAGCTTCAGGGGCAGAGAAGCAATTTCACACCTTTAGCATGACGAGACTGCCGGCGCTTGTGCTCATTTGTCTTTTTTACATAATGTTGTCAAACAATCTGTTATAGGCCAGAGGCTGACTGGAATTTATGGAAATGAAGCCTGTGTTTCCCATTTACACCTGGAAGCCGACATCCTGCATCTGGAAAGGTGGCATCAATGTGTCAAAAATGAGGATTCTTCAGGCAGCTCGATGTTGGTGTTAACAAGTGTGTGTGGGGGGGTCTTATTTCTCCATTATTATCATAGATTCAGAGGTGGAAGGGACTTCTGAGGTCATTTAGTGTACGCTCATCTTTAAAAGATGAGGAAACAGCCTCAGAGCTTAAGGGTCAGCCTTAAGGTCACGCAGATAGTAAGAATCAGCCAGGATTTGAACTCAGGTTCTCTGATCCTGAATCCTCCTGGCTGTGTTGGAGTCTTCTAAGCTGTACTGATAATTTCCTTTCAGGAATGAGCCCTGTTTCAAGATGGTTAGTGAATACTAGGGAATGTTTTTGTCTTGGAAATCACAGATCCTCATGAAGCCTGAATAAGCTAGTGCCCAAGTGGCTGTCTTTGCCGCCATTGCTCCATGAGTGTGTGCATGTGAAATCTACCCTTCATTACCAACCCTTCCCACTACACGGGTGCTCTCACGTGTGTGAGGCATGTGCGTGCATGCACACGAGTGTGCACACACACATGTGTGTGCCAAGGAAGGTCCATTTCTGGCTGCCACCTTGTTACCTTATCAGTAGGTGAAGCTGGGTTAGGCCAACTTTATCTGAGTCAATGAGATTGGAAAGGCATTGACTCTTCCCAGACGGAACTTGCTAAATCTCTGTTCCAAGTAAACATGGGTCCCTCTGGACCCATTGAGGCACAAAAAATAATTCTGCGGCATTTGTTCAGGCATACGTAAGACTGTCAGTTCATCTCCTGATGTCACCATCTGGAACCAGGACATGCCAAGCCTAGGCTGGGACTATCCTAGGAGGCTTGGGGCTTCACAGAACATGGTGGACTCTACTCTTGCCTTCAAGACCTCCAGAGAGGTTTGTTTTTTTTTTCCCCAGGGCAATGAGGGTTAAGTGACTTGCCCAGGGTCACACAACTAGTAAGTGTCAAGTGTCTGATGCCGGATTTGAACTCAGATACTCCTGAATCCAGGGCTGGTGCTTTATCCACTGTGCCATGTAGCCATCCCTTTTAGTCTTTTAAAAATTTTTTTAAAATTTTAAAATTAAAAAAAAAATTTTCATTTTTTTTTCATTTTTTTAAAGGTTTTTTTTTTTGTGAGGCAATTGGGGTTAAGTGACTTGCTTAGGGTCACACAGCTCATAAGTGTCAAGCATCTGAAGCCAGATTTGAACTCAGGTACTCCTGACTCCAGGGCCAGTGCTCTATCCACTGTGCCACCTAGCTGCCCCTCATGTTGTCTTGAGGAGCCAGAGCCTGGGGCCTCTTGGGACAGGGTCCCTGCCCCACTTTGTGAAGGCCAAGATCTAGCATTGGTGGGTGAAGCCATCTCTTCCCAGGCCTGTGTCCCCTTGTTTGACATAAACACAGTCAGCTCCTCCCTCCTCTGCCATGGTACTTATTTCATCTCCTGTTCATCTGGTCTACAGTGACTAAGGGAGATCATTTCACCTGGGTTTTGTTTTCTTTTATAAGTGGTTGGGAATGGGGCAGCTAGGGGGCACAGTGAATAAAGCACCGGCCCTGGATTCAGGAGGACCTGAGTTCAGATCTGGCCTCAGACACTTGACACTTACTAGCTGTGTGACCCTGGGCAAGTCACTTAGCCCTGAAAAAAAAAATAAGTTAAGTGGCTGGGGCCTCTTCAGTTTCCTTTGGCCTTCTCAAAGGAAGAAAACCCGGACAATTCCTGTGCATTTAAAACCCAGAAATGCTGCTAAGGTGCCTTCGGTAACCAATGAGGCTCCTGAGAACAAAATCCTTTGCTGACCCTTCCTGCATGGGGTGGCCAGAGGAGGCTGCTAGCTTCCTCTCCCCTGTTCCAAAGGTTCTATTTGCCTTGGGGGTCAGAGTCTTTGCTTGAGCCTCATGGTGCTCCAAGAAATGTTGTGGAAAGAAGCTATTGGTTTGCTCAGCACTGCCCTCTCCCTCTGACCTACAATATGGACACAGAAGGCCTCTGAGCCTTCATCCTTTGTTGCTTGTTTGGTGGCACCATATGACTAGCCTCCATTTGCCTTTGGAGAGTCAGTGGGGCCCTTCAGGTGGGGGCCCCTTATTAGAATACAAATACAGCAGCAGGATACCAGCTCTGAGAGGGGACCTTAGCAGTCAGATCTCGCTGCCCCCCAGAAGTCCACCGCTATAATCCACCCTGACCAGCTATCGTCCTGGAGAGGCTTCTGCAGGACTGGGCTAGGCTGCTGATGTGCCACCAAGGTCCTTCCCCTCCCACCCACCCTCAGGGCAGGCTTGGCTGCTGCCTTCTCCAGGCAGATGCCCGGCACCCTGCCCCCTCAGCTGGGGGCTCATCCTCCCATATCTTTTAGATCCCTTTTTGGATCTCTCCTCTGCACTTTTCGGTCACATGCAGTGATAGTGACAACCACATCTCAGGGATGGAACAAAACAAACCCCATGAGCCTGTGTCTAATTTGGTTAAAGATTCTCTTAGAATGACTCAGCCAGCTGGAGTCATGGCGGCCCTGCTTGGCTCATAGATGGTCAGCTTTGTTGGGGGCTGGGGGTGGGATGGAGAGCCATGTGTGGAGTCTGTGGTTCAAAAGCTCCCTGTGGGAAGAATCCCAGTGGTGGTAATTGCCCTCATTGCAGCTGTGCCAGCATTTCTCTTCTCCGTGGCACTCTGGTTTGCAGAATACCTTCTTCATCCCTCTCAGAGGTGGACAGGAGGCAGGAAGGGGCTCCTCATTAGAACACAGGGGGCCTTTTAGAGCCTATGCACCACCAGACTCTGCCACAGAATTCAGTTTAATAGAGGTTATTGACACAAGAAGGATGGAAACAGCGCGGGAAGGAGCTGTCAGCAAGAGAGGAAAGTTAGCTCAGCACCTCATTGTTGTTGGTTCTCTTTGCTCAGCCAATCCCTGTGACTGACCTTATACATACTTGGAATTAGGTTATTTAAGAGGAGAATTAAGTTACTTAATGAAATTGACGACTGACCTCTAGAAGAGAGTCAGCTTCAAAGCAATCGTGACATTTTTCAGGGCTTGGTTTTCTCAGATGAGCTATGTTAGCCACTTGTGATCAAATCAACATTTCCCAAGTGACCGAGGTCCGAAATGGCAGCATTTGTCATAGACATCCCCCCACCCCCAGTGTAGAGGCAGCTTTCATTATGCATCACTCTGGTTGTCAAGAATATTCAGAACCTTAATGCTCACAGGGGGATGGCAGATGGAAGGTCCAAAAAGCATAGGTGGCAGAGAGGTTTAAACACGCTTATTCCAGAGAGACAGGTGACTTGTCCACAGTCACACAGTTTGTACATGTCAGACCTATGTATTCTCATGCCCAAGTCAGTCTTCTTTGCAATAGCCTCCTACAGCAGATTCACCCTGCAACTCTGCTAGGTGTTTGGCTTTCTGTAGTCAGCAGAGGTGCACACTGGCTCCAGATCGGCAGAAGTTGTCATGGAGAACATGCTGGAGGAGACCACTGAACAACCCTCTCAGCTTGGTCTTCTCTTAGTGAGGAAGAGCTCCATTCTCTGTATCTTGTCCTCAGGCACTTGTAGCAGGTGTATACAGATGATTGATGAGTGGGTGAGTGAGTCACCCCTCAGGATTACAGATGGCTCCGGAGTCTCCCAAGGACTCACGGCTGGAAGCTTGTGCCCCCTCCCCACTATCCCTACAGATGTGGCCATGCCCAGGAAAGCCCATGGTTTTCTCCTCCCTTGGTGCCTGCTTTCTTTAGGATTTAGAGGTGCCAATTGGAATGGATTGTCCTATCCTCCCTTCACAGAAAGTTTCCTATCTCATTTAAAAACAAATGGGGACCACAGAGAGAAGACTCGGGTAAGTGACAGGTTCATAGAGAAGAGGCCAATTGGATGATTTTGTTGTAAATAAACTAACATTTCCTATCTACTGGATGAAACGGAAGGATGACATTCCTGTGGCTTCCCCTTAAGTGGCTGCCATCCATTTTCTTTTCTCTCCCAATTATTGTCTAGTTTAAAGGTGGAGGAACTCACGCCCCATTTCATTTTCTGCTGGGGAGTGCATGCAATATTAATCCATTCTCTGTCATTACTTTCCGATGAGCTGGGGATGAAGGGAGAGGAGCTTCCGCAGGGCCCTTCTCTCCTTGATGGGCTGGCCCCCGAGCTTTCGCAAACAGCTATAAAAGAAGACAAAGTCCCACTTTCCCGCATTAATCCATCAGGAAGCTTTCAGGGATCCTTCTTGTCTGAAATATTCATAGACAGCCCAATGTCCTGAATGCCCTCCAGAGTTAGTGCGGCCTGCGTGATGATTGATAGAGAAGTTCTGTTCCGAGTCACTCACAGTATGTAATCCTATTTGTCTTGCCAAATACTAAAGAGCAGGCAACTCATAAAATGTATAGGGAACAGGTCTCATATATTCTCACATTTAGAAAGAGACTCAGGAGGTGTCTTCACTCCACTGGACTCCATCACAGGTAGCACATTTCTATTAAATCACAAAAGGGGAGGGGGTGCAAGAGGAAGGAGGAACAAGCTGTATCGAGCTTCCTCCTGCCCCCCCCATTGCCTTCATGTCTCTGTCGGAGATGGCACTGCCTACCTGGGCACTTCCAAAGGGACAATCCATGCACAGAGGTGCTGGGGGTATGGATACAAGATAAAGGGAGACGCTAACCTCAAAGAGCTTTCATTTGGGGATCATCTGTCAGAATGCCTGCTTGGAGTGTGGGGCAGATGCAGAGCCAGGGTGAGGTTATGGTGACTTTGCACCATGGGGCACTTAGAGAGGACACTGACAGAAGCAAAGAGAGATCATGGTTGGCATCTAGTTAGCAATTATAGCCAAGGATCCTAAACTGAGCTGAAGATGCACATCATGCATTTATCCTGGTTACAGAAGTCACTTGTCAAGTCTCTGAAGGGGACAGTCACCAAGCGTGTCAGGGATGCAGTGGTGGGCATCTTCCCATCTCCTTCTGCCTGAAGCTACAACCCTGGAGCTCATAGTTCAAGGCCCTTAGGCTGCGGCCTTGAAGAATTCCATGTATGGACAGTCCCTTCACTATGTGGGGGAGTCAAGTCTTGGTGTTACTTGTGCCACAGTGTTGGATGAAGTCTTTTCCCCTGCTCAGATGTTGGGCTCTGAGCTGCTGGACTTGTCTGAGGGTCCAGTTCTGGGGGCTGGGATGGTACCGTTAGCTTCCCAGGGTGAGTGTCCTTGAATCAGAACCCGAGTATCAGGCCTTGAAGAATTGCCACAGTTCTTAAACGCCCAGTATTTGACCTCTCCAAGGGTCTTTGATGATTCACAGAGAACAAGTAAGAGAGAAGAAATTAAGGGACCTACTAAACCTATAGGAAAAGCTCCATCAAGAAGATATTCTGGATGTGGGTGATGTCTGTAGTCTCTTAGTACCTTGGACAGTTCCGAGGGCTCTAGAGATTTGGGCTGAGGACTTGGTGACAAAGGCTTCTAATTTTCCTTATTATCATAACCTGTCAGAAAGTCTGGCTTTTCACTCATAAGGCCTCCCTCGTCTGAGTATGGCAGAGCTGAGCAAAACTGAAAGAACTTTCTGAAGATCCACAACGTATGACCTCAGGCTTGATCGTTCTGCCCCAGATATGCTGGGAATTATCTTACTTTGCCATTTGCTGCACTCCAGCCCCTTGTATTTGGGCTCTGGCTACCATCATGGTCAATTACTTCTCTTTTCTTGACTGGCTCATAAATATATGGTATTTTTCATTCAAATTTTGGCTAGGAAATTCTTCAAGTCCAGATGAAGGGATCAATAAAATTCGACAACTTGGGGTCCTTGGAAATGCAGTCACTTGACTGATGGCACAGGTTCCCAAGAGGGAAAGCCTTTGTCCACCCCAGGCCATGGAGAGATCTGTTTTCTGAGGGGCTCAAAACCCTGCCTCTATTGTTCTGCCTTGGTTGGGAGATGTCTCATGAGGCAGAGAATTCATGTTCTCAAAGGAGTGAAATGGAGAATGAGCTGAACTCTGGGAGTCTGGCATTCAAAAGTTAGGAAGGGGTCCAGCTGAGATAAAGGGGATCTGTTCTCAGACTTGAAAAACTTCTTCCCCCCTTCAATAAGCTCTTTAGAAGTCAAGCTTCCTAAGCCTTGCATATGGATAGTTTCCAGAAGTCTCACCAGAGCTAGATGTGGAGCAGGAGGGGACCTTGGGAACCATTTTGTCCAATCCCCTCATTTGACAGATGGGGAAACTGAGGTTCAGACAATACTCAACTTCATGCAGGAAGTAAGTAAGTGGTGAAGCTGGTAGCTTTCATGTCATTATCCTGACTCCTGAAGAAGTCTGGCCAACTACGGACTAGTATGCCCTTCATGGTCTGTGCCTACTTGGTGTAGCAAGTAAAACTATCTGTGGTCACCCTATTTCTGTCCCAAGTGTAGGGAAAATTAGCTGGGGTTTATCATATATTTGTTACTTAGAAATTAGAGGCTGCTGCACCAGTTTGGAGCATTGAGTGTTTATTAAAGTATATTAAATATTAGTAAAGAGAGCTTGCATGGCTCTGAAAGATGGGAAAGTCTAGAAAAGAGAGAAAATGGGGAACCCTAGAGGGCTGCATCTGTTCTCATCAAGTTCCTGTGCCAAAGAGAGCAAGTGACTCTGCAAGCTCACTGAGGGCAGGAGCAGAGCCTGCCCATCAACATGGCTCAAAGCTAATTGGCTGGCACCACTCAAATCTATTGGTTCAGTGTGTGAGATTTAAAATTGGATATTAGATCATAAATCTCCCCTACTTAACCTTTCCCTTAATTTATCTCCCAGACTAGTAAATGGAAGAAGCTTTTGGTTTTCTAGATAGACCTTTTATTGTTATGGTAGTCACAAGGTGATGTTGATTAGAAGGATAGGAAAGTAGAAACACAATACAAATTGTCTTAAGTCTAAGCTTAGTCTATATTCCTTATAAAAACTCACCAAAACCAAAGGCCACCTTTGGAGAGAGAGAGAGAGACCGTCTGTGCAGTGCAGTCAGGAGACCAGCAGAGCAGGAAAAAGCTCCACTTCTGTTCTCTCCACCCGGAAGTCGAGTGCATAGCAGGCAGTCTGACGTGCGCAGCAGGCGGACTTTGGTCTCCTCCCCAAAAGGGTGGTCCTTCAAAAAAAAAAAAAACTGGCGTCTTTCAGTTATCCTAACCGACTGTTAAAAACTTTCATATTTTTTTTTACCACAACTGGGTGTGCAGTCATGCTGAGGTCAGAGAACAGATCCTCTGATGGGAACAAGGCTGCCAGGTAGGTGTGGTTTTGAGTGAGGTAACTTCGTGACTCTGGGCTAACCTTAAGAAAGGTCAGGCCCGGCTCTCTCAGCAACTCCTATTATTAATAATTTTCTCACATTGGCCCAATTACATGGAACCCAGTGTGGATGTGTCTCATGACATGTTGGTGTCTCCTGGTCACAGGGTGTGGCCCTGGGCTATCCCCGAGGCTGGGCCAGAAGAGGGTGAGTCCTAGCATGCTCAGTGTGCATCACTGGTGACAAATGGTCCCTGCTCTATGAACACTAGCCTGGCCATGTATAGACATGCTCTTCACCAGCTGGCCATGGCCAGGGAGACTGTCAAGACTTTGGAGATTTGTGGAGGGGCAAGGGCAGCTGGGAAGTCTTTTCTGGAAAATATAACTATGTTTTGTTGTTGTTGTTCACTCCTCTTTAAGCTGTATCTGACTCTTTGTGACCCCATTTGGGTTTTTTTTGGCAAGGATACTGGAGTGGTTGGGCATTTCTCTCTCTGGCTCATTGTACAGATGAGGAACTGATGCAAACAGGGTTAAATGACTTGTCCAGGGTCACACAGCTAGTAACTGTCTGAGGCCATATTTGAACTCAGGTCTTCCTGACTCCAGGCAAGGTGCTCTATCTATTGCACCACCTAGCTGCCCCAAATATACATGTAAAAGCTAGGAATATAGATCAGAAGAAAGGAGAATATAATATTTCCCCTAGGGCTTAGTTTTGTTTTGGTGCCTTTCAGAACCCCTCCCCATACCTGTGTGGAAAAACAAGAGTTTTAGAACCAAGAATCTAAGGACTCCAGACCCCAAGATCCTTAAGCAGTTTGCTGGAAGACCATCATCTAAGCAGATGATGACTGAGAAATTAGGTAGTGAGCTACTCAAACCTTCTGATGCTATTCAAGAGAAAGCTCACTGATACATTCCTCCAGGACCTGGAAATACAATTGAGAAAAGCAGATTTATGCCTGGGGCACCAATCTCTTGAGATGCTGTGTGATCCAAGGAGTTTGGTACCTGGGCAAAGAAAACTCCATTTCTAGCCAAATATTTGAGAGACAGACCTTCCTCATGTGAATAAAACTTAAGGAAAAGCCCTGGGCTTCAAATTAAGAAGCTATAGAAGACCCAGGTCCCTGAGTGAGAGAGTGCCCCTTTAAGAAACCCAAGTGAAGCCTCAAGCTAGAAGCAAAGAGACACTCCCTAGTCACGTCCTTAGAAGAGCCATGCCTGATGTCTGCCAGCAGAGCAATCCTTCAGAAATGCCAGTGAGCTGAGCTGGGAGCAGCATGGTGGATATGAAATACCTGGGAGAGAGGACAGCCCATCACAGGAGCTGACAGCAGGCCCAGGAGGAGCCTGATGAAGCTGCATCATCGGGAGCCACAGGGACAACAGTCCCTCCACAAGTATTCCCTGTGCATATGAGAGCACTGGTGTGCCCATTTGCACCCATATTCCTGACATGTATCTACTCTTCTGCTGGATGGAGTATGTTTTCCCCAGGTTTATGGGGAAAATGATTTCTAGCTACTATCGTATTTCATTAAATGCCTTTGCTTCTAACAGGCTGTGCCGTCGGCTTGACCGGTAAGGTCAACACATTGGTGGGGGCCTGTGAGTCAGGGTATGCAGATGGTGCAGACCCAAAGAGCGATTTTCATTTGGGCCAGCCCTGTCTGGGAGAGCCCCACCCCATCTCATTGATGACATTTGCACTTACTCACAGACTGGCCTCATTTCTCTGCGTCCTCAGCCCTCCCATTTTAAGAGGATGTCACACAACTGGCTTTGATGGGGGCTGGGTTAGGTGGGACATCACAGGCGAATCTTCCAGGACTAAGAATTGGCTGGTTTTGTTAATTCCTAGGGACTTGTTTAATGCCATGGAAGGAGTGGAACAAGTAGGTTGTGAGCCCCCAGGTGACATAGCTACATCTTACACTCTACTGCATTTCATGCTCGGACTTGCCTGGAGCCGCTCTTAGATGTAGTTTTGCTGGCAACTTGGAAAGAAGATTTCGCCAGGGCCCCTTCAAAGAGCTTGGCATTGGGCGCTCCAAACTAGGAATAAATGTTTGCCTTCAGTCAGGAATTGGAGACAATTATCCCGACAGTTCAGACAAAATAAATACATCTTTAACTGAAATATCCCTTTAATTGGGGCAATTAAAATGCTTAACATCCAGATAATTGTCTCCATTCGCCCTGTGCTCTGTCCAATCCTTTGAATCTGTCATGTTCCAATCCCTTTCCTCCTAGGCCCCAGCAGTGGTCTAACCCCCATCTGGGGTGTAGCTGGTTTTTATTCTGAGCATTTGCCACTATTATTTTCTTGTGCTAAACAGGAAGTTAAGGTTCCTCCCCCTTCCCACCCCCTTCCTACCTCCTCTGTAGGTAGATGCATTCTTGTTGGCTGCACCAGTGAAGACAATGTCCTTCCAGGCTCTGCAAGCTAGAGAAGCTTGGAGAAAGGCCCTGGCAGACAGACGGTCAGGGGCAGCCTCGGATGTGTGGAAGGGAGGCTGCAGGGAGAATGATCAGTCACAGAAAGCTCCCGAGTTCCTTCTTTGAAATTGTAGAGGGGTTGCTATTAGCACCACTGGAGGGAGAAGCTCCTTGAAGGGAGGACTGAAGGGAATAAGCTGGCGGGGGGGGGGGGGGGCAGGTCGTGGCCTGGCCCTTCCTCATGCCCAGTGCAGGGGCTGGGAGTCCTGACTGCTGCTGCTGTGGAGTCCAGTGATGTGAGTGGGAGTGGGCTAGGAAAGGGGAGGACTGTGGACCCTTGAAGGGGGCCCTCAGAGCAGCTTCCCAGGGGCCTCAGCCATCCTCAATGCAAATCTGCTTTGACAGGGAGTTGCCACTCCTGCCTCTGCCACTTGGTCTGCTTGGCAGTCGGTCCTTCTTCCTAGAGGTGATGGGGGAGCCTGTCCATCCACATGGGGCTGCAGAGGAGGTAAGGGGGGGGTAGAGGGGCCCGTGTCCCTGCCCATGGAGGCTCCGTTGCCCAGCTGGGGCTGGCATGTGGGTTCTCCCCATCCTGCCCTGAGTCCATCCTCATGGATGACTTGTCTGTGCCCAGTCTTGAGAATCAGCAGGAGGGAAAGAGCCACGTTCACAATCTACCCATCAGGTGTGGCCCACTGGGTGCACAGCTGGGATTTCTGGAAGATCAGGAAGGACTGGAGAGGCACCAAAGGATGGGAGCAGGAACAAGACCAGGCTAGAGGCCAAGGGCTTCAGCCACGGGGCAAACTCAAGAATACACCGTGAAAGAAATGGTTTATGGGGCAGAATAGGAAGGCACTCTCTGGCAGGGCTTTATAATAACAGCTACCATTTAGAAAGCACTAGAAGGTGCTGTATGTGCCTGCACTGTGCTAAATGCTTCATAATTAGGGTCTCATTTGGTTTTCACAACAGCCCTAGGAGTGGGTGCCATTATCACTCCCCTTTTACAGAAGAGGGAACTGAGGCAGAATTTTAGTGACTTACCCAGGGTCAAACAGCTAGTAAGTGTCTGAGGTTGAATTTGAACTCTGGTCTTCCTTGACTCCTGGCCCAGCACTCTATCCACAGTGCCACCTCGCTGCCTCCTTCACTTCCTAAGGAGCAGCAGGATAGGCTGCATTTCTGTTTCAGACAAGAGTGTTATAGTTTGCCTAATTTTTGGCAAAGTATTGGATAAAGTATTGTTTTCTTGTGAAAAAGAAAGATGGCTTCAGAACTCATTTCATGGGGCAGAGTATAAGAGTGGTCATCAGTAGCTTAACACCAACTTGTACGGAGGTCTGGGGAGGAATGCCCAGGGTCTGTGCTGGGTCCTATCCCATTTAGCATCTTTCTCACTGACTTGAATAAACGTAGAGATGTCATGCTTATCCCACTTACAAATCACACAAATTCCAGAGGAACAGCTGACACACTGGATATCAATCAGGGTCCAAAAGACTTTCACAGGCTAGTGTTTGAGCTCATTTGAAGAAGACCATGTTTACCAGGATAAATGTTAAGTCTTACAATGAGGTTCAAAAAAGCAACTACATAAGTGGGTTAAAAACTGGGAAACTTTGCACCTGGGAAAAACATACCAACACAGGCTTATGACAAGAGGCAGGAAAGACTGTTTGGATTGGGGGGAGTAGTCATTGCCCCATCAGGGGAAATAGAGACTCCAGAACAGCCAGGGGAGGTTGCTTGGGAGATTCCCCACTTTCTCTTCCCTTTCCATTACTCACAGTAATAAGGCAGTTTGATCGCTTCCTATTTTAATTCAACCTTAGCCCCTAATTATTTATTTTTATTTTTATTATTTTTTTTGTTTAGTGAGGCAATTGGGGTTAAGTGACTTGCCCAGGGTCACACAGCTAGTAAGTGTTAAGTGTCTGAGGCCGGATTTGAACTCAGGTACTCCTGACTCCAGGGCTGGTGCTCTATCCACTGTGCCACCTAGCTGCCCCTTAGCCCCTAATTATTAAGAATGATAATTTAGTTGTTTCTTTACTCTTGCATCCAATAAGCCTGACTCTTACCTCAGACAATTTAGCTGTGTGATCCTGAGTGAGTTTAGGGTTCGATGCCTTTAATGGAGTGAAATTCACAGCTGTGAAATGGTGGCACACTGGAGTGAGCCTCATGTTCTCCCCATGTGGTTAGAGGCTGGTATCCATAGCTGCTACAGCGTCCAATGGTCTCCTTTTTGGAGAATGGCTTCTTTAGGTTGTTCTTTTTTCCAAGACAGGCACACTATGGGATGACTCATAATGAGAATTCACAGACACATCCTTATCTCCTTCCTAGGGGATATTGGTTACCTGGTAGCACCTCTTTTGTCTGATCTCTTCAGAAGGAAATTTGCCACATTTAACTTTTTTTTCAGGGCAATGAGGGTTAAGTGACTTGCCCAGGGTCACACAGCTAGTAAGTGTCAAGTGTCTGAGGCCAGATTTAAACTCAGATCCTCCTGAATCCAGGGCCAGTGCTTTATCCACTGCACCACCCAACTGTTCCAAGTCTTTGGGATTTTCCAAGTATATCATCATGTCTGCAAAAAGAGATCATTTTATTACCTCATTCTCTATTCTGATTTCTTCTATTTCTTTTTCTTCTCTTATTGCTATTGTTAGGATTTCCAATAAAATATTAAATAATATTGGTGACAGTGGGAATCTTTGTTTCCTATCTGGTCTTACTGGGAAGGCTTCTAGCTTATTCTCATCACAAATAACACTTGCTCATGGTTTTAGATAAAGGTTTTTTTAAAAAAATCAATTTAAGGGGCAGCTAGGTAGCACAGTGGATAGAGCACCAGCCCTGGAGTCAGGAGGACCTGAGTTCAAATCTGGCCTCAGACACTTGACACTTGCTAGCTGTGTGACCCTGGGCAAGTCACTTAACCCCAATTGCCTCACCAAAAAAAAAGTCAATTTAAGGAAAAATCAATTTATACTTATCCTTTCAAATATTTTTATAAAACTATAAATGAGTGTTGTACTTAATCAAAATGTTTTTCTGCTTTCATTGATATAATCATATGATTATTTTTATTTTTGACATAATCAATTATGGTAATAGTTTTCCTGATATTAAACCTTGCATTCCTGGTATAACTCTCACTTGGGCATAATGTACAATCTTTGTAACATACTGTAATCTTTTAGCAAATATTTTATTTAGGAGTTTTGCATCCATATTCATTAACACAATTGTTCTATAATTTTCTTTTTCTGTTTTTACTCTTCCTGGTTTAGGTATCACTATCATATTTATTTCATAAAAAAGTTTGGTAGGACCCCTTCTTTGTCTATTATTTGAAATAATTTATTTAACACTGGAATTAGTTGATCTTTAAACATTTGATAGAATTCACTTGTAAATCTGTTGGTCCTAGTGTTTTGTTTTTTTCCCTTAGGAAGCTCATTTATGGTCTGTTTAATTTCTTTTTCTAAAATAGGTCTATTAAGAGATTCTATTTCCTCTTCTGCTAATCTAGGTAATTTATATTTTTGTAACTATTTTTCCATTTCACTGAAATTGTTAAATTTATTGGCATATAATTGGGCAAAACAACTCCTTATAATTGCTTTAATTTCATCTTCTTCAGTGGTATATTCACCCTTTTCATTTTTAGAACTAGCAATTTAGTTTTATTCTCTCTTTTTAAAAATCAAATTAACCAATAGTTTATCTATTTTATTGTTTTTTCTCACAAAACCAACTCTTAGTTTTATTTATTAATTCAATGGTTTTTTCACTCAATTGCATTAATCTCACCTTTAATTTTTAGGATTTTTAATTTAGTGTTTAGTTGGGGATTTTTAGTTTGTTCTTTTTCTAGTTTTTAAAAAAATTGCATACCCAATTCATTGGTCTTCTCTGCCTGCTTGCTTGCTTGATTGACTGATGTAAGCATTTAGAGATAGAAATTTTCCGGAGGCAGCTAGGTGGGGAAGTGGATAAAGCACCAGCCCTGGAGTAAGCAGGACCTAAATTCAAATCTGGCCTCAGACACTTGACACTTACTAGCTGTGTGACCCTGGGCAAGTCACTTAACCCCCATTGCCCTGAAAAACAACAACAACAAAAAAACCCCCAACAACAACATCATAAAATTTCCTCTGATTACTGTTTTTGCTGTGTCCCACAGGTTTTGATGTTATCTCATAATTGTCATTTCTTTAATGAGATTATTGACTGTTTATATGATTTGTTCTTTAACCCACTCATTCTTTAAGATTAGGTTGTTTGATCTCCAAATAGTTTTTAATCTATGTTCTCATGGTCCCTTATTAAATATAATTTTTATTGCATTGTGATCTGAAAAGGATACTTTTAGTATTTCTACTTTTCTGCTTTTAACTATAAAATTTTTAAGTCCTAATATATGATCAATCTCTGTAAAGGTACCATGAACTGCTGAGAAAAATATATATCTTTTCTATACCCTTTCACTTCTCTCCAGATATCTATCATATCTGACTTACCTAAAATTTGATTGACTTCCTTGACTTCTTTCTTATTTATTTATTGGTTAGATTTGCCTAGTTCTAAGAAGGGAAGATTTAAGTCTTCCTTTAAAAGATTTAGATCACCCACACATGATTTTTAACAGTTTTTCACAAACAAAAGTTCTTCCCCTCTTTCCTCTTTAGCCACCAAACTGTTTATATATTCAAGGGATAGTACTTTAGAGTGTCCATGAGTTGATTTAGTTCTTCCTTTTTACACAACAGCTTGTTTTCTGCCCTTTCAACAACCAAACTGTTGACATATGGGAGGGACAGTACCTTACACCTAAATATTAAGGAGAGCTAGGCATAGGAACTAGGCCTGTGATTTCATGGGGATAGGGAACTCCCATATGAGGAAACTCTGCCTACCACCTTCTCTGACACAGTCTTCGAAAGTTGTCAAGAACAATGAGAAGTTAAGTGACACTTATGTGGTGGGGACCTTATTATGTCACTTCCCACACACCCTGTCCAGATCCTTCTCCATATTACCTATTAAGTCATTTCCCCTATTTTTTTTTTGAGGGGCAATGGGGGTTAAGTGACTTGCCCAGGGTCACACAGCTAGTAAGTGTCAAGTGTCTGAGGCTGGATTTGAACTCAGGTCCTCCTGAATCCAGGGCTGGTGCTTTATCCACTTTGCCATCTAGCTGCCCCCCAATTTCCCCTCTTTTTGCAAGAAGTTTAGCATTTGGCTCAGCTTTCATCTCCATTCCCCACCTCCAGCTTCATTCTACACAGCTTCAATCCTCTGGCTCCCAAAGTTAGTGCTTCCTCAGCTGCCACGGTCACCATCTTCTCTAATGGAACTCCCCCCCCTTTAGACTTTTCTGTCACTTGAAGCACTTCTGCCTGCAGGTTGGTGACCTCGGTCATGCCCTTCTCTGGTCCCTACCCTCACCCTCCATCTTATACTTCTCTCTTATCCTCTATAGTATGACTTTTCCTAACCCTCTTCTTTTCTTTATCTTCACCATGACTCTGAGTATATTCCCACTGTTTTAGTTATATGTATATGGGTAGGAACATGTGTGTGTATGTATGTATGTATGTATACACATATGTATACACAAATACACATACATAATATACACATACATAATGTAATAGATCCATATAATTATATATGTAATAGTCATAAATTGCTATAGTCAATTCAATGAAGCATTGTCCTCTATTCTTGAAATTCATGCCCCATTGTCCTTCATGCCTGCTCATCCTTAATCCTGGGTCATTCTCTGCCATCTGTCTTCTTTCTATCCATTCACAAGTTGCTGAAGAAAATCACATGGCCACAAAAAGTAGGTTTACCAGAAATTTGTTACTTAATTTCATCTGTGCCCTCACAGGCCTCATATTGATACTCCATCATATTCCCCACAGGACCTGTTAAGTCATCTTCTCTCCTAACTTCCCAAAGATGCCTCCTCCCTCTGTCCAACAACACCTTAGCAAGTGACCTCTTCTCCCGAGCATCTGTAAAGAGGAACTTTACTTACTCCATACCTTAAACATCTCTAGGTCTTAACTCAGTCTTTTTTCCCTTGATGCAATCTCTGAAGCCCTTTCTTGCAAAGGACGACCTCACCACCAATACCCTTGATTCTGCTCCTTCTTGTTTCCTTCAGGATTTAGTTAATCTGTTCCATCAATCAATCAGTCAATCAATCATTCTCCCTCTTATCTGCAATCTCACCCTTTGCACTGCTTCTTTCCTTGCTTTCTACAACAATTCCGAGAACTCACTTGTCTGTAAAGAAATTTACCTGCCTGTGGCACTCCCCCAAGCAGTGACCTTATGTCCCTCTTGCATTGTACTGCCACATTCCTTAAAAGAATTATCTACACTTGGTGCTTCTACTTCCTCACTACCCATCCACTCCTTAACACCTTGAGTTCTTGCTTCAGACCCAACCAGCTGACTGAGCCTGCCCTCTACCAGAGATTATTAAGTGCTCCATCCCATGGCTTTTTCTTAGTATTCTTTCTTCCTGTAGCTCTCTTCCCTCTTGACTTTCAGGTCTAAACAGTCATTCGTCCCCGCCTTTGTATAGCAGGAATGACAAACTTTTCTTTCCTAATAGGTAGCACTTCCCTGGCAGGTGGAGGTTGGTCCTGTCTCATGGAGGATGAGAAAAACAACATAGAGAGAAGCTGCAGAGAAGGAAGGGATTGGGAAACAACAATTGGTGCCATCTCTTGAAGGAGGATGGAGGTGAAAGCCGAAGGAAGAGACCGAAGAGATGTGGCGGGAAGCCCCAAAATGGGACCGGCCCCAAAGTGCTACTGCTCCAGTCCTAGTCCTACTCAGAGGGCTGAGATTGAACGGGCATATTTGTGGTGGGGATGATTGTATTCCATGAGTTTTTATTTGAACTTTGTTTATAGTCCTTGTTTTGAGCCTTGTAAACCTGTTTGCTTGTAAGGAGAGATGGTGATGATGCCTCGGGAGAGTGTCATATAGTGACATTTTTAGATCTTTTGGGTGGAGGCAATTAAACAGAGCAGTGGGAACTTGCAGGGGATGGAGCCTCTGACTTAAATGTTGCTTCTCCATGATCCTTGTATGTATAAACATTACATCTTCTTGGAAGGATGGAAGCTCTCTGAGGACAGAGATGGTTTCATCTTTGTCTCTGCATTCCCATCACCTAGCACAGGACCAGACACACAGAGTTACTGCTTACTGAATGTCGGTTGACAAACAAGATTCAGTTAGACACTTGTGCCATGGTGATGCCACTCTGACAAACCATTCAGTGACAGTATCCCTCATGAAAGCTGCCTCTTCATTCAGGGTTATCACTGAGTACTTGCGTCTCTTCCACAGCTCTGCCAGTTTCCCTCTTTTTGCTGAGGGTCAGAAGAGGAGGAGGCTAGAGCAGACCATCCTTTCATCACAGAGCATTAATCTGTACTCAGTGGAGCATCTCCACTGTGGTATATGGCTGAGGCATTTTCATGTTTGACATTAATCTGCCTGGGAACTGGAGCAAGAAAGCCAAGCTCCCCAAGGCCTGAGAAAAAGGTTCTGTTGCTTCACTATTCTGGGCCAAAAAGCCTGGCTGATGAAAGTCTGCTGCAAGCCCACATACAGACCGTTGGCTGCTTCCACTGTGCCCATATGGTCCCCTGGCTCAGTGCCTGCTCCCGAGGCACTGTGTGCATTTCACAGGGTCAAAGGGGCAAGAACAAGGATTCCGAGAAGGGCAGCTGGGGTCCATGGGCAGGCTTCTCTGTCGGGAGCCACTCCTCCATAGTGACACACGGCAACAGCTGCTTTAAGCCACCTGTTCCTATTCTGCATCTCATGGATGTGTCAAAGAAATCACACCTGAATGGTGGAAAAATCAGAATAAGGCATTCTGGGTCTTTGTAGTTGCCAGCAAGACAGGTGGCATCCCGGCAGCCACCTGAGGATGCCGAGGAATCGACATGAAGTGGAGAATGTCTGCTGGAGAGATCTTGAGCTAGCAGCCTGCAGAGCCTGCCCCTCCTTCTCAGAGGCTGCTGTAAGCTGCAAGGAGGGTGGAGGACACGCAGCCTCCTCCCTGGAGCTCAATCACACCAAGGAACAGCTTTGTGCAGTCACAGTTCCAGACTGGGCTGGGCCTGAGAGATCATTTGGTTCAACCCCGGGGCCAGAGCAGAGAGGGCATCTGCTCAAGGTCAAGCACTCAGCTTGTTAGTGGCAGAACCAAGTTGAGGACCCTGGCCTTCTGTTTGTCATGACCTTGACCCCAACTGGCTTCCAATAAGCCTGTTTACCGTAATGTCTCCTGATGCTTTGGTTCTTCTCCAGCCCATTAATCAGCTAGCATTTAGTAAGCACCCACTATATGCCCGAGTCTGTGCCAGGCCCTGGGGACAGAGACAACAATGAAGCGCATTTGGCCTCAGATAATTTGATTCATTTCAGAAAAAAACCAGAAAATATGGCTCTATACAAAGCACATGCAGAAGGAAGGTTGGGGTTTGGAATCTCTCAGTTAAAAGTGTAAACAATCCCCACTCAATCTGAAGGCATCAACAACGTTCACTGAACACTGGGTGAAGATGCCTGGTGCCCCAGAGGAAATGTCTGGAGATGGACCCACAGCTTGGGCTCATTTGGAGTCATGCAGTCAAGGCAAAGGCCCGGCTGGCTCTGCAGCCTCTACATCCCCAGAAGGGAGGGCACTGGTGGCAGGAGAGAACTTCTTTTTTACCTCCAAGGGGACCCCAGCAGCTCAGGAGATCCTGAAGTCCCATCAGAGGTCCCACAAGTGCCCAGATGGAGCAGCAACCTTGAGAGGAATGTGCCTAGGTGGTGGCTGATCTACAGATATTTCAGTGGGGTGGCTGACACTTCCCCCTCCCCTGGTACTGATCAGAATTGGGGTTGGGGAGTATTTGTCTGACCCAATCAGGAAAAAGATACTTTACCCTGTGAGTTATAAAGTTCTCTAAAACTTTGAGTCTTAATGGGTCGTCTAGGCCCCTGAGAAGTTAAGTGACTCTCCCAGGGTCACACAGCCAGTACATAGGGCTGAGGCCGGATTTACACTCAGTTCCTCCTCATTCTGAAGCTGGCTCCCTCTCCTCTAAGCCATGCTGCCTCTAGTGCTGAAAAGTTGGAGACTGAATAATGAGGAGCGCCTTCCTTCTCAGCTGGGAATACAAAACAGGATCTGACAGCCCTGATCTCAAGGAGCTCACAGGCTGGCTATGATGAAACATGGAGTAGGGTGAGAAATGATCTGAGGAAGCATGAGTGTCCAAGCCGATCCAATCTTGCAGAGTGCAGACTTTCTGGAGATGAAGTCTAGGAAAGCAGCCAGGTGGGAAGCAATGAGAATGTCCTGGGTGCCACACTTAAAAAGTGGAAAATATGGAAGGAGCTCTGCAAGGGCCCTCCTCCCCCTCCTCCCACCAGAAGGCGGGGCAGTGCCAGGAGGCTTCTTAGAAGAGTAGAAACTTGAGAAACAATGGAGATAATACGACTGTTCTTTCTTGCTGCTATGACTAGGAGAGAGAAAACCTACTGGTTAGATCTGCTGAGGGAAACTGGAATGCGGCTGAAGAAGCCACTGCCATGAATGTTGGAAACAGAAATGGTGCCAGGGTAGGGAGAGATGGTGGTGAACCTCGGGGGCAGCTGAAGGGGCGGAGAAGGCAAGCCTGGCAGGCAGGGGCTCCACTAGCAGCGACTGCCTGCAGCACAAGGGGGAGCTGGTTGCGGGTGTGCAGATGGGGCTGGGGATGAGCTGCCAAGCTTACTTGTCTTTAGCTTTTTGGAGTAAAGACGAGAGAGAAAAGAGCAACAGGAGGGTTGTCTCATTTTGCTAAAGAAACAGCGAGAGTGAGTACAAAACCACCAGGAGCTTCCCAGGGGAAGCAGAGGCTTGGCCTCTCACTGAGAAAGCCTCCAATCCCATCCAGCCTCCACCAGTCGAAGTGTGTGTGTGTGTGTGTGTGTGTGTGTGTGTGTGTGTGTGCGTGCGTGTGTGCGTGTGTGCATATGTGTAGCCCCTCCAGTCGCAGCATGGGTGCAGTGCCCACCCCTCCAGGGGAAGATTTCAAGAAGACTGTGCCAACAACACCAGGCAATTAGCCAAAGGCGTTTATTGGTTCAGGTGTTCAAACTGCGCTTCTAATGGTATTTTATTTTAAAGGTAATAGGCCAGGTTAGGTAATTAGCGCTTACCCAGTAGATGTGGGATCCAAGAACACAGATTTAGAGCTGGCAGGGACTAGGGAGGTCATAATTTTGCAGGGAAGGCTCTAAAGCCAAGAGAGGTTAAGTGAATTGTTCAGGAGGTGGGATTTGAACCCAGGTCTTACTGATTGCCAACGAAGGGCGATCTCCATGACACAATGGGGCCTCTAGTCAAGCCACTTTCCTGATGAGCTTGCCTTTGTTTGAGAAAAGCCCAATGGACTGTTTGCTCATTGGTGGAGCAGAAAGGCAGGGTTATGTTCTGGCTAAACAGCGCTCCACAAGGACCTGCAGTAACAAAGGAAAAAACCCAAACTTTTTAAAGCATTAGAACGTACCCATTCAAATATTATGGCTCGGTAGATACAGTGTCGGACCTCAGTCAGGAAGACTCCTCTTTCTGAGTTCAAACCCAGCCTCAGACTCTTACCAGCTGTGTGACCCTGGGCAAGTCGCTTCACCCTGTTTACTTCAGTTTCCTCCTCTGTATAAAGAGCTGGAGAAGAAAATTACAAACCAAGAAAACCCCAAACGGGGCCACTGAGAGAGAGAGTCAGACCCGCCTGAAGAAAAACAACGAAATGCAAAGTATGAAGGTACGTGATGAATCCGAGTTAGAAATCCTTCATTCAAACTTAACCCCTTCCTTTTCTACCACGTGGCTTATTTTCCTCAATAGTAGATTGAGAGGTTCAATGATGTGGATGGCCGTGGTTTTCCTTTCAGACGCGGATCCTCCAGGTTCGAGTTCCAGGCCGGGTGCTCGGCCCTGGGAATGCAAACACAAGTCAAAGAAAGATGGCTCCTGACCTGGAGAAGCTTACACTCTAATGAGAGAGAACAAGCAGACACCCATACACGCTGAAAAGGAGAGAGGAGGTGCCCCGGGTCCCCTGCAGTGTCGGGGGCTGAGGGAGCTCAGGGATTTGGGGTGCTTGGGGGAGGAAGACCCCTCCACGTCAAGGATGCAGACTCTGGGCTCAGCCTTCCACAAATCTGCCAAGAGGCCAGCCTGGAGCCTGGGGTGGGGCTGGGGGCTCCCCGGATATTCTTGGCTCTCCCAATGTGACTGCCTCCCCCTTTTTTCCGGCTGCACATTTCTCCTGTGATATCCTTTAGGCTTCTTCTCCTGCCCCATTCCCCGTCCGTAAGGTAAGAGGGGCCAAGATCTAATTTGGTGGCGGGGGATTTGGCAGAAGGGCGTGGGTGAAGATTTGGGGTAGGGAGAAGGCCCAGGACTCGATGGGTGGGCGGGTGGTCCACGGCGTCGGCTCCTCACCGGCTCCTGACTTTCCCTTAAACCGTGTCCTGAACGCAGGAGAGCCCGGCCACCTCCGCACCCCCGTCCATCTCCCAACCCTCGCAGCCCGCCGGCTTTTGTCTTGACAGAACGGGATCTTTTTTCTCGTTCGCTTCATTATCCGGGGACAGAAACTAGCATCTCGCGGGGCGGAAGAACCAATGCGCACAAGCCCGTGCCTGCGCCCAAGAACGGAGCGGCCCACCGGCCCAGGGGCGTGGGCTTTCTCTGCTCAGATGTTCCTTTGACCAGCCCTTGCCTGGGGGGGCGCGGAATGAGGGGGGCCGCGCCTGAGCTCCTGAGCTTTATTCCATTCCCTCACTCAAGAGCTCATGATGAGGAGCTCATGTTCCAGACGACGGTCCTCACTTAGTAGACAGAGAGCTCCAGGGGTCCCTCTCGCGCCCCGAGGGCTGGGGGACCCTGGGCGAGTCCGGGGACACCGCTGCATGCTCTGGACACTTCTCTACCGCAGAGAAGGCAATGATTCGTAGAGTTTCTTCGCAGGTTCCTCCCTGGAGGGATGGGCCACAAGGGGGCGCCTCCGCACTCAGAGTTTAGGGCCTGGAGTCAGGAAGGGCCAAGTTCAAATCCAACCTGACAGTAGCTAGAAGACCCTGGCGGGTCCCTTAACTTTCTTCTGCCTTGGTTTCCTCAACTAATGGGGATAATAGTAGTATCTACGTCACTGGATTATTGTGAGCGTCGAAGGATATTTGCATATTTGGGCTTAATAGATGCTTGTTCCTTTCCCGTCCCCCCCATATCTACCCTAATAAATCTCCTGGACTGTGTGCCAGATTCTGTGCTGGGGACAAACAGGGGGTAGGTGGGCTTTGCCCACGGGGTACATTGGGAGACAGAACAGTCAACACCAGTCCATACAAAGGAAGTCCTCAGTGGTAGCCAAGGAGTGGCGCCTTACTGTGAGGGAGGGGGGGGTCTCCCATCCGCCGAATTTCAGGGTGTCCGTTTTTGTGTTTTAAAGCCGGGCCTTGGGCAGAATCTTGTGACCTAATCAGGCTTCTTGCCTGGAGTGCGAGCGCGTGCACACACACACACACACACACACACACACACACTGATGTTTTCACAGGTATACACATGTGCACACAGAAGCCAAAGTGGGCATCATCCATAAAGACATCAGTGCTTTCTGCATCGACAGCACAGACGCACCAGAAAAAGAAAGTAAGGAAGAAAGAGAAAGAAAGAAAAAAAGAAAGATGGGCATGGGGGGTGGGGCAAAGAAAGGGAGAAGACAACTCCATTTCCAGAGGCTCCCCGGGGGGCTGCCACCAAGAGCCTGCCTGCCCTGCCTGGGCATAGCTTTGCCCCCAGCCTGGCTCTCAGGAGCCTGGGGAATATTGTCTTCCTCACAAATCTCACCCAGGCAGGCACGTGGCTCCTTGGGCAGCTTATCAGCTCCAACCAGAGCCTGCCACCCTAGTACTCCCCTTCATAGCCCGAGAGGAAAATAAATTGTACCTGAGCAGTTAATAAGAAAGAATTACTGTGAGGGAGATGCATGACACTCTGAGCTGGGGGCAGGGGGACGGGAAGGCGGCTTGCCTGATTCAAAATGGATCCGTCTGCCTCTGCCCTCCCCCTCCCCCAACATGGGGGCCTCCATTGCCTGGATGCTCTGGGTTGGGGGGGGGCACAGCTGAGCTTTGTGGATGTGCCTGTCATCATTCTCTCCTTGGGCTCCAATGTCTTCATCCATGTGCTCATGCCAGGGCGTGCCGTTCTAATCTGTTTGATCACCAGGACCAGGGGTGTCTGGGAAGGAGGGTTGAGCTGGCTGTGGGGCCCCCGATGATGCATGCAGAGCCCCTCTGCGTGCCAGTGTCTTCCTTCCATCGCCCCAAGCTCCGGATGGGGTGGTCTGGATCCCTTGGAGAGTCAGGGGAGGAAATGCTGCTTCTTACAGGGCTCAGCTGGGTGCGCGTTTGACAAAGAGGACCGAAGGGAACCACTCAGCGCTTGGCCAAGAGGCCACAGTTATTGGGAGGTGTGATGAAGGGAAATAGCCCATCAGGGCAGCAGGCTGGGACCCCCCTCTGAGAGCTTTCCTTTGCAGTTTCACTCAAGATGGCCTCAGCACTGAGGATGTGAGGTCTCCTCTGATCCAGATGGTGTGGTGCTGTGGACAGAAAGTCGGCCTAAGAGTCTGTCAGGAGGTCTTGGGTTCAAGTTCCACCTTTGACATATGCTGGCTGTAAGACCCTGGGCAAGTCACTAAGGCTCTCGGGAGCCCTGGGCACTCTCAGAGCCTGAAGTTGCAGAATGGCGGCTGATGTGGTTTGGCAGGAGTTTCCTCTTCGGAGACTCCCTTAGACTAAGGCAATCTCAGGCCTGACTTCAAAAATGATGTGCCAGTGGCACTGTGCCAGGCACTGAGGGTACAAAGACACCACCTGTAAAATGGGAAGATTGGCCTGGGGGACCCCGTCCAGCTCTGACCCTCTGGACGAAGCACGGGAGGGAGTTCCCACCTGGAGAAGATCCCAGAGCTTCCCAAAGCATCAGGAATAGGTGGGAGTCGAGTGAATTTCCCATCATCTGTCATTTAAGCCGGCAATCCCACAGTGCATCAGATTCACAAGGATTGATGTGAATGTTTCCAAAAGAAAATGATTACCTGACAGAACCAAGTGACTTAGTGAATTCCTCATCAAACCCGAAAATGAGCAGGAGGATTATTTGTTTCCTTTTAATTAATTTGTAACGCGTCCTGCTTTGAAAGAGAAGGCTCAGGATGAAGAGGGGGGCTGGATCCAAAAGGCCCATGATCCATCCTGGCTCTTTTGGAGAAGATGCCCCCTCCCGGAGCAGCGGGTATTGGGCAGGTGGATGGGAGAGGCTGTTTGCACGGAGGCAAGAGCTGGTTCTACCCCGAATTCGACGCCCTTCTGTCCTCAGCCATTCACGCCGGAGGAAGAGGCGAAATTCAGGAAACCAGCACAGCCTTGCGCCCGTGATCTCTGCCCTGTCCCTCCGTCCTCTGGAGAGGCAGGAGGAGCAGGTGCAGCCAGCCCCCTTACCCCATCACCTGCACACTGAGGAGGAGATGCTGAAGAGCATCTGGGAGGAGGGGACCCACACATGCACTGGGAATCCCCGGCCCATTCGGGGTTCTCTCATGGCTTCAGAGGAAACTGGGAGTCAGAGCAGGGACTGTTCAAGAGCATCCAGCCTCTAAGGGAGGTCATACAGACTGTAGCTCTGGCAAGGCAGGGGTATGTGAGGAGTGCAGTGGGTACCCGTAGGATAGATGTGAGTGTGAGTGTGTGTGTGTGGCCTGGGCTGGGGAAGGCAGCAGCAATGACCATGCAGAGGGCTCTAGGGTCACAACTGGAGCATGCAGGGTTGTTGGGTGGGGGGTCACTGCCTCAGTACAGTAGTACTGCCCAGGGGGTAGCGCACAGGAAGTGAGGGGAGAGCTCAGGGTCAGCAATCAGGGGAATCCAGTCAGGATAAGAACTCAGAGCTGCCACTCAAAGACAGAATGAGTGTTCCCAGGGCTTCCCTGGCAATGGGGCTGTGCTCTGTGGTCCGGGGATGTCTGTAGAGAGCCTTCTGTTGGATCTCCTACCAGGCTTGTCTGCTCACAGCAGCCAGGGATGTCAAGGGGGCGCTTTAAGGTTCTGATTGGATCCTTGCAGGGAACACGAATGGGTGATAGAGGGTCATGACGAAATAAAGCCGACCTCATGGGGTCCTCCCAGCCGTGCTGTGAGGGAGGCTCAGAGCGAGGCCTGCTGACCCCAGCACTTCCCCCACAACAGTCCTGACAGCTCACTCCCCTACTCTGACCCCCGTCCTAAGTGAGCCCTCTGAGCTCTAGAGATGAAGTGACGTGTTCAGGAGGACACACACGGGGGCTTCTACCCAGCCTCCTGTCCCCCCATTGCTCCCCCTCCAGGAGGTGAGGCTGTGGGCTCTGTAAGTCCTTCACCAAAATGGCCTTTTCCCTTGGTTCTCTGCCTTGACTCCAGGCAGAGTTTGAAGGGATTTGGTTTTGTCTTCTGGTCCAGCTGAATTGTTGCTTGTGAATCTTCCTAAAAAAGCAGTAGAAATAACTCAGCAGAGAAACATAATGTACGTGGGGATCCAGGATGACAACCCAAACCCCTTCATTGCTGGGACCTCGCTGAGCACCTCTTTGAAAGCGTCGGCAGGGAAATGCAGACCCTGGCTCCTGTGTTCGGCATAGCACCTCCTTCCTTGTCCCTCTGCGCTATCTTTGTGGGGCGCCTCGCCTCTGGCTTCGCTGAATCTTCAGCTGGGGATCACTTCAGGGCCTGGCATCTGAAATCAAGCCCTCATGGGCTTTTTGCCCACTTGAGCAAATCTGAGCAAATGTAAGGTAAAGTGAGGGCAGAATCGGTCACCACCTGCAATGCTGGGCTGTCCTGGGATTAAACCTCGGAGTTGGAAGGGACAAGTTAAAAGCCCTGATTTTACAGATTGGTAAACTGAGACCAGCAGAGCTGTACAGAGTTGGGGTTTGAACTTAGGTCCTCTGACCCTATCAGTGCTCTTTCCATTGGATCATACTGCCTCTCTGGCTAACAATACAGTGAGGAATGCCTTAGCAAGCTTCATGCTGATGCCCACCCCCTATCTTCTGTCTCCTAGTCCCATGGCTTTGCTCCTTCCCACTCCCTCCCCTGTGGTTATTCCCTTTATATTCTTAGTTCCTATCCCAGACTTGGGCCCCCATCAGTCCTCACTCTTGCCCCCGAGACTCAAAGGCCATTCCCAGTGACCTGGGGGTGGACAGAGCCCCCTTCCTATTGTCTGTGGTGGCACATGGTGGAGAATCTTCCCTTGCACTGTCCAGGCTGCATGGGGGTGGGGGTGGGGAGAAGAAAGGGAGGGCAGAGCCTCTGGGCATTTCAGGTGGGGACTCTGGATGCTTTTCCAGTGGCGCTATTGCTCGACGTGCTGGGTGGGCTTTAGAGGACCAGCAATGCTGGGTTGCCCGACAGTCTTCCCTCCAGAGTGACGCCTCATTGTAATGTAAGGGTGACCTTGGACTCTCCAGGGGGATGCTGATAGAGCCTCACATAGGGGCCAAGTGGGCCATGCATCTGCCAGCTGACCGCCAGCCTGGCCAAGGGTGGCCCTGGGAGGCCAGCCGTCAGAAGATGACTTTTTGGCCACAACAACGACTTGAACAGCGTTATGTTTGTCAGAGGGACAGAGGAGTCGCGATCTGGGTTGGTGAGGGGAGGCAGGGTCATGGTTTCTAGATTGGGAGGGTTCTTAGGGATTGTCCACATCAGTCCCTTCATTTTGCGGATGGGAAAATGAGGCTTAAGTTCCCACAGGGAAGCAGTAGCAGAGCCAGGGTCTGAACTCGGGCCCTTGGGCTCCAGATCCAGTTCCTTTTCCAAGAGGCTCTTACCCCCACAGAGGCAGTGTGGGAGAGTGGCAGACAGAGGGCTTGGGTTCAGATAATGCTTTGGGTATTTCCTATCTCTGTGAGAGGGGGCAGGGTCTCAGGAACTTCAGCAAAAGGCAGGGATGTGTTTAACCTTGTCAATCTCACAGGGTCTTTGTGTTTATGATATCTCAAGATCTGGTTTCTAGGTGTCCTGTCATCTAGGAATAGTGATGGCTCTTAATGGTTAATGGTCTCTGGTTACTGCCCGTTGATGGTGAGGGTTGGTAGGGACAAACCCTCTTGGTTACTGTAAGATCACAAACCTTAGTTTCTCTGTTAACCCTTTTAGGTACTATTGATAAGGACTCAAGCCTCAGTTTATCTGTTAAACTTTTAGCCTCCTCCATCATTTCTTCTGTGGTCGAGAAACTTGTTGCTATTGGTATCCTTTCCAATGACACAACTTTGGTGGGGATGAACAAGAGAGCATTGAAATCCTTGCTCTCCACTAGTCCAAGGTCATAAGCAGGACACAGAAGCCATGCATCATCATCTCCTTAGTCTCCCTTGCCGATCTCTGCCCTTTCCATTGGCTTTTCCTTTCAAGACCTCTGTTGGCATCTCTCAGTCCTGTTCATGGCTGGAGGAAAGGCAGAGATGCCTCTTTAGGCAAGAGTAGGAAGCCGGCCTTCCGCCAGAGAAGCTGACAGAGAATCCCAAGGGGACTGAGATCTGAGACTGCTGGAATAGATGATTTCATTCTGAGGAAAGATTATGGAATTAGAAAAAGAAGCACCCCCAAGATTAACCTTAGAGATCAGCACAAGGATGTTTCCAGAAGGATGGTCCCTGTGAAGTCCCAAGCCTGGAGGAGATAGTGACAAAGGCTCCTTCCAGCCTGGGTGTTCTGTGAGTCTAGGACAAAAGCTAAAAGAGGCAGACTGGCATAAACATTAAGGGAGAGAGTGTGCACACGCAGACTTAGTGATTAAGTTAGAAAAGACCAAAAGAATCAAGGGGAGCAAACACCGGGGAATCGTCATGAAGACAACGCTGGAACCTCTTCCTTTCTTTGCTTGAATGAATGGAATCAGAGGCTGCAGCCTGGGAATGTTGGAGAAAATCTTTGAGCCGACGTTCAGTGGAAGATTGATGGTTTCTGCACGTTGCTTCTCTGCCTGGGGGTTGGGAGATGCGGGGTGACTGCAGAGCAGGCTTCTCTTGGTGTGGAGCAGGCATTTCTTCTCTTGCTACTTGGTTTCACCCTGTGCTTGCCTTCCTCTCATGGAGTTTACTTGATATATGGCTACACTCTCCATTTGGAGCAGACCATATGGAGAGTGGGCTCCCTGAGTGCCTCACGAGCCTGCTATAGGCAGGGATAGGAGCCAAGAGCAGAATTGGGACGTGAAAGTCAGGTGTGATTGTGTCATGGCTTCATCCTCTCCTTTGTGATGCTTTGCTGAGATGAAGAAATGCGACAGAGAAGTATCCCACGTGGGGGATGTTCAAGAGGAGGCTGTGAGGATGGAGTGGAGGGTGTGTGTGTGTGTGTGTGTGTGTGTGTGTGCATCTGCGAGTGCATGTGTGCATGTATGTGTGTGTGTCCCTTCCATATGAGGAGAGCCTGCTGAAGTCCCCAAAGATACATCTGTGTTGGGGGAGTCTAAGGAGGGTGCCAGTATTGGACACCGGCCAACAGAAGGGGTGAAAACAAGGCTCCCACTTCCTTAGGAACCCAACAACAATTCAGCCTCAGTCAGATGTCAGTTTCGACAAAAGACAAACTGATGGGGATGAGTTCTTGAATTCAGTTCTGATCCATGAGGCTTTGAGTGCTGGACTTGCAGCCAGGAGTACTGGAAGATGTTCTGGTACAGTGGAAAGAGCATTGGTTTCACAGGCAGAGGCCCTGAGTTCAAATCCCAGTTTTGACATTCACCCAAATCATGTGGGCAAGGAACTTAACATTCCTTGTTCTCAGTTTCCTCATCTGTAAAATGAGGGATTAGACACGGTCTCTCGGGTATCTTCCAGGGTTAGATTTAGGATCCAACATCTGAACTCTGATGTTTACCTCCGCATGGCCATGAGCCTCAGTCTCCCCATATGTAATATGGGCACGATTTTATACTTGAACCATACAGCAGCATTAAGTGGGGTGTGCACTGTATCCTGTGTATGTAGCCACCACAGACACATTTTGTATAGACTCTGAATTAGCTTCTTTATTGTATTATTGATAAATCTCATGGTTCACTGCATCATTGGTCTAACATATGCACTGCAGCAATCAATGACTGCATCGGTGCTGTCAGTAGGCTTGCATGCACATATGCTGCTGTATGTGCTCTGCATTCTGAGGTACCAGGTAACATAGTGGGGTAGAGCACTGTCTTTGCAAGCAGGAAGAGCTGAATTTGAATCCCACTTCAGATGCCAGTTCCCTGGGGGACGCTGGGAAATTCCCTTCCCCTCTCATCCTCAGATCCCTCATCAGCCAAATGCAGAAGATAAGAGAGCCTGCCTCCCCGGATCAGTTGGGCAAAGTGCTGGGTAAATGTCCATCATCACCATTGTTATTATTATTTATGAGCTCAGGACTGCTGCACACGGTTCTAATTTGTTCAGCAAAAACTAGGGACATTATGTAAAGTAGAATAATTCCCTGTTTCTATCTCATGTCTAATTTGCCTATGTTTAAAATGTATGTTTACAAAAGTCCTGGGATACCTGATATATTTTTGAAGGCCTGCATTTTGTTTTTAATTAGGATACAAACAGCATATCTTTTCAAGATCTATGGCCTCAGGTTTCTCTTAATGATTTCCCAGTCACTGACTTTGCTTGTCCCTTCTCAGGACACTTGGAGATGGGGTGTGTATGAGGCTAAACTGAGGAGGAAGGAGGTGAGGAACAAAGGATGGGGGGCAGTACTCACACAGCTGTATCCATGCATGTGTGATGGCACTCTCTTCCCAGGCTGGGAAGGGTCAGAAAAGGGTCTGCTGGTATCTATCCATGAAGCAGGAAATGCTGGTGCCCCTGGGGGCTGCTGCCAGGCTCCCAAGGCTTTCTAGCAATATCAGAAGGGGGAAGAGCTAATGAGGAGGTGGGAGATTTACCTGACTTTTGCTCCTGCGGCTATAGGGCTGGCCCGGAAATGAAGAGAAGGTGCTGGGGTCTAGCCCAAGGTGGGTGAGATCAGACTGCTAGAAAATAGTGGCCCTAGATCGTGTTATTTGTTGCTTGGTGATTCTTCATGGATCCCCGATTTCCTAATCTAACCCACTGTGACTTTATTTGGACATGCCGCTTAAGTGATTTTCAATGGCTGGATCTCAATCAGTGGGTGGGGGCTGAGCCCCGAGCATGAATGCAAATCCCACACAGACTGTCCAAGAGAGGAAGGCAGTGCCAGGGCATTCCTCACATGAGGGAGAACTTGGGGATAATTTGACCGAAGGAGAGATTGCCACAGAGACAAAGTCGAAATAGGAGAGACTACCACAAAGATGGGAGAGGCAGTCAGCCCAGGAAAAGGAAACTAGGCAGAGACTGTCCCTGAGCAGGACTCCCAGTGTAGGAAAGTCATCCTACCAGCAGCCACCAGCCCGTGTCCTCTTTCTTAGAGTCTTCTGCTTGATCTGATGGAGGATGAGTGTCTGACTTGGCCAAATGGAACCTCCCAAGTGTGACATCTGTGCAAACGGACAAACACAACTAATGAAAGTTGCCCATTTAATTGTGGGCAGAGGCTGTGGTTGAATCATGCCCAGATCCGTGTAGGAATGACGGTGATGAGCTGAAGAGCCCATCTGGGGCTCCCTGGGAGCCTGGAGATCCTGGAGATCCTGCTTATGGAAGGAGCCTGGTAGGTTGAGCCTGGAACCAAGACTTGGGGTGACTTGAAAGATCTCTTCAGATGCCTGAAGCACTGTCATTTGGAAGATGGATTAAGCTTGTTCTGCATGACCCCCAAGGGAGAACCAGGAGTAATGGAAGAATTGCCAAGGAACAGCTTTAGACTGGGTGTCAGGTAAAGCTACCTAACGCTTAGACCTGCCCCCAAATGCAATGGGCTTCCTCAGAAGGTAGCGAGTTCCCTGTCTCTGAAAGTCTTTAAGAAAACTCTGGATGACATCTTGTCAAGGTTGTTTTTGGAGGGATTCTTGTTCTACTTCAGATGAGAAGAGATCACTTCCAACAACCCGGGTGTCTTGTGACTCTCTGCTATATGGATTCTCAACATGGCCACCATGTCCAAGCTTCCTTCAGTTGCTGTAGAGCATAGATCTGCCTTCCCTGGAATAGCCATCCTGACATTGATGACCACTTGGGCCCCGTATCTGACCTTGTCAAGGCGGCCACACCCCCACAGCTGCAGCTCCCTCAGCTTGCAGGACCCTTATCTGTGCATGTCTCTGAATCTATAGAGGGTCTCAGCAGTGCCCTGGGCCCTTATCCTGGGTCCAGGCCCTCTCAGGCATCCCAAGGTCACCCTCAGGATGCCCACGACTCATTGCTGGCTCCTTCCCAGGTCACTCACCCCCGCGCCCGCTGCTGACTTTGACTCTCTTCTCAAGGCCAAGTGCTCCTTGTTATCTGAGGCCGCCCACGCCTGCCCACCCCACTTGGCTTTTTCCATTGCCCTTGGGTTACTTATAATTTTGATTTGTCTGAGATCACAATGTTCTGTGATTTGCAGCTATACAGAATCTCCAGGAGAATATTGGTGTTAAAAATTAATGACATACGTATACATTTTGAAAATGAAATGCCAGGAACTCTTGCTAACTCAGCTGGATATTGTGATTCAAGGCTGGATTCTGCACAAAGGGGCAGCTTGTCTGCAAGCATGGGGCTCTTTTCTGGGGGCTGGAGATCTCTGTGCCCCGATCCTGTGCAGGGCAGATACATTAGGTCTGATGACTTCTCTGCTGGCCTGGGTTATGTCGGATTGTGTAGAGGGAGGAAGAGGGGCTGGATGCGCACTCAAGGCATGAGGTCATGCAGTAGGAGCAACTTGGAGGCAGGGGTCAGAGGGTCTGGACCCAAGCCACACCTTCTCTGGGTTCACTGACTGTGTGACCTTGGGCTCCTGTTTGCTTCTTGTACAATGGGGGAGATAGGATTTACAAGTGGAAAGGACTGATAATCTAATCCAGTGGGGAAACCAGGAAAAGTGACTTGTCCAAAGACACGTCAGGTATGCCTTGTGAAGGCCACGGTTTCCAGGCAGCTAACACAGGTTCATTCAAGGGAGTGGGGGCGGGCTCAAAAGGGGACGCAGAGATGTCACCATCCTCATCATCGTTGCTGAGCCTCTGGTGGGCTCTAGAGGATGGCATGGGGGTCACAGACACACACAGGAAGAAGGAAGCTGAGCCAGAGGATTCTCATCTCATGCTCATCCTTCCTCCTGTCAGCACAGGTGGGGGCCAATCATTCACTCATCATGGAAGTCCGGGTGTCATCAGACCTTAATGGATCATGGGGATACAGGATGAAGGAATAGTGCCCACCCTCAATCCACCAGCTTATAGTATTCTTGGGGTGGGGGTGGGGCAAATACAAAATATGTGCCCAGTAAATACAATGCTATTTCAGGGGAAGCAAAGGGCACTGCCAGCCCGGGCACCAGCAAAGGCCTCTGCTGGAAGTGGGGATTTCTGTCAGATCTGGAGGGAGAGAGACCATTCCAAGCATGGGGCACAGTCTCTGAAAAGGTGAGAAGGTGAAGTGCCCGGCTTGAGGAACCAGGAGAATGCGGGGGTGAGAGTAAAGTGTGGAAGCCTGGGAAGGGAGGGAGAGGCTGGGGGGAAGGGCTTCCTGAGCCAAAGAGAGAATTTTACATTTGATGCTGGAGTAGATAAGAAGCTACTGGATTTTAGGGATTGGAGGAGGTGACACGGAGACACGGACTTGAGGAAAACCACCTTTGCAGCTGAGCGTGTGTGTGTGTGTGTGTGTGTGTGTGTGTGTGTGTGTGTGTGTGTGAGAGAGAGAGAGAGATGGGAGGGGGAGAGGGAGAGGGAGAGGGAGAGGTAATGAGTTCTGGTCGAGGTGTGTTGAGTTTGAGATGCCTGTGGGAAGTGAATTCTAAATGTCAAAGGAACAGCTGGAAATCTGTGATTGTTGCTCAAGAGAGGACTTGGGCTGAATGTATGAATTTGTGGATCCTTTACATAGAGATGAGCATGAAACCCAGGGTAGCACAGAGCTGTGGGTGTGATATCCATGCAGAATGCACATGGGAGGACAGGGAAGAGGAGAGCCAGGAGAGCCTCGGCACAAAACCTAGGAAGGAATGAGTATGAAGAGAACAAGGGAAAAAGGGTGATTGTAGAGTTATGTCTGAGGCTGCAGAGAGGCCAGGGAAAAGGAGGCCTGGCAAAAGTTTGCTAGATTTGGCAATTAAGAGGCCATCAGTAACTTGGAGGGAGCCAGAGTGCAGAGAGAATAGTAGATTAGAAGAGAAAGAGAGAGAGAGAGAGAGAGAGAGAGAGAGAGAGAGAGAGAGAGAGAGAGAGCGAGCAGAGAAAATGGGTCTGCTGATTTTGGACAACTTTCTTAAGGAGTGATAGGGGATGTTAGTGGGCAGGAATGGCTGGATCATGTGTGTGTGTGTGTGTGTGTGTGTGTGTGTGTGTGTGTGTGTGTGTTTGCAGGGCAATGAGAGTTAAGTGACTTGCCCAGATTCACACAGCTAGAAAGTGTCAAGTGTCTAAGTCAGGATTTGAACTCAGGTCCTCTTGAATTCAGGGCCAGTACTTTATGTACTGCACCACCTAGCTGCCCCCTCAGGTGTGTTTTTTAAAAAGACAGTGGAGATATGGATATGTTTGTGGGCGGTGGGAAATGAGCTGGTAGATGGAAGAGAGGGGAGGGTTGGTAGTGATTGAGTGAGCAATCTGCTAGAGAAATGGTGGGATCGAGGGCACATGATGGAAGGTTGGCCTTGGCAAGGAGAAAGGTCACTTCTTGAGGGGAAATGGAGAGGATGGGAGGAAAGTATTGAATGGTGGAAGATGAGGTGGGGAGAAGGTATTCTCAGCAAATGGTCTCTGTCCTTAATGAGTCGAGGTCCTCAGCTGAGCGGCTGACAGAAAGGGGTGCTGTGAGAGATGAGGGGTGAGGTTTAGAATAGCTTATGCAGAGAGTGGGAGAGAAAATCGCTAGGGAGGAGAATGTTTGCCTTGTTTCAGGCACAGCTCAATTGAGATTAGAGGGAGCCCCAGAGCAGGGGAATGACCAGAAGCTTGTCTACCCTCTGAACTGCTCCTTCGCTTTAGTGCACTTGCCGCACTCGCCGGGCACATGCGTGCCCCCCAGCTCCCCTTGTGCCCTTGGTTGATAGCTGGGGCTTCTGTGAACCACCTCATGAGCTCTGCCTGGCCAGGCTGGCAAGCTGGGCTGTGGGCAGTGACCTCTTTCCTACCAGCCCCAGAGTTCTTCCTCTCGCTCCCTAGGTAAGGCGAGGCTCAGTCTCTGTATTTAAGGGATTTATAATCAGACGAGAAGCTGAAGGAATAAAGACAAGAATGACAACGAGATGACTAAACAGCAAAAGCAAACCTTTAAGATTTGAAGATCGGAGTGCCCTGAATTCAAGAGGAAGGAGAGAGCTCCGAGGCTGGGGGTGTGTTTCCTGGAGGACCAGAATGGAGGAGGACAGACTGGTGGGAGCAGCAGCGAGCCGCCCCTTCCCCCCCCCCCCCAGGTGGCTGCCCTGAGCAGAACCACTCTTGTCTCATGCACCCATGGTTTCGCTTTGGAGGCTTGGCCACATTCTGATTTTCTTTAGAGCAGCCATCCTCTTCTTGCCTCTTAGGACGCCCGATGCCGATCGTCCTACGGCCAGAGGGGTGGAGAGGCTCGCCCAAGGTGACACCTGGTGTTTCCATTCTGAAGCTTGAGCCATTCATGCTGGACCAAAGGCAGCTCCTGACCCCGTGTCCTTGCCTGGAAAGAAAAGAGGCAGCCCAGCTGCTAGGTCCCCACACTTGAGTCACCAGCTACATCAGAGGCTCACTCCCAGAAGTTTCTCAAGCTTTTCAAGAGACCAGAGGAGCATGGCTTTAGAACTGAACGGACCTTGCCGACCATCAAAGCTGAGGCCCAGGGACTTGGCCAAGGTTACCCAGACGGGGCGAAGGCTCCGCAGTCAATGGAAGGTCGTTAGTTCAATGTGATCAGCCTTTGTTAAGCGGACCTGTGCTAGCGCCATGTCAGTCACGGAAGACACAGAAACAAAAGCAGGGGCCCACGTGAGTGTAGGGGCTCGACAGCCGCGCACCCTTGCTAGAAGGCGTTCTGAGGTCTGTGAAGAGCCTTCCACACCACATTCCGCTGGGGGCGACAGCGCAAATCGGACAGAGCCGGAGAGGCGGATGTGGATGCGTGACAGCTCCTAAGGTCCCTCCTCTGCAATCTGGGGAGTCTCCCGAGAGGGAAGCAATTGGCCCCAGATTGAACGAGTCGCAAGTGACCGGGCCAGACCCAGAGCATGAGGCCCCTTTCTGTGATGCTGCCCTGAGCACACTCTCCATCCCATCACATTTGTGGACAGCCACTCCCTCCAGGATGGTCATTGCGGCTCCTGGGCAGGGCGATGCTCCTCCGGAGGGAGCAGGCTTCTCTGAGGCGGTCTGTGGTGACCCTGCCCATGACCATCACAAAACTGGGGATTGGAGAAGGAAGAGGAGCAAGAGAATGAGGTGAGACCCCTGGTAGGGCAGTGCGGTTCTGAGGGGGGTTCTGCCGGGTGTTGGATGTGGCCCTGAGGGGAGTACCCAGTGCTGGTCTTTCCTGTGAACTGTGGCAGACCTTAACAAGCCAGTCAGTCGGCAAGCGTTGATTAAGCCTTCAGTATGTGTCAGGCCCTGAACTAAGCTGGGGACACAAAGAAAGGCAAAAGACAGCCCCTGCCCTCCAGGAGCTTACAGTCTAACCTGGGACCACCTGCAAACAACGATGGACAAACAAGCAATCGGAGAGAATCGTAGGAGGGAAGGCACTGGAATTAAGAGGGATTGGAGAAGGCTTCCTGAAGAAGGTGGGATTCTGGCTGGCCCATGAAGGAAGTTGGGGAGGCCAGGAGACAGAGATGAGGACTGCACCAAAGGGCCAGGCAGGGGGGACTCGGTGACCAGCTCAGTGACAGCTAGGTCCTGGTGAACACACTGGGAGCCCTTTCTGGCTCTGCTGAGTGTGATTTGTCAGGAACTAGAGCAACCTGGCAGTCAGTGATTGTGGGACCCTGACAAGTAGCACCGATGGACTTTGGAGTCTGCCTTTTCCTGTAACTCTGGAGGCTCAAATGGAGAGGACACAGGGATGAGTGAACCTGGCTTTCGGTGCAGAAAGAGTGTTCCATGCCAGACAGAGATGGCTTCGCCAACACTCCTGCCCAAGTTGCTTCCTCATTCTCCTGAGAGCAGACGGTGGTATTAGAACATGGTGAAATGGGCTGACAATGCATCATGCTTGGCTAGGGCAGCTCTTGCCAAGGGAAAGCTGAGGTGCACCCTGGACTCGTCCATTCTCTGGTAGCTGTGGAGCTTATCAACAGCTATCACTCCTGACATGTTATGATTCAAAGTATGGGATGGTCTCTGATAATAAATATAAAATAAATCTCTCCACTATAGACTGTTTGGGGCTGGGAGAAGGTGTATTGGTGGAATTTTTTTATCTATCTATTTTTACTAAATATAAACTTACCTTATTTTCCCTTTGAACATTTTGTCAGTTTTAAAGAATAAATCACAATGGAGTATTTCTAGGACCCTATATTTACTGTTACAGTGAATTTTCTACTTCTTATCACATAGTACCTGACACTTAGAACAGTCCTTGGCACAGAGTAGTGCTTAACCATTTTTTGCCAGTTGATTGTTTCTTTGATTTTCTTGGTGCCTTTATGGGGGGGGGTGTCTTAAAATATTACATCAGTTATGCCTGATCTAAATTAAGAGCATTATATTTTTTCTGCTCCTCCATGATTTTATATTTTGGGAAATAACCAAAAATGTATTTTGGAAAATTAATTTTAATAAAATGTGATTTTTTCTTTTTTTCAATCTTAATAGTATTTTTCAGTTACATGTAAAGATAGTTTTCAACATTTGTTTTTTTTGTATTTCAATATGCAGAATTTTATTTTCCCAAATTACATGTAAAATACACATTTTGACATCAATTTTTAAAAACTTTTGTGTTCCAAATTTTCTTCCCCCCTTCTCCTGCCAAAGAGCTCAAGCATATAAGCTATACATGAACAGTCATGGAAAACATTTCCACATTAGCCAGGTTATGAAAGAAAACAGATAAAAACAAAACTTTAGATAAAGGAACTAACAAAAAAAATTATGCTTCAATCTGTATTCAGATACTATCAGTTCTCTCTCTCTGTAGATGGACTGTATTTTCCATAAGACTTTCAGAGTTGTCTTGGATCATTGCTGAAAATAACCAAGGCATTCACAGCAGATCATCTCACAATATTTTTGTTATTTTGTATACAGTACATTTCACTATACATCAGCTCATGCAGGTCTTTCCAGGATTTTTTGATAGCATCCTGCTTGTCATTTTAAAATAGTAAACTACATTTATATAGTACTTTAAAGAGAAATTTCCTTACAATAAACCCATGCGGTTGTTTATAAAGCTTTTTTTTTTTTTTTGGTGAGGCAATGAGGTTTAAGTGACACACAGCTATTAAGTGTCAAGTGTCTGAGGTTGGATTTGAACTCAGGTCCTTCTGAATCCAGGGCCGGTGCCTTATTCACTGCGCTACCAAGCTGCCCTTAATTTGTTTATTTTTTAAAGGTTTTATTAATTTATTTTGTTTTTATAGTATATTTATTTTTGGAAATCCTTTTTCATCCCACTTCCCACCCTTATATTGGACAATTGGAAGGGGAACATGCAGGATTGCTTGACAGGGAAGAATCCTGTGCTGGGAACTGGTGCCCTTAATCATTATAACACAATACTTGAGTGACTGCCTAGAAAGCAGGAATCAGGAAGCTTCAGAACCAGCACAGGGAATAGTGGCAGTGGGGTGAGTCTGTGTAATTCAGGGCCAGCTGGAGACTAGCTCAGGAGGGCTTGCCCGGCCCATGCTTTTGGAACATCTTCCCTATCACGTGCTGTGTCAGTTCCAGTGAGGCAGGTGACCCTGAGACACAGCAAGATGGGACCAGCCAGACGCCTCCATCCCCCTGGGGTCTCCAGGGCTGTGGTTTCAGAGCTGCCACCACTTGGTTGACTTGTACCCCAAGGGATTTGTCAGAAGCAAGGTGATAACTCGAGGTCATAGAGAACCTGCTGGTTATGCTTGAGGCTGTGTTTGCCAGGGGTCAATTCTCTCAGTCTCATGAACTGCAAAATGAGGGGATTGGATTCAGTCACTTCCAAGACCCCTTTAAGCTGCCCAGGTACGAATCCTCACATCTTCTGGGATCTTGGGAAATTAGTTGGCTACAGCTAAGCAAGGAGAGAGGTGTGTGTGTGGTGGGCGCACCACTTTGGAGGAAGATTATTCATGGGGGAAACATTACTGCCAAAGTCATAGCCTTGGGAGGAGGGTCAGTGAGGCCGGAAGCTGTCCATTGAAGCCACTGAGGCCAGTTCTGAGTGGTCCATTCAGTCTGGGTAAGGGCATTTCAGGGTGGGCCACAAGATTTGGGTCAGGGTGGTTAGACTGCCTTGAAGAAAGTAGGTGCCAGTCCCTTCCCTGAGCCTGGCATACAGGGTGGGTGACAGGGAAGGTGTGACCCCCTTCAATGATGATCACAGTAGAATTCGTGCTTTATCATCCACGGCTCAGAATGGCCACCTTGGGCTCCCAAGCCCCCAGGTTCTGACTTGGAGACTTCTCACACATCTCTTTAGGGAGGGAGCCCCAACCTGGGGTCCTCCCTGAGAACATCAGAACATCAGAACCTTCATCTGACCCTGGTCCTGAGAATATCTTCTACTGCATTCAAGCTTTCCCTTCAAAGCTCAGCCCCAAGGACATGGCTCAGAGGTGAGACGGCATGACAGCAGAGCTCGTGTGGAGGGTGGGAAGTGAGGACTCAGTCAGGGGCAGCACAGAGAGCTCCCTGGGCCCATCCAGGGCTTCTACACGCAGTAGTGACTCTAGAGTGACTCTGAGTTAGCTATCGTTGGTGGTAGTCACTACCACCGTTTTTAGGTGAGGACATGGTTACCCAGGGACTTGCCCATGGTAATAGTGGGTAAATACTAGGGAAGGATTCAAACCCAGGTCCCCCTTGGCACCAAACCCAACTCAGGAGTCCACTATCTTGCCTCCCAAGCCAAATATGGATTGATCTTAGAGTCAAGGTGCATGTAGGGAACCCTCTGCAGGTGGCAGCGGGAGGGGCTGCGAGGAGGTGGTCCCAGCAGAGAAGACTCTTGACTTCTCCCACCTGCCTGCAGGTGAGAGCTCTTGAGAAGAGAACAGGACTTGGGACAGACAGTTCAGCTTTCCCAAAGTAACTGGAGCAGAGCAAGCACCGAGGAGCCTTTTGGAGGAGGGCAAGGAGGAAGACCCACCGAAAGCAGCAGGGATTGAGGCAGACTGTAGAGGCCTCCCCCTCTTGGGAGGAGGCTGGCGCCCAGCCACGACCCAGGGTGAGGAGCAAGGCAGCCCTTGGCAGCACCCCCGGCTCACTCCCAAAGGTGCGAGCAGGGGGGCAGCAGCTGCTGTCAGTGGCCCTGATGAGGGAATCCGACCTCTTCTTGGAGGCTGCTGGTAAGCAGTAGACAAAAAAGGGGGGACCCTAAGCTGGGGGTGGAGTGGTGTATTGTGGCAGGAGGGATGGGGGAGAGGGAAAGAGAGAGGGGGGATAAAGACAGACAGACAGACAGATACACTCACATAGAAATTCTCTCTCCTGTCGCTGTATAAATCAGGGCAGATGCATGCTGCAGGTATTGTCTGGCTGGGCCCTATTATGAGCCACGTCCAGCATGGAACCCTTCAGCCCAGGTCGGCCGCATACAGGTAGCAGGCCGGCTGGGATGCCGAACAAGCCCTCTTGCTTCCATAGAATTTAACAAGGGCTTTCCTGACCGAGACCAAAATGATATTTTCCAAGTGGTCAAGCAAACAAGGCACAATTCTTTTAAAAATCGGCCATTGGTTTTGTAAAGCTGTTTTGTAAAGCTGATATGTCCAGATGAGCCTGGACTTGCAGAAACGAGTAAGAGCTCCCTCTAAATACTGTTTGGGCAGGACTTAGCCCTGCTGGTTTGGGTAAATAATAGGATAATCTCTTTGCCACCGGGATTCCCAGACCTGGGTTGTGAAGGGGGAAAATCTAATTCCCAAACATCTCAGAAAACCAGCCATTCTATTACTGATGGTCTAGAGAGAAGCAAAGGGAGCCACGCCCTCTGCCCAGGTGGAAGGGGCCACGCCCTCGGCCTGTGCCTGGCACCCAGGGTGCGAGAGCTTCCTTTCAGAGGCCTGGGTGATGGAGATTTGGGGCTTTATATTATGCCAGTAGATTTTCCTGGTGAGTTATAAAGTAGAGGCAGCAGGAATAGATATTTTAATGAGTTTTTCATTTGTTCTGAAAGTTTGTTTGTATCAAGGTGATAATGCGATTAGCTGAGTTGGGAAATGAGAAATCTCACCCTGAGCACCTGAAAGTAACTTTCTCCTCAGGAAGCCCAGGTGCCTTGTGGCTTCTGTCAAACACGCTAATAGCAACACAGATTTCCCCTGTCAGAGAACAAATCCTCCCTCAGCCGGACCGGGAAGCCACCACCCAGGTGGGACGGCACAGCTGAGCACCCCTTTCTTTACAGACGAGGGAGCAAAGTCTGAATGGGAATGGCTGGGACACGGCCGGCGCCCCCATCACCCATCCCTGCCCGTGGAGGTCTGGAGAAGCCCAGCCGTCACTCAGGGGCGTCCTCCCTCTGGTCCAAGCATGGAACCATGTGATCCCCGGATGCCCCAGAAGCCGACCTTGTCTGGGAAGTTACCCTGGGAAAGCCTCCTCCCTGCCTGGAGGTTCCACATCTGCTTTGAAGTAAGTTGCCACTTAAGAGCATTTATTAAGTAGCTTGGGTGCCAGACACTGTTAAGGCAAACACCTGGTCCCCTCTCAAGGGGCTCTCATTCTTGTGATCGAACCACATCCAGTGTGTGTGCCACATGTATGTGCCACGGCGGCAGAGGAGGGCGCCAGGGAAGGCCCTGCAGGAGAGGGGATTTGAACCAAGTTTCCAAAGGAGCAGGGAGGGGGATGGTCTATGTGAGTGTGTGAGTGTCTGTGTGTGAGGGTGTGAGTGTGGAGGGAGAAGATTCTGGGCATGGGTGGGGAGACAGAGTTGTTGTGGCTGCATCATAGAGTCTGTGAAAAGAAGAAAAGGGTAAGATAGCCAAGGTAGGAAGGGGCCACACCTAAAGGGTTTAAGCAGCCCAGTATTGGTCTTGGAGGCAATAGGGAGTCATTGAAGCTTAATGAGCAGGGGGCCAGACCTGAGCTTGGCTGTTGAGTGGATAGAGGATGACCTGGAGTGGGGAGGGACCGGAGGCAGGGAGACTCTCCGAGGAGGCTGTGGCAATAGTCTAGGCTTAAGGGGCTGTGTCAGAGGAAAGTAGGGGATGCATGCAAAAGGAGGGAGAGATGTGGTGGAGGCAGACATAACAACACTTGTGAGTATAAGTAGGATGTGGGGGATGACCCCGGGGTGTGGGCCTGGGTGAGTAGGAGGATGGTGGAGGCTTGGTGGGGTGGGGTGGGGGGAAGGCCCCAGAGATCCGGGACTTGGACAAAGGCCTTGGACAAAACCTGGGGGTGGGGGCAGGAATGTTTGAAAACAGGCTACATGCTAGAGTTAAGCTCTAGTGATTATAAAAGACAATGTCGGGGCAAATCGAATGTGAAGAAATCGGACTGGACAAGGTCTCAAACTCAGGCTTAAAAGCTCGTCTTTAGGAGCACAAAGGCAGGGCTTGTCCAAGTTCAACTAATGGAGATCCAGGGGTATTAGTGGACCCAAAACTCAATATGGGCTCCAGGTGACTGAGCAATGACGATCAGTAAGTGTGATCCTAAGCTCCATTCAGAGGGTCTTCATAGCCCAGGAAAAGGAGGTGAGAGTCCTGCTCAGGCCACACTGGGAGCACCAGGTCATTCATAGGTGCCAGTTTAGAGAGGGCTGGGATCAGTGGGTGACTGGGCTGCTGAACTGACTCAAGTCTGGGCAAATGAGGCTTAGCTGAAGAGTAATCAGGAGGAGAGAAGACTTGGGGGAAGGGCTGGAAGAAGCAGACACCACAAACCAGCAAACGGCGCGTCATTGATGACTCTCCTGAGAGAGAAAGACTGAACAAAGACTAGACCCTGCCCTTAAGGGGCTTACATTTCGCCGTAGCCTGGTCGAGTGTGGCTACTAAAGTGATCCAGAGATTCCAGTGGAAGGCAAGTTCAGGACATGGGGACCCTCACCCCAATGCTGATGGCAGGAATGCCCAGGGAGGTGAAAATGTCTCTGTCCTCTGTCAGACCCCACCTGTAGCGGTCTGTTCTGGATTCTAGCCACGGAGGGGCGAGTTTGTGCTGAGTCAGTCCGAGTGACCCACTGTTTCGTCTTGCTTGTCTTCTGGGTACGTGTCAGCCAGTCTTGGGAGACAGTGGCATGCGCTTTCATCACAGATCGAGGTCTCTGTGGTACCCAATGCTCCTTTTTCATGAGCTTTCTTCTCATCCCGAATGAGGGAGAAGCTGAGGCTCAACAGCCCTGTCCCCTTTTGGAAAACTGTGTCTATTAGGATGGGCTGTTGGGTGGTCCAGTGGAGAGAGAGTGGGGCCTGGAGTCAGGAAGACTCCGCTTCCTGAGTTCAAATTGAGCCTCAGACTCTTACCAGCTGTGTGACCCTGGACAAGTCACTTCACCTTGTTTGCCTCTGTTTCTTCCTCTGCAAAATGAACTGGAGAGGAAACGGCAAATGGTGAACCTCTCTAGAATCTTTGCTGAGCAGACTCCAAATAGGCTCATGGAGAACTGGACATGCCTGAAATGAGTGAACAACAAGAATCTATCGGGATTGTTTTGCTCTTACTACAAAAAGTCCATAAAAGGAGCGGGCAGTTTGAACTCAGTACCCAGCAGCATTCAGTGCCTTGAGATGCTTAATAAAAGCCTTTTATTTTTCTCCACCTGAGTTTGCTTCATTATGAAGCGCAAAGGTCCGAACAAAGATATATATATATATATATATATATATATATATATATATATATATATATATATATATTTTTTTTTTTTTGAGGCAATTGGGGTTAAGTGACTTGCCCAGGGTCACACAGCTGGTAATTGTTAAGTGTCTGAGGTCGAATTTGAACTCAGGTCCTCCTGAATCCAGGTCCGGTGCTCTATCCACTGTGCCACCTAGCTGCCCCTAAAGATGTTCTTTTTAACTGCAGGCCACACCAGGTCAGCCAAAGGACCTGGGAGAAAAGACTTTGTGGTGCTGGCGATTGTCTTCAGGGGCTGAAAGGCTGCAGACCTGGGTCCAGTGAGTGCTAGTTGAAAAAGTAGGGAAATTGAAGCTTGGTGTGAGGAAGACTTTCCTAACCGGGGGAGTGGTATCTAAGTGGGAAGAGAGGGTCTCTAGGAGAGGCAGGGTCACAGCTGCTGGGAATGCTGCTGAGGGGATCCCTTGCTGAACTGGATGGTCTGGTAATTGAGGTCCTGGGATTTGATCTGGGACTGGCAAGCTTGGGTTTCTGTTTTGGTGAAGCACCAAGCACCTACTGTGTGCCAGGTCATACCTACTGTGTGCCAGGTTGCACCTACTATATGTCAGGTTGCACCTACTGTGTGAGGTACAGTGAATACAGTCCCCACTGTCCAGGAGCTTATTACACTTGGGTGATCCAAGTAGGACAGGAGTTATTTCAGGGGAAAGAGAAACACAATAAAAAATCAAAAGTGTATCATGACTTATTCAGACAAATGTCTTATCCCGATGCCATCTTCCTGAGGTGCCTCCTTGGCCCTTGGGGCCCTTAACTGGGGCTGGAAGCAAAGGGCTCTTTAGCCACCTCCCAGTGTGAACGCCCCCTGGGGAGCAGGCTTTCTCGGAGGCTGGCTTCAAAGCCTTTTACCCAGAGTACTCATTTTCTTGTTCAAGGCTGTTTGCAAACGGAATAATCACTGTTAATTTTCCTGCTATTCCGAGTTGACAATAAACCCTCTTTGTAATCAGTGTTTGTGCCGCCCAGAGCCCGCTCAGAAGACGGTGCTGCCTTATGGGGGCTGGGGGTGGGGGGGAGATCCTGCTCTTCGCTATTATCTTTTTTCTTTCAAGTGAGACATCAAAGGAGCTTCATACAAATAACAAAGCAAATTTGGGTCAAATTTCACATGAAAAGAATCAAAACAACATTATGTATTATCTTTTTTATTCTCAGAGAAAATAAAAACACTCCTGTACATCTGAGTCTGACAGTATCAGCCCTACCAGTCCCCCTCCCCTCCCCGTCTCCCCCTTCCCTCCACGTCTCCCCCTCTTCTCCCTCTTCCCCTCCCCTTCCCTGCCCCCTCCGTTCTCTCCTCCACCCTTCCCCCTTCCCCAATGGGCTTCAAGGCCCCTAAGCTCCAGGTTATGAGTTTCCACTCCTTTTGATGCACAGGGATTTATTAGGATCCGGGCTCTCTGGGCTTTGGAATAGAGGGAGAAATCTCCATTTTTATCCATTGTTCTTTTCTCCCTCCTTCAGTAAATGACTGGAGCTTAGATATAATAGCCCCTAACTTCATGGGCGCCCCAGATAAAGCATATCAATGTGTTGGCACTGATTTCAAGCAGAGGAAGGAGCGTCGGGCGTCCTCGGGGTTTGGGGGGATTGTTTCGCCTTGCTCGAGGCTCCCTCATTTCTCCAGCCAAAAGAAGGAGGCACTCTAGAGGATGTGGACTGTATGCAAGGGGCCCCTTGTCCGAGCCTGAGAGAAGCGGGTTTTAGAAGCCTGGCTTTAGGGGACATTTGTCCTCCTGGTGCTGCCTCGTTTGGGGATAGGGTTGGGTCCAAGCTTGTGACTCACGCAGACTTTGCAGGTCTTGATATGAATCAACCCTCCTTGGAGGCCCACAGAGAGGAAAGAACTTGTTTATCCCAGGCAACTGGTGGTGTAGTGGATAGAGTGCTCTTCCTGGAGTCAGGAAGCCCTGAGTTCAAATCTCCTTAGACACTTAACTAGCTGGGTGACTGTGGGCAAGTCCACCGCTGTCTGCCTCAGTTTCCTCATCTGTCAAATAGGGATATAATAAAGCGCCTACCTCGCAGGGTTGTTGAAGATCTAATGAGACAGTATTTGCAAAGGGCTTAGCAAGTGTCTGACCCGTAGTAGGTGCATTTCAAACCCTGCCTCGCTAATTGGCTTTGTGGCCAGCAGTCACTTAATCTCCCTGTGCCTCATCTTTCTCATCTGTGAAATGGGGAGCACTTTGAAAACCCTACGCGACTTAGGAATGGAGTCGCTGTCGTTGGTAGCAGTCCGGTACTCCTTATTATTGTCATTCTTGGTGGTACAGCTCCCTCGTTTTCCAGGGAGGGACCAGAACTCCAGGGAGGGGACATTATTTTACTGAGACAGCACAGGCCCCAAACGCAGAACTGGGCTCTGGTCTCAGGCCACTTTAAGCACCAGCTCTCCCGTTAGCAAAGGGCAATGGAAGACGCCACAGCCCGGGCATATGGGGGAGATGAGCTTTCCCTTTCCCCGCTGCTCCATTGGCTCCTTTGGTTTTCCACACCCCCAAATCCACAGGAGGAGGCTCCCTTAGGTCCTAGTGCCCTCCCTCCGAGAACCTAGGGGTGCCTGGGGATGCGGCTGGGGATGCGTAGTACGCTAAGACTCTGTCTGACTCGGCCACAGTTTCTTATCCTTCTTCTGAACATCTGTCCTGACTCTTGGGCTGCCTTTCGCCCAGCCTGGACCTTGAAGTCCTCACCCCTCTTCTGGAGCTAGGGAGCCACAGAACATAGAGTGCTGAGCCAGTAGTCAGGAAGAGCCGAGTTCAAATCTGGCTTGACACTTACTAGCTGTGTGACCCTGGGTAAGTCACTGCACCCTGTCTGCCTCAGTTTCCCTATCTGTAAAATGAGCTGGAGAAGGAAATGGCAAACCGCTCCAGGATCTTTGCCAAGAAAGCCCCAAATGGGTCACAAAGAGTCTTACACGACTGAAAAACAACTTGAACTCAGCTTTATGTGATCTAAAAATTGAGTCTTTCTCATGGGCCTAGAGCTGGAAAGGTCTTGGAGGCCACGTGGTCCAACTCCCTCATTCTACAGATGAGGGAACTGAGGCCCAGAGAGGTTGGGTGACTGACCCGTCATCACAGGGGGAGAGACATGAGCCGTGCTCTGACTGCTGTGGTCTGCTGACTCAGTCTTGTCAAAACCACGGATCCTCAATTCCTTCTGCTGTCATCCCTCATTCCGGTCCCTTCCTCCCAGGCCCAGCGTGGTTGTCCAGTTCTTTCCTAACATGTGGTGCCCAGACCTGAACTCGAGGCTCCAGAGATGCCAGGCAGCAGGCCTGGACAGCATGCCTTCCATGCTTCCTCAAAGGACTCTGCTGGCTTCTCTGGCCCCTGCTTCTCCTCCAGTCTTTTCGACTGCCTGGCGTACGCTGATCATCCCCTTCCAAGGTTCCGGGGCCATCCTGGTCTGACTTGCAGGGCCCCTTACTGGGGAGAGAGAAAAGAGATTAGACATGGTCCCTGCCCTTGAGGAACTGATAACTGAATGGAAGAGACAAGGCAGATTAACATGTAATTAATTTAGATAGAAATGGTAATTAGATGAATGGATTGGGGAGGATGTAGACTGAAAATGTGTTTGTGGGTATGTTTATAAATAGGAAGTGGTTTGGGAAAAGAAGAGGAAAAACCATTCAAGTCTGGAGTCTCAATGTGCCTCAAAGTCAGTCCAACCCTAGGTTGGGCTCGCTGCCCCTTTGAAGGGAATTGGGACCTGAAATCAGCCAATCATTCCTTGCCACCACTGGCCTGTAAATGGAGACCCAGCCCAAGCACTGGGGACTGGTTTGTATTCACGGGCAGGATTTCTAGGGAAGTGGGGCCTTGGCTTCACAGGCATGGGGGAGGGGCTTTGTTTAGGGGTGCCTCGGCCTTGGCCGACGACTGGAAGGTGGGAGGGGCACGCTAAAGGCTGGCGTGAGATCTCTAAGAGAAGGGAGGGTATGGGATGGGTAGCGAGTGAGAGGAGCCATGGGTAGGAGTCTGCTCTCCTGGGAATCACTGAGCACTGGGGGCTCGATGGAATGGGGGGGAGGAGGGGAAAATGGCACTCACGAGAAGCAGGTGAGCAAAAGGGAGAATGTTGAGAAGATGCCTGTGGGAGGACGGTTGGGGAAAGGCGAATGGAGGGAGAAATAGGAGCCATGTTCTCATGGGGCTTCACTCCAGCTTTCCTGGCCAGAAAGAAGAGGTGGAGGAGGAGGCATTTGGGAAGTAGAGCCCTGCTAGAGGCAGGATGGAACTGCAAGGAGGAGCTCCAGTTATCCAGAATCTCTTGACATGCTCCCCAGATCAGAGGAGCTAGTTATTTGACTTGCCTTGAGATACTGTCTTCCCTCAAAATAGGGGGGAACAAGGCAAGAAAACTTTTATTCTGAGTCTCATTCTCATGGGAATGCAATAGAAGGAACACTGCCTGTGATGTCTGAGGGCCTGGGTTCGAATCACACTTCCTGTGTGACCTTGGGCAAGTCGCAACCTCACTGGGTCTAAGCTTTTTCTTTGGTAACACGAAGGGCCTATTCTTCTTCTAGTTCAACAGTCCCATGGTGTTGCATTCAGCAAGGAGGATCTGGGCTCTGGTTAGAAGGGATAAACTTGGGGTGGGGGGCTTGTCTGCTTCATCCGAGATTTTGTGATGGAGGAGGAGAGGAAGCTAGGCCAAACTAGCCAGGCCCCCTAAGTCTGGAGACAGCAGATTTCAAGGCAGCCTGAGGGAAGAGAAGCAAGATTCTAGAGGGCAAGCACTTGTGAGTCAGAAGGTCGGGGAGGGGTGCAGGGCGTCCCTCAGCCTGGAAGAAGAGGCAATAACACAATGAGATGACTGCACTTGGAGGGGTGGGATGCCTAGGGCTGAACCAGGGCTGGGCATGAGCAGTCTTAGTGCCACGCCTTTGTTGGAAAAGGAACAAAACCACCGCTACCACCAATAACCACACACAAAAGAATTGTGATATTTTGGGGAGGGGGCATCAGACCTTCTGTCATCAGAAGGGCTGTCCTCAGGAAGAGGTGACAGACTTGTTCTGCTGAGTCCCAGAGCAGAACCGTGAACAATAAATAAAGCTCGGAAAAAAGGCAAATCAGGCTTAGAGAGAAGGAGATGGGAAAATCGGGACCATCCAGCAAGGATCATGGTGGGGGCATGGTGGGCTTTCTAGCAAAGTCTGTGTCTCCTTTCCCTGGGAAAATCAAGGAGGGATTTTTTTCAGGCATCTGTCTCTTGGGCCTGGGTGGCCCTGGAAATTCCCTCTACCAAGTACTTCCAAAATGAGGGGCTAAAGGCCTCAGAAACCGCTGATGTGTGCATGGGGCGCAGGGTGAGGCAAGGGGGTTGACATTCCTCAGAGGTTTTAGGTTTTGAGGACAGTCACAAGACTAAGGTGGAGAGAAGGCCCACAGAAAGTGGTCAGCAAGCAGCCTAGGACTGAGAAAGATGATCCCTGCTCTTAGACCCAGAGGGCCCCAGTTCGAATTCTGTCCCACTGAGTACCTCGGGGATCTTGGGCAGATCGCTTCTTGCTCTGGGCCTCAGATTCCTGGTGGGTAAAGCAAGGGGCTGCGCAGGATCCTTCCAAGGTCGCCTTCCCCTGTTGTTCCTGGTGCTGTACTTGGCCTTCCCTGATCATAAATAAGAAATGGTTCACATCTTTGTTTGTTTTTTTTCTGGAGGAACCTGATTTAATCGTGAGTAGAAGAGAATTTAAGCCATGGGGAAAAGAGTAATTTTGTAAAAAGCCCTTTCCTTCTTAATGATCCTTTTAGGTATCTTGCCAAGAATAAAAGAACAAGTCTAATACTCTCATGTGACCTAATATATCTTTGAAATTGAGTGTGGGGCCCCCGGCTTTGGGGGTGGGAATGAGAGCAAAGGGAGCCCAGACATGGGGCACAAGGCCGGCTTCCTGGGCTCCCCACTGTCCCGATCCAGCTCTGCTGACACACCCTGCCAGCCAGGGCTCAGCTCTGGGCTGGGACTCCCTGGAGTTGGGCAGACTCTCTTCTCTCACTCTCTTGCTCACTTCCATGCATCACAGACATGTAATCATGCATACCCTGGTTTCCCCCTCATCTCCTCTCTCTGCAAGAGCACTGCATTAGCATCACACTTAATAACTCCTTCTAAGGACACACGGCCCCAAGCTTGTTCTCAGTTGTCTTTCAAGCCCAGATCCCCAACATACATGCTAATCATGGAGACTTCTCCTAAGAGAGGATTGTTGAACAATATGCCACCGCTGTCACAGAAAGACTTGGCATTGTCAGCCCATGAGAGAGTAACTGTTCTTGAGCTAAACCGGGGAGAGAAAGGTAAGCGGAGGTTCTTTTTTACCTTGGGAATTCTATTTCAAATACTTGCATCTCTTTTGGTTTCTTTAAAACATCCAACAGCCACTGTCTTAGCCTTCCAACACAAACCCTTTATTAGACAAAGGAGGGTGCCTCTGTCATAACTGGGCTATTGATATCAATGGGGAGTCTCAGGACGCACATTACCATCTTGCCTTTTTTACTTCAAGGACGATGACATTTGAATTCCTGACAGTGACAGAATTGACATTTTCTGTTGTGAAATTGGAGTCCCTTTAGGGGGAAATATCGAACTCTTACTTTAGATATTGCCATTAGACTATTTGATATTTAAATAAGATGAAATATGTCTACTCTGGCTCAAGCCCACACACTAATGCCCTTTTCACAAACCCAAACCAACCAATGGAAAAATGGGAAGTTCAGTCACATGGTTATTTGGCATGATTCAGGGGAAAAAAAGCCGAAAAACTTGAAGTCAGCTGTGTCTGTGTGCGTATGCACACACGTGTGTGTGACGAGTGAAATTAGCCTCAGTTTCCTCAGACTCTTTGCCTGTTGAGGTTTGAGAGGAGATGGTGAAGGCTTGGCTATAGGACCTACATTGGACTCAAGTGTGTCTGGATGGGGGAGAGGCTCCCTGGACTAGGAGATCTAGAACAGACCAAGAGCAGGCTTCAGAGGCATGGGAGATTGAGAGAGATCATGGGGTTTCCTCAGGGAGGACCAGAGCCCAGCCCCACATCTGGGTCAGGTGTTATCTCCTGCCACCTGTTCACCCCACCCTCATGGCTGTGCGGTGAAGTCAGAAGAAGGGGATGGAGGGTCAGGGCTTGCATCGATGCCTAGGCATTGGGCTGAGGGTGACCCTGAGGTGGCCCTAATTCCAGGCCCATGAGGTTGCCTCAGAGGTCCAGCTGGGGCTGGGCCAACAGAGCTCAGGCTCAGGCTGAAAATGGGAGTCTTCTGCACTCAGGGAAAGAAATTGAGAGCAGAAGGAGCAGCTCCAGGCCCAGGCTTTTCTGTGGTATCGGTGCTCACCGTCCCATGTGAGAATCCCCTCCCCCATGGAAGTCCCAGGGACAGGCTCAGAGGCCATGCCTGCTGAGGGGGGCCATTCTCCTGTTCCGTGATCCAGCCCCGGGCCCTGGGCCACCCTCCTGAGACCAAGGGACCAGCCTGGACCTTGCTTTATCATCCCCACATGTCTCTCAGCAGTGTGCTCTGGGGTCTGTGGATATGTCCTGGCACATATGTATACAAAATATACAGAGAATAAGTGTAAGGCCATGGTAGGGGCAGGGCTCAGAAAAGGCTTCTTGCTTCAGCTGGCCCTGGAGGTGAGTTCTGAAGGACATAAAGGATGTTTCAGGTATGGGGGAAGCCTGTCCAAAGACTGGGAGCTGAGACATGAAGAGTTAGGGACAGTTGGAAGATTGCAGGACTGGAAAAGTTGGGTGTGAAGACGTGGAAAATCCAGGGGAAAGAAGGAATGAGCCTATATTAGGCACCCACTGTATGTCAGGTACCATGCTATATACACTTTACAAATATCCTCACAACAGCCCTGGGAAGGAGGTGCTGAATGTCATGATCCCCAGGAAGTTGGAACCTCAGGGCAGTAGGGGGTCATTGGAATTTGAGTAGAGACAAGGTCACCCTCAGGCTTTTGGGAAACCGTGGGAACAGCTGTGTGGGGGATGCATTGGATGGGGAGAGACCTGGAACAGGGAGACAGGGCTGTGTGTGTGTGTGTGTGTGTGTGTATACACACACACACACATTGGGATGCTCGGGCCCCTGCAAGTTTCTTGGTCTTTTGTTACCACTTGGCCATGCCCCTGACCTTTTGTTGGCTGACTCCCCAAGGAGCTGCCTCAGCGGCCTGGTCCCTGGCCCTGGAGTGGAGGGGGCAGCAGCAGTGCCCCCCAAAGCTTGGGGCTGGAGCTGGTGCTGTATGTAGCCTCAGAGTCTTGCTGATAAGCAGAGCAAGCCCCGAGCTGGAGGTCATGGAGACTGGGTCTGACTTGGCTTATCAGAGAGGGACCAGGGAGGGGTGTACTTGCATGGGGCCATGGGAGAGACTCTAAGGTGGGACCCCTGCTCAACTTATTTTAATTTTCTGTTGGAAAAGGACAAAAGCAGGTTTTTCAGGCTCACGTCCTCCAGAGAAAAGGCCGTCTTTTGTTTCTGATAAATGACGGTGCTGGGCACGCAGGTGATCCTAGCAGGAGGCAATATTGACAAGGACTGCAGTGTCCACGCTGCAATACAGCGGCAGTAAAATTAATCTGTTACCATCTGTCTTTATTTGGCTAAACCCCGGGATCAGATGCCACAAATTATCTGGGAGAAGCGTCTCCTGCTGCTGCTGCGGGCCGGCACTGTCTGCTGGTTTTATTGCTTGTCCGAGAGTGCTCATATTTCCTTGTGAAATGTGGATGAATCAGTTGGAAAATTATCTGCTTGGGGTTGACATCACAGGACAAAGTCACCTGACATTCACAAACAAGCCCTTTTCCTTCTCCTCTTGGGGTTCTGGAGCTGGATGGGACAAAGTGGCCAGGCCCAGGTGTCCTTGGCTGCTGGGCCCCTGGGCCCTGGGACACAGTGGAAGAGCCCTCACTGACCCCGCGGGAGGCACCCCCGCCCGGGAGCTCTAGAGAGAGCCTGAGATTTGGGATGGCCAGATCGGGTCCTCACTGCCCTGTGACTGGGCCCAGTCTTCTCTCTACCAAGATGAGGGCCTCAGTTTCCTCTTCTGTAGAATGGGGGTTGGGCTGGGCAACCTTGCTAAGATGGGATCATAAGGACCACATGTTACCGGGTGTATTAGAGCCCATGTGCCAGCCAGCAGCCGATTTACTGCCTCCATCTTCCTCTCCCTCAGAACTCCCTGCAGTGTCGATGCAGAGAGCCTGCTGAGGGTCCTGGATCGCTTTGCTGCCTGTTTCTCATCGGGAGAAGGGAATCTCTTTGAGGGCAGGTGCCGGCTCACATTTGCATTTGTCCCCATGCCCTTCACAAAGCATGGCAAGGAGGGACTGGAAAGGTGGTGGGGGTGGGGTGGAGAACAAAGCACAGCTGGAGGTGGTTCGAGGGCTGAGGGACCATGACTACGGCCAGGTGTGGCCTCTGACGCTGAGCCTCCAGGGCCCAGGAAGAGGCATGACTTGCGTGCAGATGATGGGATCCTGGCTCAGGCCCAGGGGAGCGCTTTGGCTTGTGGTTCAATGGCCCGGAGGAGGAGAGCCAGGGTCCAGCTCCAGCGGCCGGGTCTTGCCTGCCCAGTTCCCCAATGACTGATAGATGCCCCCGTGGTGTTTGGATTCATGGTGGCCCCTCTGCTGTGATTCTCCTTTGAGGAACACATCGGCTTTCCTTGTGCCCTCCTTTGGGCTTCTGGACAGTGGGGGACACTGGACAGAGCTCTGAGTCAGGAATGACTCAGAGATTCCAACTCCAGCTCCCACGCTCTCTGTCTGGAAGTGTGTGAGCAGATCACGGAATCCTCCCTGGGTCTCGGTTTGCTCATCTGTATAATGGGCCATACTAAGTATTTTCTCAGGCCGCTCTCAGCTCAAGCCCCTGGGGAATCTGTGCTGCCTCTGTTGGCTTGGGGTGGGTCTGAGGGTCTCACCCCAGTGTGAGCTTTCTAGAGTTGTTTGTCTCTGAAGAGGCCAGATAGTGTAGAGGGAGGGTCCCCTGCTACCACAAGCAGCATCTGCTTTGGCTCCGGTTCCCAAGCACAGCTGGCAGCAGTAACCTGCCTGTCCAGAAGGGTCTTTGCTCAGTACCCTACATGCAGCTGGTGATTAATAAGTGCTTATGGGAATGCAGGCTCTGCCACTGCAAACCTCAGCTCTCATTGGATCTCAGACCTTGGACACTGCATGTTGGGGAATATGCTGGATGGCATCAAGGTTCACCCAAACGGCCCAAGTCATGTTGCCCTGGGGGTAAAGTCGGAAGACTGGGCCAGGCTCCCAACTCTGCTCTTTATTCCTGTGTGACCTTCCTCGAATGCCGTCACTTTCCCTGAGCCTCAGTTTCCTTCTCTGTAAAACGAGGGGGTTGGACCAAGCAGCCTTGAAGGTCCCTTTCAGCACTAAACCTGGGATCTGCTGAATTTCCAAATGAATTTTAACTGGCGCATTTCACAAAGGCTACAGCAACCGCTCACTGACATTAACCCATTAAAGTCAGTCAGGCCCCATGCTGAGCGAAGGACGACCCAGCCATGACCAAGGGAGGGTCTGCAGGATTTCTATCAGTAGGAGCTGGAAAAACCCAAGAAAAACCCAAACCAAAATGAACCCCCCACCAAACTATACACTTCTCTTTTTACCAAGCAAATGAAAGGATGTGGATTATAATGTGAAAGCCCCATTTTCTGACTTCATTCACTATTGATTCATTAGCACTGGCTGTGTCATGAACCTCTCTGGGCCCTAGTGGCTGGCCAAGTTAGTCTAGGGGAAGGAGAGAGTCTGGCCTCTGCTGTCCATGCGTCAAGGCTGGCCATTGGTGCCACAGGAGAACACCCCCCTCCCCACCCAACACACATGGCTGACAGCTGGGAGGGAGGGAGGGGGATGGCCCAGGGCGGTTGGGCCTGCGGCACCAGGGGAGCCCATGACAATTCTGGAAGTCTCCAGGTCCCTTTGGAAACGTCTCAGCTAATCTCCATATTGGGAAGGATGAGAGGAATGTTGGGATTCTGCTGCAGTCCCTCTATTGACGTGAAAACGTGGTTCAATGGGACAAATTGAGTGGAAGCTATTGCCCATGGGATTGACTGAGGAGGAGCAGATGGTTTGCAGAGACAATTGTTTGCTCTCCCACCAGTCTATTCCTATTTAGCAAAACGGGCCAAGGCACGTGCTTCAGAGAGAGGGCGAGTTGTGGCCCCCAAATTTTCTCCAGGGCCCCCTCTACTTTCCAGGTGTCAAGGAGGATGCATCTAGGTCCATGGGGGCTCCCGGGGTGGGTTGGGGACACTTGCCCTTTTCTGATTCTAGAGTGAAACCAAAACGTCAGGAGAAGAAGCAGAGACTGCAGGGGCCGAGGCCTCGTGGCTGGAAAGCCCCTGGCTCTGCCTGGTCCCAGGGGCTTCGCATCACTGCCCTCCCTCCTGTTGGCTGCACCGTCCCGCTTGGTCCCCTCCACGGACATCCCATCTGTGCCTGTCTCAGCATGGCCGTCGGCTGCTAGAACGCTCTCCCCCTTCACTCCTCCTTTTGCGATGCCTCCGGCCCTTCAAAGCTCTGGTCCCTTTGCTTGTTTTGAATGGACTCCCTGGTTTGCCTGGGTTTCCCTGCAGTGGAAAGCAAGCTCTTGGATTCAGGGACCCCGCAAGGTCACTCATATGTGGCATCCTTGGTGCTGAGCAGGTGCTTAGAACCTGATGGGGTGAACGCACGGTGGAGCAGGGCCCCCCTTTTCCAGATGTGGAGTCCAGCTACCTGGGTCTTCACTTATGGCCCTTCTCCCACCTCCACCCCACAGGCTGGGGCCAATGCAGATTCCATTCTCATTCACACTCAGTTTCCTCTTCTGTGCAATCGGGTTATAGCTGGCACCAAAAGCATAACATTCTTCCTAAAACTGAGCTCCGCCAGTTCTGTAAAGTGGGGCATGAAACCTGGATAACTTGTGGGAGAATCAGGACCCCTTCTTAGCACCCCTTCTGGGCTAGAAATCCCTGCTTGAATGGGAAGGTTGTGTTCCCAGAAGGCAGGTGAGTCTTCTTTCCTTCAGGATTCTGGGGTAACCCTAAGAGGTTGTGGCTTCTACTGCTATTGGTTACATGTCCTCATTTGGTGCACCCCCAGCCCAGCCAGGACAGGCATCGATCTAATGTGTGTGTGTTTATGTGGGTATTTCTCTCTCTCTTATCTATCTATCTATCATTTATTTATCTATCTATCTAGTATCTATCTATCCACATAAAGGCATTGTGGTAAAAACTTTTAACAGTCGGTTAGCGATAATGGAGAGACGCCAGTTTTTTTTAGGACCACCCTTTCGGGGAGACCAACAGCATGAGCTTCGCACTCCAGTCCGCCTGCTGCGCACATCAGACTGCCTGCTATGCACTCGACTTTCGGGTGCGAGCTTAAAAGGCAAGGAGAGAACGGAAGTGGGAGCTCTTTCCTGCTCTGCTGGTCCCCTGGCTGCGCTGCACAGACAGACGCTGACTGGAGTTCGACTCGGCCCGGCTCGCGGTTAGCGACATGCGCTTGACTCAGTTTCTCTCTCTCTCTCCCCAAAGGTGGCCTTGGGCTTTTGGTGAGTTTTATACGGAATATAGACTAAGCTTAGACTTAAGACTATTTGTTTTTTATTTCTACTTTCCTATCCCTCTAATCAACATCACCTGGTAACTACCACACAATAAAAGCTCTAACTAGAGACCAGAAGCTTCTTCCATTTACTAGTCTGGGAAATAAATTAAGGGAAAGGTTAAAGAGGGGAGATTTATGATCTAATATCCAATTTTAAATATCACAGCATAAATGTGTCCATATGCACATGTGTGTATATGTATATGTGCATACACACACATATACATATACATAGAGACAGAGAGAGAGAAGGGGGGAGGGAGGGAGAGAGAGAGACAGAGGAGCATACCCACAAGTCACCTAACAGAATGGACTGGGACAAAGGTTAATTCATTATTGTCTTTGTAACCCTGCCGGAGTCAGGAGTCAGAGGTCCTGAGTGTCAATCCCCACTCTGATGTGTCCCATCTGTGTAACCTTGGGTAATTGTCACTTAACCTTTCTGGGCCTCAGATTCCTTATGTGTAAAATGACGGGGTGAGGCTTGATGATCTGTAAGGTCCCATCTACCTCCAACATCCTGTATTTGTAAGTTCATTAGCACAGTTATTTTTATGTTAAGCTTTAAAAAATAAGAAAGCGTAGTAAATTGATGAAATTCTTTGCTCTAACGAGTTTGTTTATGATGAATATATTTTTTAAAGTAATATTTTCTTTCCCCTGTTATATGTAAAAACAATTTTTAATATTCTTTTTTTGTTTTGAGCTCCAAATGCTATTCTTCTATCACTCCCCTCCCCCCTCCCTGAGACAGTAAGCAATCTGATATACGTCATATGTGTGCAATCATGTAAAATATTTCCATATTAGTCATCTTGTGGAATAAAACTCAAACTAAAAAATAGTATGTTTTGGTCTGTGTTCAGACAACATCAGTTCTTTTCCTGGAGGTGGGTAGCATTTTTCATCTTGATTCTTTGGGGATTGTCTTGGATCGTTATGTTTCTGAGAAGAGCTAAGTCATTTACAGCTGATCATCATTCAGTGTTGCTGCTACTGTGTATGATGTTCTCCAGGTTTTGCTCACTTCATTTTGCATCAGTTCATGTTAGTCTTTCCAGGTTTTTCTGGAGCCATTCAACTTGCCATTTCTTATAGCACAATAATATTCCATCCCAGTCACATACCACCACTTGGTCATCCATACCCCAGTTGATGGACATCCCCATAATTTCCAGTTCCTGGCTGCCATAAAAAGCTGCTATAACTATTTTTGTACAAATTGGTCCTTTACCCTTTTCTTTGCTCTCTTTGGGTACAGACCTAGCAGTGGCATTGCTGGATCACAGTTTTATAGCCTGTTGGGCTTAGTTCCAAACTGATCTCCAGAATGGGTGCATCAGTTCACAACTCCACCAATGGTGCATTAGTGTCCCAGTTTTTCCATATCCCCCCCAGCATTTGTCATTTTCCTTTTCAGTCATATTAACCAATCTGAGAGGTGTGAGGTAGTACCTCAGTGTTGTTTATACATTTGCATTTCTCTAATCAGTAGTGATTGAGAGCATTTTTTTCATATGACTACAGATAGATTTCTTTGTCTGATAACTGCCTGTTGATGAATATAATTTAATTGGAGGTTTACATGATTACAGTATCACAGGCTCTACTAAGTGAGAAAGGGACAGGTCATCTTGCTGCTGCCCTTATATGACTCTTCATGGGCCAGATACTTTGTGGGAGAAAAGCTGCTGTTTGCTGTCACCTTCGGGGATTGCCTTATGTTCTGCCTCCTATCATTCTCCACTGTCCTTGGCTGACTCTCCCACCTTCCCTTCATGAGTCAGACAGAGCTTCTCCTAGCCTCCCCCGCTCCTTCAAGCACTGGAAGAAGCCACCACATTCCCCAGCTAGTTGTCCTTCCTAATATGTGGTGCCCGGAGCAGAATGTGGGGAGATGCTCATACTTAGTTACCTCACAGGACATCGAGTTCAAGAAGAAGATGTTCTGAGGGAACTTTGTGTTCCCTAAAGACCCAGAGAGATATCCATGTAAGCCGTTCCTCTGGGCCCCTTGTCTCTCACTCTTATGGGCACTGGCAGCTTGGGTCCCTAGAGGAGTGACCACCACTACCTTCAGGCTTTTGGGGGTTACCCTCCTAAACATGATGTTATGAGTCCCTACCAGTGGGCTTCCCCTCAACAACCACTAAAGGCATTGACTCCAATGGTATAGCAGGAACACTGGTTGCAAAGCATTTCTTCTGACAGCAGAGGCCCCCTCTCCCACAAAGACACCCAGAATCCAGGAGGGGGAAGAGTGGGGAAGGATGCAACGGGTGGCACTACTAGGCTCACCTGTGGTTGAGGGAACAGCGCTGCTTTTGGGGCTGAAGACCTCAATCTCCTTTCTCTGGGGCCCTCCATGACATTAATTTTGGGGTGTGGTCTCAAGATGGACAACATGTCTGGCCTTGGAAACAAGTTAATTGTCCTCCTGGTCTCATATGTCATATCCCAGCCTCCCACATTGTTCTAGGGCAAGAAATATCAATGGTTCTCGATCAGCTATTGGGCCTGCAGACTCTACTAAAGGCTCACATAGCAGCCCCTTTGACAACACTCATCGCTACTGTCAATTATTCATTTATCATTTGTGTCACATCTAATTTATCGGCTCAATTTGCTGAATTGGGGGGGGGTTAGGTCAGGGGTGGGGATTCTGGAGCTACCAGATCTGCTTCCACCGATGAACACAGTCGTAACTTCTGTCCTATGGACACACAGTCATTGTATTCCAAAGGTTGACTTGAACCCAGGTCTTCCTGGCTCCCCAACTGATCTTCTCTTCAGTTTTCCCGGTTCATTATCCACTGCATATGGCAACTGCTGCTGAAATTTTGGCAAGTTGTCAACAATCACTCACATCAAAGACACAGGATTTATGGCTTCTTCCTTCTTCTCAGAGGAAATACTTTCTCAAGAGAACAATCAACATGGGACCGGAGAAGTAAGGTGAGTGTGACAGGGTGTTAGGCCAGTACCCACAGTATGACATGTGTATGGGGGGAAGATGGAGAGTGAAGGTGGGGGGTGTTACCAGCCTCTCCTTTTGGTGGAGGGAGATTGGCCATTTGCATGATTTCTATTTCAAGTTGTTTTTACTTTTTGGTGGTGATAGATAGGATTCGTTATAGTAATTTAGATAACTGTTCTCTGGTTTTTCTGACATGACGGTGGAGTGGATATCATAGAGATGTTACTGACTTAAATAGCTGGCTGAGCCCATCCAGTGAGACAGGAATAACTTTGGGCCACCTTCCTTTTCTGCTGCGGTTGTTCCGCTAGGGTAGGGCCATGTCTCTGTGTGGTGTCTTATTTTTAGCAAAGGCATTGATTTATTAACTTGTTTACTAACTGGTTTTTCTTCTCTTGAGAACTAGCTCCTTGTATCTTTTGACTTCATTAGGAAATGGCTCCGAATCTTAAATATCTTAGATGTGCAAGGAGTTTTTCCCCAGTTTTTAATTTAAGTTCATTGCCTCTGTTTATGCAAAGTCTTGCCAATTTTATATGGTTGAAATGGTTTTATTTTCTCTGTTCTTCTCTATCCCCTTTTCAGTTAAGGAGACTTTCATCTACAGCTATAGAAGGTTTCCTCTTTTTTTGCTCCTCAATTAATTCATTAAAATTTTTTTTTTTATCTTTTGGACATTTTCCCTCTCTCCCACTTTCCTTTTCTCTTCATTAAAAAAAGACTCCCCAATGACCCTCTTTTCTTTTTGCTTCTTTGTTTTTTTTCTTTGCCGCCATTTCTCTATCCCCCCTAAGCTTCCCTCCAGCTCAGTGGAAAACAGAGTCCTTGTAACAAATACTAATCATAAAACAAAACAAATTTTCATATTGGTTGTGTCAGGAAAAGGGTCCTTTATTCTGCATCTGGAGTCCATGACTTTACTGCCATGTGGTGGGGGGTGGGGAGGGGGCGTAAGAGGTGAGGTGAGGGGAAATGTTGGACTGGGGGTGAGATGGTTCATCATTGCTTCTCTGGGCTCATGGTTGGTCATTGCGTTGGTCAGAATTCTCAAGACAAACTTGTTTGTCTTTCTTATGTTGTTATTGCATACATTTTTCTATTGGTTCTGCTCACTCCCCCATGCATCAGGTCATAGAATCATCAATGTTGTCATTTTTTACAACACGCTACTTTTCCTTTATCATATTAACTTAAATCCATGGACCCACCATGTCTTGAGTCATGTTCTGATTTGATGTCTCATTGTGCCATAGAGATCTCGCTGGGCTCTCAAAGGCTATGCTAGTGGACCGCAAAACTTTCTTGATTTTCTATCCTATAAACACTTTGGGGATGGGCCCAGTAGACAGATCATGTTTCTGTCACTTGGTTATTCAGCCACTTATTGCCAGAAAGTTGACTGCCGAGTGATGGATGTGTCTAGCTACTGTTTGCCATGGTCAGGAGGTATTGTAGCGGAAGGGTGGGCTGACACATCATTTGCAGGACTGAAGAATGGGCCCACCAATTCAATGCAAAGCTTTGAGTGGAATTTCTAATTTGGGATACATTTGAAAGCAATGCCCCCACGCTCTCTCCCCGCAGCTTTTGGGACAAGCGTTTGTGAGAGAGCCGATGCCCTCTCGATCAGGGCTTAGACCAAAGCAATGTGTTCCTTGTGGAGACCGAGGCCAGGGCTGTTGTTCTGTCGCCACCATACTTTAAAAAATGGTGCTGACTGACAGAGGCCATGTGAAAAGCACCTGAACACAAAGGGCTGCTTTTCAAAGGCCTTTCAGCTCCGATCTCCATGGCTGAATGAGCTCCACATAGGTCTTCGGAGGCGCCAGGTGGCTGTGACGCTGAGCATATGGCGAGGTCAGCTCCCTGGTACAAATAGGCCATCAGTATCTGTGGTCCAGCTATCCCTGGGACAAAGGCAGCTCATATGTGGACAGAAGCAGGAGGAAGAAACAATTTCCTTGGATAGTAACTCTCCTGTTCCAGGAGGAACGGAGCCAAGTGGCCAGCTAGCCCATGGGCATTTGACAGTGTGCCCAGAAATCAGAGGAAACGAGAAGCCAAGAACTGGGCACCCCAACTGCGGCTCCTGGGAGAGCAGGCAGGGACCTAGGGAGGGAGGATTCCATTTTCTCCAGCTCATGTTTGAGGTGAAAAGGAAGAAATGGCGACTCGTCAGCTTTGTCTGTCGTGGCTCTTTGTCATGTCGCCTGAAGTCTGGATTGATCCGGCACTTTCTCTGTTTGGCGTCCTTACCAGTCCTCACTGTAGAACACAACCTAAGACACTCGTGCACAGGTACAGACGCTCAATCCTTTGGACAAATGAAATAACTCTGGTTAATGACGACTCTCGGGGGAGGATGTGGGAGGGCTTTAAACTGATTGATTTCAGCTTCGACAGCATTTTTTTTTTTCAGCTTTCTGGTTCTCTTGTTTCATTTTACTTTTTAACACCGGTCGTCTGCCCTGGATCCTAGAAGGTTCCTTCTTGCCCTGATGCTATGGCCCTCTTGCAGAGAAATGCTAGTCTACCGCAGGTACTCTGAGAGGTGTTCTCTGGCTGACTAGTCAAAGTGCAGACCTTCGGTGGGGGCTCGTGAATGTGGCTCTGAATAGAAGCGGCTCCCTCATGACCGTGGGGCAGCTTTTCTAGGGCTCCCATGTGAGAGGGTGGTGCCCCAGGGGCTGTGCGGCAGGCGGATGTTTGTAGACTTTTGTGTGCCGTCCTCCTCGGAGCAGATGCCGTTCTTCCATGCGGCAGGGTGTTCCACTGGAAATGGCTCTGGGGACTGGAATGTCCAGCCTAAAGTTGCCTTCTTGCAGCTTCCTCGTATTGCTCAAACTATGCCCCTCACATCCAGACAGACCTCCTTGATTTCCTCTTCCACATAAAAATCCTGTGTGGTTGTTCACATGTTTTAGTTGTGTCTGGCTCTTTGTGATCCCACTTGTGGTTTTCTTGGCAAAGATGCTGGAGGGGTTTCCCATCCCCCTCTCCAGCTCCTTTTACCGATGAGGAGACTGAGGTTGGGTGAAGTGACTTGCTCATAGTCACCCAGCTAGTGTCTGAGGCTGTATTTGAACTGGGGTCTTCTTGACTCAAGGCCCAGCACTCTGTGTGCCCTGCCACCTGGCTTCCCTTCACCTTCCAGGAGACAAGGATCACATCCCCTCTAAGTCTTCTCTTATGAGGCCGAGTCTCCCGAATTGCTTCGATTTTCTAATGGTGAGACCTCTAGGTTGTTTGACCGTTTTGATCACCTTCATCTGGATGTTCTCTGGTTTAGCAATCTCTTTCCCAGAATGTGACACCCCATTATTGCCAGAAAGTTGACTGCCGAATGATGGATGCCTCTAAGAGCATAGCATAGCTCTCCAGCTGTGGCCTGGCCAGGGAGGAATATACCAGGATTATGGATTCTCTCTTCCTGGCCCCCAGGAATAAAGAATCTCTTTTAATGCAGCATATGTTCATGTCATCACCTTGTGGCCTTATTGTGGCCGTGCCTATATAAGCACAGTTGCTATGACCATTGGAACCCCAGGTCCTTTTTTCAGACAAATCATTGTCCAGTTGTGTCTCCCCAATCATCTCCTTACTAGGCCGGTTTTCTGAACCCAATGTAAGAGTTTGCATTTGTCTCTGACATTTCATCTCAACAGACAGGGTTTGGTATTCTCCAGGTGGTCACCAGCTTTTTGGATCCCGAATCTGTCATCAAACTATTAACGCTCCTTCCCAACTTTATGGCATTATCAGATCTGATTTTGCCTTTATTCAACTCTGTGATGGAAACATGAGACAGAGCGAATCAGGGATTCCAGGGTACTCTACCAGAGACTTCCTTCCAAAATGACCTTGGACCCTCTTAGGCTGCTCTTTGGGTCCGGCCATTTGGCCAGTTCTGAATCCACATGATTGGGTTATTGTGTAGCCCGTGATTCTCTGTGTGGTCAAATCTGCACTTACTGCATACCTACCACGTGCCAGGTACTGTGCAGAGCACTGGTAATGCAGATATAACACAATGTGTCTCTTTCAGGAGTTTCCATTCTGATGGGGAAGATGATCCGTGAATGGAATTGCAAAGGGGGTAGTCAAAAAGGGGCAGCCTGGGGCAGCTAGGTGGCACAGTGGATAGAGCACTGGCCCTGGAGTCAGGAGAACCTGAGTTTAAATCCGGCCTCAGACACTTAACACTTACTAGCTGTGTGACCCTGGGCAAGTCACTTAACCCCAATTGCCTCACAAAAAAAAAGAGGCAGCCCCCTGGGCATAGCTATGGCAGAGAAGTCTAGAGACTCAGGAGCAGAGCCCAGTGCAGGGAAGAAAGTGCCGTGCCCAGCTGAGGTGCTTTCTCAAAGATGGAGGCTCTACTTTACTATAAAGCTGCAGTCATCAAAACTATATGGTACTGGCTAAGAAATAGAGTGGAGGATCAATAGAATAGGTTAGGCACAGGAGACACAGTAGTAAATGACTTTAGTATTGTTCTGTTTGATAAACCCAAAGACTCCAGCTTCTGGGATAGGAATTCAGTATTTGACAAAAACTGCTAGAAAAACTGGAAGATAGTATGGCTGAAACTAGGCACAGACCAACATCTTACACCTTATACTAAAATAAGGTCAAAATGGGTACATGATTTAGACATAAAAGGTGATGCCATAGGTAAATTATCAGAGGAAGGAATAGCTCACCTCTCAGATCTTTGGAAAGGAGAACAGTTTATGACCAAACAAGAGATAGAGAATATTATGAAATGCAAAATGGATGATTTTGATTACATTAAATTAAATAGTTTTTGTACAAACAGAAGCAATGCATCCAAAATTAGAAGGGAGGCAAAAAAGCTGGGAAACAATTTTTATGGCCAGTATTTCTGATAAAGGCCTCATTTCTAAAATATATCAGGAACTAAATAAAATTGATAAGAATCCAAGTCATTCCCCAATTGAGAAATGGTCAAAGGATATAAACAGGCAGTTTTCTGATGGAGAAATCAAAGTTATATATTGCCATATGAAAAAATGCTCTAAATCACTATTGATTAGAGAAATGAAAATTAAAACAACTCTGAGGGGGCACCTAGGTGGCGCAGTGGATAGAGCACTGGCCCTGGAGTCAGGAGTACCTGAGTTCAAATCTGGCCTCAGACACTTAACACATACTAGCTGTGTGACCCTGGGCAAGTCACTTAATCCCAATTGCCTCACTAAAACATTAAAAAAAAATAAAAAAACCCCAACAACTCTGAGGTGCCACCTGACACCTATCAGACTGGCTAATATGACAAAAAGGGAAAATAATAAATGTTAGAAAAGTTGTGGAAAAATTGGAACACTAATGCATTGTTGGTGGAGCTGTGAACTGATCCAACCATTCTGGAGAGTAGTTTGGAACTATCCCCAAAGGCCTATAAAGCTGTGCATACCCTTTGACACAGAAATACCACTATTAGGTCTTTTTCCCAGGGAGAGCATGGAAAAGGGAAAAGGACCCACATGCACAAAAATATTTATAGCTGCTCTTTTTGTGGTGGCAAGGAATTGGAAATTGAGGGGTTGCCCATCAATTGGGGAATGGCTGAACAAGTTGTGGTATATGACTGGAATTGTGCTGTAAGAAATGATGAGCAGGTGGATTGTAGAGAAACCTGGAAGGAATTGCATGAACTGATGATGAGTGAGTTGAGCAGAACCAGGAGAACATTGTACACAGTATCAACAACATGTGTTGATCAACTATGATAGACCTGATTCTTCTCAGCAATACAACTGTACAAGAAAGTTCCAAAGGATTCATGATGAAAAATGTTCTCCAAATCCAGAAAAAAAGAACCGTGGAATATAGATGCAGATTGAACCATACTATTACTTTTGTTTTTGGTGCTGTTGTTTTTCTTTTTTGAGGTTTTTTCCTTTTTGCTCTTATTCTTCTTTCACAGTGTGACTAATGCAGAAATATGTTTAATGTGATCATACATATATAACCTATATCAGATTACTTGCTGTTTTGGGGAGTGGGGAAGGAAGGGGAGGGAGGGAGAAAAATTTGAAACTAGAAATCTTATAAAAACAAATGTTGAAAACTAAAAAAAAAAGAAAGATGAGGCTCTACTCAGGAGCTTCCTAGGTAGGCCGACTTCAGGGGAAGAGGCATGTCTCCAGGCAAGAAGGCTTCTGGGGCATGGGGAGAGGTCTGGAGAGTCAGGATTAGAGCTGGGGGACGTGTGAGGGAGAACATTTCTCAGCCTCCCTGGACAGACCTATTTGTCTACTAACTTTGTCAAAAGTTTGCCATGACTTGTTCTTTTTTTTTTTTTTGGTGAGGCAATTGGAGTTAAGTGACTTGCCCAGGGTCACACAGCTAGTAAGTGTCAAGTGTCTGAGGCCAGATTTGAACTCAGGTCCTCCTGAATTCAGGGCTGGTGCTCTATCCACTGTGCTACCTAGCTGCCCCACGGATGACTTGTTATTTATGAAGCTAAGCTTGCTTCTCGAGATCCCTGCTTACCTTCCAAATATTCATTCATCATCCCTTTAATAATATGTTTTGTAATTTTGATGTGAAAATTCTAAGCAACTGCTCCACATGTGGGGAACACAGCATCTTGTCCAGGGATCAAGAGCAGCCATTTCAATGCCCCCAGCATTTATTAGTGTTTACTGTGACCAGGAATCTGGGCTCTGGGCTGGAACCTGACACCCCACCATCCCTGCCCCCTGAACACCCCCAGGCTCTGACTGGGGACACGGTTGTACAAAGCACATCGTTCTCTTTCCTCTAAGAGTAGCCACTCTACAGCAGGGAAATGACAGACATGGTGGGCCGAGAAGTCAGTATAAAGTAATATGGGATAGTTATGAAGTCACTGGAAAACAGGCAAAGCAAGAAGACCCCTCTTGTAGGAGGTGGCACTTGGACTGAGCTTAGAAGCAATCGAGGGATCCGAGGGGGACGGCTCATCAGAGGTGAGTCACAGGCTGTGTAAATGTGTGGAGGTCGGAGATGATCACAGTGAGTCAGTCACTTTGTCTGGAATCTAGAGTGAGAGAGAGTCATTCATTATCACCCTGGCTGGGAAGGTAGATTGTTGGACGGTTTGTAAAAATGCCAGGACGGTTTGTTCTTAATTCTAGAGGAAGTCGGGGTGCATTGAAGGTTCTGGGGCCGGGGGCCGGACGGCAACAGTTGGACAGCATGAGAATTCTAGGGAAAGGAACTCTAAACTCAAAAGGGAAGGTGAAGGAGAAACTCCCCAAGTTGATTTGGGAAGTTTAAAGCCGGCGGGGTGGAATCCAGAGAGGAGGCACCGTCTGAGGGAGCTGTCTGTCCAACCCACAGCCACAGCAGCTTATGGGCAACTTCCCGATGGAAGGGTGGGACACGAGGCTCTGGAGGCACGTCTGGCCTCCCAGGGGTCACTCGTGGGTGGATTCATGAGTGGGACTCACTGCAGCCCCCAGCTGGCCCAGCCAGTCAGTGACAGCTGCCTTTGTACTCAGAAGGATGAGTCTGCGCTGCCTGACCTCTAAGGGCAGAGCTCAGAGAAGAGGGTGGAAGCTACCTAGAGGCAGATGTTGTTTTACTGTCCTCTGGAAGAAGGCAAACAGCTGGAGGGGAAGCCAGCATTTGGCCCCTTGGGTCCCTGGGGACCTTGGCCTGTATTTCCCCACAGCTTTCGGTTCCTGAGATGGGGGCAGGGAGATGGGGAGCCGGGTCTGGAGGCCCCACAACTTGGGGCTGTGTGCTTGAAGGTTGGGCTTCTGGTGGTGTCTGCTGTCTCTCAGGTCCGGGGCTGTTACACGATAGCCAGGGAATCCATCATTCTCAGGGTCTCCTCACCCGCCACAGGCTGCTCTTGGCTCTCCTCGTCCTCCTCCTCGTCCCCCTCCTCCCCCTCCTCCCCCTCCTCCCCCTCCTCCTCGTCCTCCCCCCATCCCCCTCCTCCTCCCCGTCCCCCTCCTCCTCCCCATTCCCCTCCTCCTCCCCATCCCCCTCCTCCTCCCCATCCCCCTCCTCCTCCCCATTCCCCTCCTCCTCCCCATCCCCCTCCTCCCCCTCCTCCCCCTCCTCCCCCTCCTCCTCATCCTCATCCTCATCCCCCTCCTCCTCGTCCTCCTCCCCATCCCCCTCCTCCTCCCCATCCCCCTCCTTCCCCTCCTCCTCCTCCTCTTCCCCCTCCTCTTTCCCAATTTGTCCGAGAACAGCTGGCATGTAATTTTGCAAAGTGCTTCCCCCACATGGTCTCATCTGAGCCTCACAACAACCCTGTGAAGTAGAGATTAGTTATTATCCCCATTTCACAGATGAGCAGACAAAGATTGAGACAGAGGCTAAGTGACTTGGCCAGGGCCACACAACCAGTAAATGTCTGGGGTAGGATTTGAACTCAGGTCTCCCCGACTTTGAGTCCTTGTTGCCTGATGCCTCTTCACTCTCTGGTGCCCAGAAAAGGGAAGTCAGGCCAGGAGCCTTCCCCAAACATCCTAGCCCTGCCTGGCTCCCAGGGAAGGAAGGAGGGGGATCCCAAAGCCCAAACATCCTCCTCATTCTTTTCAATTAGAAGAAGGGAAATCTATGGAGCCCCACAGTCCTATTTTCTCTTCTTTGTTTTTTCTCTAGTTTTTCCTTCATGCCTAGAGCAGCCAAAAGGATTAATGTTGTGTAGTAATTTAAATAGAATTACGAGCTAAAAAATCCTCTGCCAAGATCAGAGAAAGGGGATTAGGATTAAGCTGCTCTAATCAGAATTATTTTTTTTAGACAGAGAACCCTTCCAAGAAGTCCTTATTAACACTGTCAGGCCTGGAGTTCTGTGGGAAATGATCAGCAATGAGTAGATTCTCTTCAAATGAATAATAAACCCTTGGCTCTCAGAGCTCCACCCCTAACCCCAGATGGGGCCTGTCTCACCTGATTCTAGTCTTTGGGACATGGGGGCTCACTTCACTTTGACCCATCGCCTTTTTTGAAGGTAAAGGGGATATTTGATCTCTTTTTTTGGTGGGACAATGAAGGTTAAGTGACTTGTCCAGGGTCACACAGCTAGTAAGTGTCAAGTGTCTGAGGCTGCATTTGAACTCAGGTCCTCCTGAATCCAAGGCCCATGCATTATCCACTATGTCACTTAGCTGCCCCCTGGATATTGTATCTTAGTACTTTTAAAATAATACTTAATTTTTCCCCAATTACATATAAAATTAAATTTAATATTCATTTTTAAAACAAAATTTTGAGTTCCAAATTCTCTCCCTCCCTTCCTCGCTCCCCTCCCTCCTCCCTGAGATGGTAAGTAGTATGATACAGATTTTACATGTTCAATCATGTAAAACATACCCCCATAATAGTCATTTTGTGGACAAAAGCTCAAACAAAAAGAAAAAATGAAAAAAATTACACTTTGGTCTGCATTCAGACTCCATCAGTTGTTTCTCTGGGGATGGCCTTCTCAGGCCTTTCTGAAGTCATCCTGCTTGTCATTTCTTAGAGCACAACAGTGTTCTGTCACCATCACATATCACAGCTTGTTAATCATATCCCCTCCCCTCTCCATTCTTTAATTTAGGAAGTAGATTTTTTTTGCGGGGGCAAGGCAATGAGGGTTAAGTGAGTTGTCCAGGTTCATACAGCCAGTAAGTGTCAAGTGTCTGAGGCTGGATTTGAACTCAGGTCCTCCTGAATTCAGGGCTGGTGCTTTATCTATTGCGCCACCTAATTGCCCCCTATACCACAGCTTGTTTAGCTATTTTCCAATTGATGGGCATCCTTTCAATTTTCAATTGTTGCCACCACAAAAAGAACTGCTATTGATACCCTTGAACAAGTAGGCTTCCCCCCACCCCCACCCCAGGCCTTTTTAGATCTCTTTGGGATACAGACCTTGCAGTGGTATTATTGGATCAAAGGGTATGCACAGTTTTATAGCCTGTTGGGCATAGTTCCAAATTGCTCTCTAGAATGGTTGGATCCATTCAAACTCCACCAACAATGCATGAGCATCCCAGTTTTCCCATATCCCCTCCAATATCAAACATTTCCCTTTTCTGTTATATTAGCCTTTCTAAGAGGTGTGACTGCCCATCACTTTCTGAGGTTTCCCCATCCCATCCCTGTGTTCAGGCATGATGGACACTTGCTTGAGGAGAGGAGGCACCCCTCAGGGGCTCGGAGGTCTGGCCTGGGATGTCAGTATTCCAACACAGATTCCCCCACTGATGGCCGTCTTACCAAGCCATGAGTGTTGGCGTTCTGGGTGAGGCCTGGTGCTTGTGTCCATGGTCCAATGGGAGCAGCAACATCGGGGACTCAGCAGCGCTTGCCCAGACCTGTCCCTCCTAGCATGCCAGTGCTATCCAGGGTAGGCAATGCAATTTGCTGCCATGTAAAGCTGGCACTTTGGGCGAATCAGGCAGGTGGGTACAAACGGCCCACTGCCCAGTGCACTTGATATTTGGGGCCCCGATCTTGTGAACTCCCCCAGCTCCAACTTTTCTTGCCAACTGACCTTTCTGTCCTGTCCAAGCCCTCAGCATCGCAGTCATCGTTGTCAGTAGCTGACGTTTCTAGCGCATGCTCTGTATTCCAGGGACTGCGCCAAGTTCTTTACAAATATGATTTCAGTTGATCTTCTCAAAAATCCTGGGAGGTGGGCGCTATGTCCCCATCTTACACGTGAGGAAACTGAGGCAAATGGATGAAATAACTTGTCCAGGGCCACATAGCAAGTAGGCATTACACGGTGGATTTGAACTCGGGTCTTCCTGACTCCAGGCCTGGTGCTCTGTGCGCTATGACACCCCCTGGCTTCCCCATGATGCAGAGTGACTGGCCTGGATCTAGGACCTGAGTTTGAATCCTGCTCAAGATGCTTACCGCCTTGACGAGCATGGGCAAGCCGCCTGATATCTCAAAGCCTCAGTTTCCTCCTCTGTGAAATGACCTTGACAGGACTTCTCCTAGCTGCCCCCTTTCAGCAAGTGTTGGTTAGACATCTGCCAGGTGCCCACCCCTAGGGAGGCAAAGGAAGGATGAAGGCAGTGCCTGCCCCCCAGACCCCCTTCTGATAGCAGAAACAGACACGAGCTATCACTGGGCACACGTAAGCCACACACACGGTATCGTGGAGGAGGTCGGCCCTGGGAGCTGGGGGTGGGACGAGCCCCCAGCAAGGCCTCCCACAGAAGCCCTGGCAGCTTGGATCCTGACTTCTTTCCCCTGGAGCTTCACCTCATCACTGGGACAGCTGGCCCTGTCTCGGGTAAGATGGGTGCATTCTAGGACTTCATCTCGTGGGGGGCAGGGCCAGACCTTGAGATCAATGATATTTGGAACTCCCAGCATGGGAGCTTTCCTCAGAAGCAGGCCAGGGACTTGTGTAACAGTGTCAGGGCTGACCAAGGCTCCTGGGAGGAGGTGCTGTCCAGGGTCTCACAGCCAGGAGCCATAGGGGGTCCTCCTGCCTCCAAGCCTTGCCTCCATCCCGGGTGCTGCCTAGAGGCCTGAAGTAAATTCTGGATCCCCATCAGGCCTGCACAAGTGGATCCCAAATGATCAGACAATCAAGCATTCACTAGCCCCTGCCACCACCCGTCCCTGACAGTGAGAGCTTTCCGGCCGGGAGCATCTGCCATTGTGAAGTCGCTTTAGCGTCAGTCCTTGCTGGGAAGGCCCAGGGAGGAGGCTCTGATGGAGGCCTGGTATTCAGGAGAACCCAGTAGCTGGTAGCTGTGCCCACGGTCACTTGTGGAGAGGCCTCCGGCTGGGCCTGCTGAGTAATGGGTCCCCTCCATGGCCCGGACTTCACATCGATAAAGCAGCCCTTTGCCTTATCACTTAAATGTCCCAGGGTAAGAAAACAAGAACAAGGGGCAGAAACGGTGCTGGGGATGAACACACCAATTACAAAGTTTAAGAGCATATAGTTTTCCTGGTTCATCTAGGAATATAATCTGATTTTATTACTTTACACTCTGCCAGTCATTGGCTGCCTATGGTTGCAGAAATCAATCTGCTTGAAGTCTCCCTTCTTTGAGCACATTGGCGGTAGATAAGCCAGAACAACAACGTTGGGGGAGGTTAGAGACGTTCATATAAAAACATCCTGGCTTGTCACTTTAACTTTGCCAGTTCCCCAAGGTTAACAAGTCAGATAAAAACAACAACAATGACAATTTTCCTTTGAAATAATCATAAATAAAAATAGTGTTATGCCTTCCCCAAACTCCTGCTCCTAGAGAAAACCACAAAATTCTAAAGCCCAAGGTGACTTAATTCTGAGCCTGGTGGTTCATTTATTTCCTTATGTACAAAAATGCATCCAAATGCTGAGGCCTCCACAGTCAGACAGACAAGGGAACCATATGGAACAGAAGCCACTTGGACTGATGGATTGATATCATCAGGGTGGGGCTTTGGGCCCAGGATCCTGGAAGTGGAGGGTAAGAGATTGTGAAGCCAGAGACAACAGGTGGTGAGACTCAGAACTGATGCAGGGAACAGGAAGCCAGCTGCCCAAGAACTCTCACCTGGCTGGAGAAGGGGGGATTCTGGGAGTCATTAAGAGTAGAAGTCCACTGAGAGTGAAGGGATAATTTTGTGAGAGTCTGAAGCTGCCCGGTCATTCTTTCTGCCAGGAAGCCCATCGCAAGAAGCAGGTTTGAACTGAAAAGGCCAAGGGCAAACCAAAGAAAAAACAGTCAGAGTTCTTGTCAGGTCCTATCTGAGTTAAGAGAGAATGGAGCCTTCAGGGAAGAGTGTGAAGCAATGCGATTTTGGGGTAGCCTATCACAGACCTTTGTTATGTCTCCTGTGGCCCACGATGCCCAGCCGCAATATGACCTACCCAAGCATGTTACCAAAAATTGAGCATTTTGGTCAGTTCCCTTTTGATCTAGCTGAGAATCTTCCAGCTCAACTTTGTCTTTGGCAGGATAAATGAAGAACATGGACACTGCAGCAGGAGCTCTGCCAAATGGTGCCTGTTTATTGAATTCTTACTAACTTCTGAGGAATATCAAATTACAACACAAACAGGACCCATCTCCTGAAGACGCTGCTGCTGAGTTAGAGATTCAAACAGAAGGAGGTAAGTCTGACCTCTCAAGTGTCCCTGAGACTGTGGAAGGAGACCCATGATTGGCATGAGTCAGGACTGGTGTTCAAGAGGCAAGGCTTTCTTTAATAAGAAGTGCTTCTCGAGGCTGTCTTCCATTAGAAAGGAGATTTCCTCACTAGGGGAGTGGTGATGCTCAGCAGTCAGTCACCAAGCAGAACACCATTTCACATGTGTAGGTGTTACCAAATGGACCAATGACATTGAAGCTGGTAGTTCAGAGGGTGAGTTATTCCAAGGCCTTTTATTTTCTCTCCTTGTGAGTCCATGTCACATTCCCCTAAGCGGATGCCCATTTCTTCATCATAACTATTGAGTCTATTGGTGGGAAAGTGTGACCTAGGCTTTTATGCATGTGTTGATGCAATTTATTATTTATTCATTTGCTTTGATCTATTAGCGTCCGCAGTAGGATTATTTATTTTGCCTTATTAGGTAAATGATTATGTTTTAAAAACTAAAAGTGTTGCCTTAAATATGCTATGTAGATGTGTTACTTTGTGAATGGCTGCTTGGGTAGGTAGAAAACACCTTGGATGGGGGCCTCAGAGCTAGAATGGTTAAGTAGAAGTGTATTTCTTCCTAACAGGGTTACCTGTAGGAGCAGGAAAGTTTGCATGTAATCATGTGATGTTGGTCTATCTGTGGGGACATGCTGGTCTGAGAGCAGTGAGTCATCTTGATGCTCCTTGGTGTTAGGTGGGAAGCCCATTAGATGAAACCACACTGGTTCGCGGCTTTACGTCTATCTTTTACAAATGAGTTCAATTTTCTTTTATTAATTCATCTGTGGTGACAATCGGTGAATATGCTTTTAGTATTGATAATGATTCATCTTCTCTGGTTCCCTTAAGCATAATGTAGCTTCCATGGTTTCCCTGTTGATATTGTGAGTTTTTATTTTTGCTTTGACTGATAACATGCTTGCATCTCCTGCTTACTTGGAATCATCCAATGCATAGGAAATCTGTTTATTTTCATTCTGCGTGTGTTCATTTTTTTTTGATATTTATTTCAGATGCAACAAGTTGGGTTTTGTTTTCTTATCTCTTTCTTCCTCTTTCTTTTGTTTTATTGCATCGTTTGATCTATTTATATTTAAGGCTGTGTTACTAAGGTTTGCATTTTACTCCTTTTATGTCTTTGAATTTATTTTTATCCATTTACTCTTTTAAGTCAGAACGTTGTCCTTGAAATTAATTTTACTTAATCTACTTTCATCTAAGTCTGTTCCCCCAGCATTTCCTCTCTCATCTCCACCCTGCAGTTACTTGACATACCTGAAGTTGTTGAATTTAATTAAATTGTTACTTTCTGTTTCTTTTTACTTCTCTGTCCTCCTGTCTCCTCCCTCACCTTTGACTTTTGTCTTTACACTCTGAGATAAGTGAGAGGTTCAAAGTCTCCTGTTCCCTTCACACCTGGCCAGACTCTTAGTACAGTCATGTTCCCCAGTGGTGCACTTTTCCAACAAGTTTTCATTTATATTGTACTCCTTGCTTCTCTTCCCTTCTGGTCTATCTGCCTCCTCATTTGATCCTTCTCTATTCTCTCCATATTAATACTTCACAAGGGGAGAGCTTCTGTCAATGCAGGCTGAGCTCTTTCCTCCTCTTCATTTCTGTTATTGCATTTAGAGATACCCCACTTCATTTCCTTGTTTCTGTGCTTCACTTTTTCCTTGGACTCTCCAATTTAATTGAATATATAGAGTAGCATTTCAACTCCTATTTCCCTTCTTGTTCTTTCCTTCTTCTCAATTTTCCCTCCACCATTCTTTTTTTTCCTTCATTTTTTTCTTTTTCTTTTGTGGGGCAATGAGGGTTAAGTGACTTGCCCAGGGTCACACAGCTAGTAAGTGTCAAGTATCTGAGGCCAGATTTGAACTGTGGTCCTCCTGAATCCAGGGTCTGTGCTTTATCCACTGTGCCACCTAGCTGCCCCCTCCCTTCTTGCTCTTTAAGATTTGTAGAAATCCTTAGCTCCTAAGGTATTTTTGTATGTTAATGATTTTTTCTTTTTCTTCTTCTTTTTTTTTTTAAGAGATAGTTAAGCAAAGTTAAAAGCCTGTAAAAGTGATTTGATTCCATCACTTAGTGTTTTCTTGATTATTGGAATTATTTTCCTTGTATTTCTCTTATGGAGAATTCTGCAATCAAACTTTCTGTTCTCTTTCTCTCTCCCCCCTCTCTCCTTTGAGGGAGTAGGAAGGTGAAGTGCTCTCCTGGGATACAACGCCAACTTGTCAGGGGATGGGGGAGAGAGAGAAACACAGAATGTGGACAGTCTGTCTCAGCTGGCTCCCTGTCTAAAGTATGGGCAGATGACTGATGCTGTTTGAACCCTTGGGGTCAAATCCCCTTGCACTCAGGATCCCCCTTCCCTTGGCTGACTCTGTGCTGACTCCTTCAGCCCCCAGCCCTCTTCTCTATCTCCTCACGTGTATGAGAAGAATCAGTCTTTGTTGATTATCATGGAATGAATAGGGGTTCAGGGACGGTCATAATGTGGAAGTACCAGGAATGGATGGGATTGGGAGACGATCTGGATTAAAATCTCACTTTTGACACTTAAAACCTGGGTGACCTTGGACACATAATTTGCCTCTCTGGGTATCAGTGAATGAGGAGGTTGAACTAAATAGCCTCTGACATCTCATCCAAATATGTGACCCCAGGGAAGTCACTTAATATATGTTAGCCTCAGTTTCCACATCTGTAAGATGGGGATAATAAGAATACCTACATTCGGGGGTTGAATGCAGGATGAACTGTACGCTCTTCCTGTTGGCGTTTTCCTCTGTGACCTTGTGGATTCAGCTCCTTGATAGCTGGTGCCCAGCTGCCTTTTTTAGTGAAGGTTCTGGGGTGCAGAGGGTGGCAGACAATAACTGTTGGGCTGCCTTCCTGGTCCGGTGACTCGTCGGTCACCCTCATTTCAGACCTCAAAGCGGTAAGTCTTCAAATACTCAATTGTGCCTAGAGGAGGACATCTTCTGGAGTCACCAGGACCCAAAGTGGGTTTCAAGAGAGCCTTGAGCCGTCCCTGAATGACATTCCAGAGCAAAGGAGTCGCCGGAGCAGACTGAGGCACAGGGGCTCTTTGCTGGTGCTGGCAAGGTTCTGGTTCAGGCCGACTGCTGAGTCTTGCTGAACCGGGAGCTTCCAGGCGGTCCCCAAGGACATCATGAGGCAGCAAATGCTCCCCTCCGGGTTCTGCAGGACCCCACACAGAGCCCAGGGGCTCTTGGAGCTGCGTGGGCATGAATGTCAGGCACAGTTTGGCCTCTGGCATTTGGGAAGAAAACTCCTTGCTGGAGATGAAGAAATGATTAATTCTTCTATGACAGTCAAGCTACATCTAATTCTGCTGTAAGGTCAGTGGGAACTTTAGATGAATATTAAAGAGAAGAAGAGTTTTATTATTAAAAAGTTCACTTCATGTTTACTTCAAGGGTCCAGAATAGAATGGAATCCTTGGGTCTATGGAATTAGAATTTCTGTGGCATTCAGAAGGGTGAATTCAATAGTTCAAAGGTCTTGGATTTATTAGGATGGAGCCTGGAATCAGGTGGCTGGAGCATCAATTGAATACTTCCTAAGTTCCTGGGAAACTATGCTGTGTGTTAGATCCAAGTCCCAGCCACCAAGACAGTCCCTCCTCAAAGAGCTCACAGTAATGCGGGGGCGGCACATCAAGAGGAGCTGGAAGAGGGGAAGGGAGGGAGGAGAGGGCACTCTGGGGGCAAGGCTTCGTTGGTTGGGACTCCAGGAGCAGCATGCTTTCTGCACCCCATCCTCGGCCCTCTCTTAGTGCCCTCCTTTACCTCTGTCCTCTGATTGGAGGGTTGGAGGTCAGAGCCACAAACTCCTCCCAAAGCCTCCCTTCAGAGAGGGCTCCAGCTTCGCAGGTGATTCCACCTTCCATCCGTGGCTCTGCTTGGCTTCAGCCCATCTTGTCCCTTGGCAGGTCCCCTCCCCACTTCTCACCTTCCTTGTGTGCCTTAGCTTCCCCATTAGATGCTGAGCCCCTTGAGGGCAGCGCAGTGCTTAGCACAGGCCCGGTGCATAGTAGGTACTTTATAAAAGTTTGTTGTTTTTGTTGTTTTGCTGGAGAGCAGGTGCAGAGGTCATTCAGAGAGTGAAGAGAGACCATGGTTAGGGGCCCACATAAAGTGGTTGAGAATAGTTAGGTCATTCACCATTCTTCCTCAAACAACACTGCTGTCTCTGTGCACAACATTCTCCTGGTTCTGCTCTCTTCACTAGACGTCCGTTTACACAAGTCTTTCCAGGGCTTTCTGAAGTCATCCTGCTCGTCATTTCTTACAGCACAATATTCCATCACCACCAAGTACCACAGCTTGTTGAGCCCTTCCCCCATGGATGGACGTCCCTTTGATTTCCAATTCTTTGCTCTTGCTATTTTGATCTCCTCATTCTGAAGCAGTCGGCAGTTAAATGACTTGTTCAGGGTCTCACGGCTGATAAGTGTCCAAGGCAGGTCTTCCTGACTCCAAATCCCACATAGTCTTTTTGGTTGAATAGAGGTCATGCTCTAGCACTGCAGGAAGCCATTGAGAACCTCTTCCTCTCCCTGCCTCCTCCTCCTCCCTTTTCCCTCCCTTTCTGCCTCCCTTTTGTCCAGAGTGGGCCAGGTTGCTTTGAGATGTCAGTGTCTCAGCGGCTCACAGTAGCAGTCTCACTTCCCTACCTGTTCCCATATAGTGTCCATGCTGGTCTTGAGCTGCATTGCGCTTTTCCCCTTCTTCTTGACTCAGTCCACAGCTTCTGGTGGTAGAGACGCTCACTCTGGTGAGTTCTTACACTGGGCACCAGACTTTCTGACCATGACCCAGTTAAAAGGTTGGGCTGCGCAAGCTAGGGGAGATTTGCTTGGGGCTACAACCCTGCAGTTGTCTCCAGATCCCTTTAAAATGCCTATCTCAGAGAGCAGGATGCTTTCCTGAAGCAGGATTGGGTTGGAACTTTGGGGATTAAAAAAACACCAAGCCCAGTATTTGCAGTTTAGTGGTGTTTCCTGATCAGACTTATTTTTTCTGATTCTATGTTCTTTTTCTTAAGTTAACTATTTTTTTTCTACAGTGATTTTTTAGCGATTTCCTCTTTCCTTTAAAGAATTAAACAACAGAGGGGCTGGATGGCTCAGAGAGATGAGGAGCGGGTCTTTTATTGGTGGTTACAAATTCAGTTCAAATCCTCTGCAGGCCTGTACTGATCCAAAGCCGCGGCTGAGCACCAGCAGTCTTAGTGTCTGTTACAAAAGAATTGGGTGGTGGGGAAGGGGTTTGGGGGGAAGGGGGAATCTCCCGCTTCCTCAGTGCAGGTGTTTAGAATATCCAGTACACTGGAATCTCCATTGCCAACATTAGCACAAGGGACTTCAAGGATGGCTTTGACCAGAGGAAAAGGACCCACTGGACAGAAGTCGAGGTGGTGTTGCCTTTAATGGCCCGTGATTCTCTCACAGTCCCATTCCTTATCAAGGCGTTCCTGCGTCCTCCAGAAAGGATGCTGGCCACCCCAGCCCAGACTAGCTTGAGGAGATGATTGGACCCTCTGAGACCCCTGGCCCAGGCTGCCCCACCCTGTTCAGCAGCAGAAGCATTTGTCCGGTTGTTATTGCTGTGTCCGCATGGGCACAGGTGAGAAGGAGCCCCCTCCGGGGGGCTGAGGATGCCCTGTTACCACGGACTCCACAGTCACTCCCATCCTCCTCCCTGGGTACTTGGGCATTCAGCTTCCTGCTCCGTCAGGTGACAGGACTGCACTGGGTGACCTGTCACCATGTTGTTCTTTGGTTTCTGTAGAAACACAGCCACTGGTTGCCTTGAGCCCAGTCTTCCTGGGCCTGCCTTGGGTGCCGATGGCGATGATGACACTGGTCCTGTAGTAATGGTATTAGCTCTGAAGTTTGCACAGCTCTCGACAGGGAGTGTCTCACAAGGGCCTGCGATCCTGCGTTTTGCAGATAAAAAAACCAAGGCTGAGAGAAAGTAAATAACTCCCCAGGATCACAGTTACTAAAGTATCAGGATTTGAACCGGAGTCCTCTGTGCGCTGTGGTGCCACCTGGTGTTCACATTCCATAGCTGCATTTCCCCCTTTCCTCCATTTTCCTCTAGGTATTTATTCTGTACCCCCATGTTTAATAACAATAGCAAGCATTTTAGCATTGTTCTAAGGCTTGTAAAGTGCTTTACAAATATTAGCTCACTTGTGTAGTAGGTTATCCAAAGCTGGATTTGAACTCAGATCCTCTTGACTCCAACTTTGGCCCTCTATCCTCTTAGCTGTCTGCTGAACCTGATGGGATCACGGGTTCTCAGAACTGGCCAAACTGCCCATGGAAGAGTCACACAGCGTTTTCTTAAATACCTCCAGTTGGGAGAACACGCTACCTCCTGAAATCAGGCTTTCTGATTTTGGATGGCTCTAATTCTTGGGAAGCTTTCCCTCACTGTCAAGTCCAAGTCCTCGCTTTGTCACTTCTGCTCTAATTTTGCACTTCCCCCCCTCTGGCCCCTCCCCAGGGTCAAGTGGAGCAGGGCTAACTGTCTTCCACAGAATACCCCTAAGCCTTCCCTTCTCCTGGCTCAATAGCAGCTCCTCATCTTGAAGTCGACCTGGGCACTCTGATTCTGACCTTCTCCCCCCCTGAGATAACCCCTTCTACTTCACTGCCAAAGCCAGCGGCCCCTTCTCAGTCCTCGGCCTCCTTGACCTCCCTCTCAGCAGCCTCTGGTCTGGATGATGGTCTTCCTCATCTTCTCTCCTCTTCCCACTTGTCTGTTCTTTCTCCATCTGGGTCCTCATGTAGGTCATAAGCCTGACAACTGTGAGGGTCCCCCAAGGCTCTGCCCTGGGCTCTCTTCTCCCTCCATATTATTATTATTATTATTTTTTTAGGCAATGGGGGTTAAGTGACTTGCCCACAGTCACACAGCTAGTAAGTGTCAAGTGTCTGAGGCCGGATTTGAACTCAGGTACTCCTGAATCCAGGGCCGGTGCTTTAACCACTGTGCCATCTAGCTGCCCCCCTCCATATTATTTTCAATTGTCATCTCCACATCTCGGACCTATCCATTCAGCCCTGACCTCTCTGCTGACCACCAACCTCACATCTCCAACTGCCTCTAAGGCATCTCAAATGGATAAGCCCTAAACGTGCCAGCTGACCTTAGCTCTTCCCTCCCAAGCCCTCTGCTCTTCGGACCCTCCCTGTTACTGCAGAGGGGCACAGCTGGGACTTCATTCTCAGTGCCTGATTCTCTTTCCCCTCCCAACCAGCTGGGCTGAGTCTTGTCAATTCTGCCTTCAAAGCATCCCTCAGTGCCCCCCCCCCACCCCCGCTCTTTTTTCAGGCCTTCATCACCCTGTGCTTGCTGGGGGGAGGTCTTCCTGCCTCAAGTCTCTCTGCTCTCCGGTCCATCCTTCACTCAGCTGTCAATGCTCTTCCTCAGCATGGTTCTGATCATGTCACCCCACTATTTGCTAACCCCCAGTGGCTCTCTATCTTGCCCTGGATCAGACCCAAAAGCCTTTGGTTTTTCCAGCCTCACATGCCCCGGACCTGTTCATAGCTGCTGCTCTTCTCACCCTTCCCCTCCCCAGGACCCAGCAGGGTGCACTCTGCCTTTGGGGGACACTGGCCTCCTCACTGCCTGTGCACAAGACCTACCTCCAGGCGCTGTCCCTGCTGCCCACCCACGCTTGGAGTTCTCTCTGCAGCTGCAGCTCCTGGTTTCTCCAGCTTCTGATTCAAGTGCCATCTTACATACTTTCCCATCCCCCTCCATGCCTCTGTCTGCCATCACCTCCCAAGCATCCTGTGTCCATCCCATGTGTACAAGGAGCAGGGAGGGTTCTCGCCCTTCTCTGTATCCCAGCACTTAGGACAGCGCCTGGTTAGGGGGAGATAGTTAATTAAAGCTTGCTGACTGACTTATGGACATTTAAAAAAATGGCTGAAGCCAGAACTTCCCAGAACGACAGAATTTTGGAGTGAGCAAGGACTTCCTGCCACCATCTCTTCCCATCCATTATGTTTTTAATCCACTGAGGTGACATGTCATGGATGTCTCTTCTGAAGCCCTTGACTCTTTATCAGGGGCAGAACTGGGTGGAGACAAGACTGACTCTCCATTTGGAGAGAAATCCAGGGAGGCCTTTAGCATGGAGGGTGGACTCGGGGTGGTGGCTTGATGACTGGTGGCCTCTGGCAGGCTTTGTGCTGTTCTGTTGGAGGAGATATCAGTGAGGGGCTGGAGCTGCATTTCCAGGACTAATGTGTGCTTAGATTTAAATCTAGCAAATGCTTCAGATGAAATTACACAACAGATGTCTGCGTGTGTAGGCCAGGAGGCGAGAATTCTGATCTCTGGCTATCTAAACAACCCATGAAGGCCACAGAACCTGAAGGGAAGATGACATCAAAAGGCACAGAGACCATCGCTACCTAACAGCACACACTTATCTCTTTTCTCTGCAGTGTTAAGCTTTGGTGTAGCATCACATTAAGAAGGAAGGAAGAAGAAAGAAAGAAAGGGAAGAAAAGGTTAATATAAAACCTTAGTTTATATTACACTGTGGCCTTACCACTTGTGGCAGCTCCTTGTAATCGGAAATTTACATTCTTTATGCATAAAAAAATTTACATTCTTTATGCATAAAAAAGGGGAAAAAACCCTTGATTTTGTGGGGCCAAGAAATAGTGACAGCAGACAGGGATTTTTCATTTGTTCTCTGGTGTGAATTGGCACCAGCATTATGAGGGAGTTAAAACAGAGAGGTTAATTGAAAAATGAGATAAACAAAACCCCTTGAAGGTCTCGGCATCATTTCTCCTGGCAGCGTTGATGGTCTACAGCCGTCAGGCACTAAAACCAACTCCGAGCTGCAGGAGATAAAAAAAAAGCTGAAGTTAATTGTCTTTCTGTTCCTTCCACCTCATTTCAGCCCAATTATAACTGGGAGAAGTCATTCTGTCTCATTTGCATTAATGCACCTCCATGGGAAACACCAATGGCAGGGAGTTTGATCTTTCTGTAGTGTATTATGAACGAGTTTTGGAAATCCATAACAAGCGATGCCCAAATGAAAATCTCTTTGGGAAATTTGGGGCTCTGAATCTCCTCCATGTCCCAGTCCTGCTTTCTGATGTCAGATGCTCAGGAATAGGTCCTTGTTCCTAATGATTCCTGCCCTGTTGTTTAGGGGGTGAGGAGATCATTGCTAAAGATGGCGTTTCTCCTTCAGCTTTTGCCAAACAGTTCTGATGAAGAGAGAGTGTTCTGGGTTTAGGGCAGCCTTAGTTTCCCCTGCCACAACATAGGTGTATTTTCCAAGAATCTTGCTGTGAAGCCAGTCAGATCTTGGTGCCATCACAGAGGGAAATGCGTCGAGATCCTGTTTCTTCATCAGACTCACAACTACATTATTTTATCATCATCATCACTGTCATGACTAATAACAATATGATCATTTTGGAAATCATCCAAGACCCAGCCCTGGGTCCTGTTTGTTTCTCCCAGCTCTTAGAACTCTCACTCTCTTGAATTTGCTTCCCGATTCTGGGCTTCGGGAGCCTGGCACAAGGTGCTTGCTGATGGCTGGTTGTGGATGGGAGTGCCTTCTATGTAGGGAGGCCAGGGAGGCTCAGGAAAAGTATGCCATCTAGATTCAGGGTCAGAGAAGCTGCGTGTGAGGGCTTCCCTGGCTGGGCCCTTGATGACCTTAAACACATCTTGACTTTTCTTAGCTCCAGTTTCCTACCCGTGAAAAGGACGGGTCGACTTAGATGACTTCTGAGGTTCCTCCTAGCTCAGGATTTGTGACACCCAGGAGCCTAGTTATATCCTCTCCCCTCCCCAGTGGAGTGTAAGCCCCCAGAGGGCAAGAAATCTTCTGTCTTCCCAGCTTTACACTGAGGCTGGGGCCTGGCACAAGGAGGTCACTCTCTGAATGATGTTGCCTCTTTGGGGCTTCAACTCCTGCCGTGACTGAGCTAAGACATCTTACTAGTATTCTTCATCCACCATTTCCCTGCTTACATTCAGGGAACAAACTTGACCCCCTCCCCCTTTTTTGGAGATGATCACCCCCAGCTTCCCACTGTACCTACTTTGTTCCAGAAGGTTTACAGTGAGCGGTCCTGGAGCCCCAGCAGGTCCTATTCAGAGCTTTTATCAGGATGGAGAGCCACTCATCTACAGGTGGGCCTTGCTGGGCCAAGGTTTAGTCTGCCCCCCTTTCCTCCTCTCCCCTCAGGGCCTCCCAGAGAGAGCATGGACCACAGCCCATTGTTCCCCATACAAAGACAGCAGCTGGCAGGGGTTTCTGGTTTGTTTTTTTTTGGGGGGGAGGAGGGTGACTCACTGTCTGTGTCTCTGCCTAGCCTTTCATCACCTGGGCAGACATAGTGGTGGCTGCTTCCTCTTTGAGTCTCAGGCGCCAGCTTAGTAAAAACTAAAAAGGTTTGCTCCTGCTTGGAAGAAGATCCTGGATCAAAAAAGGGGAACTGTCCTCACTCGAGTGTGCTTCTGGGAGACTTTGTGCATGCTCGGTGCCCTTCTTGAAGAGGTAAAGAGGTTTTACAAACATTTTCTCACTTGAGTTTCACATCAATCAATGATGCTCATTTTACATATGAGGAAACTGGGGCTTAGAGAGGTTAAATCCCAGAGCTAGTAGGTATTTGAGGTAGGATTTGAACTTGGACCTTCCTGACATGAAGTCAAGCCTAGTCTCAACCTTCATCCTCTCTCTCAACTGTTGGTCATTCCTGATTTATGGCAGGTTGGTCAGGAACTTGCGACTGGAGTAAGGCCAGGCTTCCTGACCGAGTCAAAATATTTCCTTTGGCCGTTTATCAATTGAGGAATGACTTGTATTCTTATAAATTTGACTCAGTGCTTGGTTTGAGAGATGAGGCTTTTATCAGGACAGCTAGGTGATGCAATGAATAGAGCACTGGGCTTAGAAGCAAGAAGACCCATCTTCATGACACTTTACTAGCTGTGTGACCCTGGGCAAATCACTTCACCTTGTTTGTTTCAGTTCTGGAGAAGGAAATGGCCACCCCCTCCAGTGTCTTTGCCAAGAAAACCCCATTCTGATTCTGGAGAATCTGAATGACTGCAAAACACCACCACCAAAAGCCTTTATCTGAGAATCTTGTTGTATACTTCCCCCCTTGTTTTCCATTTTCTTTCTAATTTTGGCTGCAGTAGTTTTGTTGGTGCAAAAGATTTTTAATTTCATGTCATCCAAACTACCTATTTTACTTCCTATGACCCTCTCTATTTCTCGTTTGGTCCCACATTCCTCCTTTATTCATCGATTTGGCAGGTATGTTCCTCTAGCTCCCCTAATTTACTTAGGCCATCACTCTTGATGTCTAAATCATAACCTTATCTTGGTATATGGTGTACGATGTCAGTCTAGACCTAGTTTCTGCCAAACTGCTTTCTAGTTTTAAGAGCAATTTTTGTCAAATGGTGAGTTTTTGTCCCCAGAGCTTGGATCTGCGGGTTTATCAAACTCTAAGTTACTTGGTCATTTCCTATTGGATATGATGTGCCCAATATATCCCACTGATTCCCTACAGTATTTCTTAGCCAGTACCAGAGGATTACTATTTTGTGATACAGCTCGAGACCTGGTACTACTAGGCTGTCTTCCTGTACATTTTTGTTGTTGTTGCTGATTCCTTGATATTCGTGACCTTTTGTTCTTCCAGATGAATTTTGTTATTATTTTTTCTGGCTCCATACAATTATTCTTTGGTAGTTTGGTTGAGATGGCACTGAATAAGTAAATTAAATGAGGTGGAATTGTCATTTTTGTCATATGAGCTCAACGTATTTGTGAGCAATGACTGTCTCGCACTTGTGTCCATCATCCTGCGGCTTCTGCCGCGGCTGCAGCTCCCAGACCATCTGCTGAGACTTGTCTGGGAGCTGAGCACGGTGACCATCATTAATCCCATTTTACAGATGAAGTCACTGAGGCTCAGAACTGCGTTGGTTCTGGGCCACTGGCATGCTGACAAGGAGGGAAGGGAAGAGAATGAAAGCATCATTTATGTAGCACCTCCTATGTGCCAGGCTCTGGGCCAAGCTCCTTTTACTAGTATTATCTCATTGAATCCAACCCTGGGAGGTAGGTGCTGTTTATTTATCCCCATTTGACAGATGAGGAACCTGAGGCAAAAAGGGTGAAGTGACTTGCCCAGAGTCACACAGGTCTTCCTGATTCCAGGTCTAGTGCTAGCCAAGGCGTTTCTGCTCCAGTCTGGCTCCACATTTCTTTCCTTCAAACCCCATCTCCTTTCCATACTGTTGGATGGCCTCAGCCTGGGACGTGGAGAGAGCTGGGCTCTGATCCAGCCTCTACTATTGATTGTGGTGGGTTTGGCTGAGAAGGGGGGATTAGCCTGATTCTGTTTGGCCCTCGAGGGTAGGATGTAAGGGATGGGAGGGTTTCGAACTCATGTCTAAGGAAGAATTGTCCACTGTTTGGGTGATGGGCTGGCCCGTCCTCAGGGGGTCCCTCAGTGCACAAAGTCAGCACTTAATGGATGTTGTATGTGCTTGCTCTTCACATGGATGCTCTGTGTGTTTCTGGACGAGGCCCCCCAGGTTTATGTAGAAACATTTTGTAGACGTTGCTCTTATGATACCATTGATTTGAACTAATTGTGTGGCACCAGTGGGGGCTTACAGAGGAAGGAGAACATGCCCAGGACATTCCCTTGAATCTGGAGGAGTCATCTAGCCCGCGAATGTGAGCTGGGGTGGGGGTCTAGCCCACAGAAAATCTTCCTGTCAGTGGGAGGGGTCTCGAGGTGGCATGAGCTGCCCCTAGCAGTGGGCTCTCTCCTCACTGGGGGTCTTCAGTCAGAGGCACCTTGGAGCTCCCTCCTAGCTCCAAGATTTTCAGCTTCATCCTCCTCTGCTCACTTCTTCATCCCTTGCCTCCATGGGAGGGGACACGGGGCCGAGCAGAGTGTGGCAGGAGCCAGTCAAGGATGCAGTCGGGAAGGAACAGAACGTCTTAGAATGACCCTGAAGGAAGCAAGCCTCCCTCGGCCCCCCAGAGCCTCGATTTATGGCCGGTGCTTCTCTCCCATGAGCAGTGGTCATTAGAGCACATAAGAAATGGACGACTCGGGGTGTTAATTGCCTCCTGCCAGTGGCTGCTGTGGGACCTGGGCTGGTGCAGGGCCCCCTCTGCAGGTAAATCTTGCAGGTCACCTTTAGAAGGCACCGTTGAGTACTCTGCAGGAGAATTCTTGGGCTGTTAGGGTCCCCGCGGACCTCAGATAGAAGCAGAGGGCAGTGGAGGAGATGGCGACCCTTTGTCCTCTGAGCTCAGTATAAGCAGCAGCAAGACAAAGGAAGACCGCTTCTGAATGACCTTTGGTGCTCCCCTGGGGCCCAGGCCCAAGGACCATCAAGGTAAGGGGGGGAGGTTCCAGCAGACAACTGGGCTCCTCCACCAATCATGGTGGTACATCCCTGGAGCCTTGACCTCCTCATCATAGTGTGACACCCGTCTCTTCTGGTAATTCTGAGCTGAGGACAGGAGCCACAATGCACAATGCTGCTCCCGCCGCTCACCCTTAATGACAGATTGCTATAGCCTTGGGACTCCAAGACCTGGGTGGAGGCACGGAGACCCGTTACTCCACCAGACACTGCCCAGGGAGCAGGACAGGCCTGGGAGGGCTGGTGTCTCTTGTCATAGGATCCTGAGATCTTGGTTTACCATAGGAAGGACCTGAGAGTCCACCCCCCTCCATTTTACAGATAAGGAAAGTGAGGCCCAGGAGGGAGTCACCAGAGGTGACTTGCTGAAGGTCACCCAGGCACTAAGTGATGGAGGCAAACTTGAACTCGAGCTCTTGGACACCACAGTACAGGACCCCTTCCCATTCTTAGGGGGTGACTCCTGTGGGGTGGGGAAAACAAGTCTGACATCTGGTAACTTTCTATTTTGACAAATGATTCTTTTAGCCAGGGGCTCAGCTCAGCTTTTCCTCCTTGCTGGAGAATTCCAAGTGTCCTCAGCATCTCCTAAATTTTGGTGCCCTGGGGCACAGCCCTGATCTCCTTGCCCTAGTTTCAGCTTGGCTGGCAGCCCATTCCAGAGTAAAAGGTACCTTTTGTCTCAGTAGCCTTGACAATGTAAACAGAATTGAAGCAATGCCTCTTCTCTGCTGTCTGCTAGGTCTCCCTCTCTTTCCCTGATGTCGTTGAGTAGAGCGAGATGTGACTGACTGGTGGCCTCCTGGGACTTGGGATTCACATACAAAAACAAGATCTATTTATATTTCATGAGACTCCTACAGAGCCAGGTTTTAAAGTCAGAATAAAAACTTGCCCCCAAAGACTGAAATTTGGGCCATTTCATCCTCTGTGATCTTTTTTCCTTGCTGACTGAGGCTTGCCTGACTCTCTGCTGACCTCCTAAGTTGGGGGTTAAAGTGGAAAACAGCCAGACACTGTGGCAGAAGACTCTGATGCATCTTTTAGTTGTTCCCTGTTTCAACTATGATCAAGTATTGAATTGATCCAGGAATACTTCAAATTCAGCGTCATCCAGTCTGGCAAACACTCATTAAGAAACACACCTGGCATGCTTTTGAAGTGAAGTGCACATCCAGGTTGAACTTGGGAACAGCGCAGGCCTCCTCCAATGACCAGGAGGTAGTGAGTTCCCCTTTCCTCCAAGGCCTTCAAGCCAAGGCTGGGGGACCGTTGGTCAGCAAGGATTCTGCAGGGATCCTTCTGCAGGAACGGGCAGGATCGCCAGTGCTACAAGGTCCCTTTCAGCTTGGAGATTGCTGATTTCCGGTCAGAATAACCACGAATAGGCAGTAGCCCCTGGAGGTTTGCAGACCTCTTCCCAAATAGTATCTCAGCGGATCCTCACACTCACCCTGGGAGGGCGAGACTTTTATCTTCATTTGATAGTTGAGGAAGTCAAGGTTCCTAAAAGCAAAATGCTTCCTAGTTCCTAGGACCTTAAAGCTAGTTAGTACCAGAGATGGCTAGTCAGTCAGTACCAGAGGTGACTAGTCAGTCAGTGTCAGAGGTGGCTAGTCAGTCAGTGCCAGAGGTGGCTAGTCAGTCAATACCAGAGGTGGCTAGTCAGTCAGTGTCAGAGGTGGCTAGTCAGTCAGTGTCAGAGGTGGCTAGTCAGTCAGTGCCAGAGGTGGCTAGTCAGTCAGTGCCAGAGGTGGCTAGTCAGTCAGTACCAGAGGTGGCTAGTCAGTCAGTACCAGAGGTGGCTAGTCAGTCAGTGTCAGAGGTGGCTAGTCAGTCAGTGTCAGAGGTGGCTAGTCAGTCAGTGTCAGAGGTGGCTAGTCAGTCAGTACCAGAGGTGGCTAGTCAGTCAGTACCAGAGGTGGCTAGTCAGTCAGTACCAGAGGTGGCTAGTCAGTCAGTACCAGAGGTGGCTAGTCAGTCAGTGTCAGAGGTGGCTAGTCAGTCAGTGTCAGAGGTGGCTAGTCAGTCAGTACCAGAGGTGGCTAGTCAGTCAGTACCAGAGGTGGCTAGTCAGTCAGTACCAGAGGTGGCTAGTCAGTCAGTACCAGAGGTGGCTAGTCAGTCAGTGCCAGAGGTGGCTAGTCAGTCAGTGCCAGAGGTGGCTAGTCAGTTAGTACCAGAGGTGGCTAGTCAGTCAGTACCAGAGGTGGCTAGTCAGTCAGTGTCAGAGGTGGCTAGTCAGTACCAGAGGTGGCTAGTCAGTTAGTACCAGAGGTAGCAAGTCAGTCAGTACCAGAGGTGGCTAGTGAGTTAGTACTAGAAGTGGCTAGTCAGTACCAGAGGTGGCTAATTAGTACCAGGGCTGAGATTTGAACCCAGCTCTTCCTGACTCCAAGTCCAACTACTGCATCTGCAATGCCATATGGGCTCTCAGGAGCAGGCTCGGAGCTCAGTAAACTCCTTGTTTCAGTTCTGTCAATCAGTCAGTGAAAGAGAATCTAATAAGTACCTTCTTTGTATGTGCCAGACACTGTCCTAAGCACTCTAGAACCCTCAAAGAAGCTTACGCTCCATTAGGGCCCCAAACTCTCCTGTATTCTGGCTGTCTTGATGATCTTGCGATGTCATCAATGTGGACAGTGACCAAAGTCCCACCCTTCTCATACCTACCCAACCTGGGCAATTCGTACCTTCCTGTACATCCTCCTTGGAGAGCCCACGGCACATGCCTGGGTCCTTTCTCCAGCTCTCGCCTTTAGAGGCCAGGGGAACAATATTCTAGGTGACAGGTGACCAGAATCTGCACTAAGGTGGTGGTCACCTGCATGGACAGAAGGTGGGGATGAGAGAAATGCAGAGGTAGGAATGACAGGGCTTAGCCACTGGTCAGCTGTGTGGAGGGAGTTTGGATGTGTGTAGAGAGTGAGCAATACCTGTGGGGCATGTGGGTCTTTTGGTGCTTAATCTCCACCATTTTGTGCCTCCGCAGGTCATTCTCACCATTTCCATCTCCCCGATAATGTCCTTTATCCTTCTGCTCTTGGCCAGTCTTTGCTCGTCACCTCCTACATGGGCCTCTCCATTACCTTTTGGGTAAGCTGCAAGATCAGTGCTTTAAAGATGGTGGTATTTATTTCATGGCACGCAGTTGCACAGCACACCTAGAAGAATATTGTCATTCAAAAGTTGTGTCTTCGAAAGAACTTGACGATTTCCCAGAGGCAATCGGGCCAGCCTTCCTTTGGGGATCAAATTCAGGACCTAACTCATTACTTATTTGCATATTTGCAGTCTCTGGTCAAGATTACAGAATATATATGTATATGTATGCATATGTGTGTATACATCTGTCTATATGTGTATATATGTAGACATATACACATGTATAGACACAAGTATGTAAATGTGTATATAAATATAAATGTGTATATAAATATGCATATAGCAAATATCCATCTACCCAAGTCATATGTATTTATCTTACCTATATGTTTGTATATACACATGTGCACATGTACACGCACACATGCCTGTAAGTGTATTATCTGTATATCCACAGCTGTAATCCAGCTACTGCTGAGTAGATCTCAGGCATTCTTCACTCTGTTGGTTTTTCCTGAGTGGAGAGGTAGCCTGAATTTGCGTGTGATCTGGCTCTAATTTGGAAGGCTCAGCAGTGTTCATGGGTCTGATCAGCCTGGGGTCTTTACCAGTCCCAGGGAATTCCTTCTGGGCTTGGCTCCTGCTCTGCACAGCCTCCTAGACACTTACTGACACCTTTGGTGAGTGTAGGTGTGGCATCAAGGGGTCTGAAATGACTTGGAGTAAGGAAAACCCAAATTCACATCTGGCCGCAGATACTTAATAACTGTGTAACCTTGGGCAAATCCATCTCTCTCTGCCTCAGTTCCCTCATCTGTAAACTAGTTATAATACTTACCTTATTTATGTTATTGTGAGGATAAAATGGGATAATGTTTGTAGAGAGCTGGCAGATAGTAGATAATAAATAATGATGACGATCGTTGTGGTTTCTTTATGCTTCATTTGGTAGTAATAATTATAGGATTGTTGAACACAGTTATTTCTGTTATATTTTTCAAAGAATCTTGTGCGATTTTACACTATGAATAGAAGGCACTGCTGGGATGGAGTCTACATGGCAGTCCCTTTCTTTCCCCCTATCCTACAGCCAAAACTTTAAAGAAAAACCACCCAACACACAGTCAACATCCTGCAGTCTCATTTCCTGGCTGTGGGGATCAATTATTATTACTTTAAAGCCAGAACAATTCATGTCACTGGAGCTTCTTCAATATATTTTGGGATCATTTTGTTCCATTTCTATTTTTCCTAAAAAAAGATTCAAATTGTAATTATTGCTCATGGAGAAAGAGGTCACGAAATGATCAGAGTTAAGCTATCACTTGACATGCTCCCCAAGTGTAGCAACAACTTTTATGATTTTATGCTAATTTCTAACTAAAACCTCAATAGACAGTTAATTTAGGTCATACAAGTGCATCGTTAGCTTTCGAGGGATGCTGGATCATCATACTAATGAAGAATAATGATCACCTGCACATCCAACTGAAAACGATTTCCATGAAGACAAAGCCCCACCTTGAAGTCTCCCTCTTCTTAAACAACCCCAGGCAGCTTTTCTGCCACACCACACTGCTCCCAGAAATAAGACAAGGCCTGAAATGGAAAGAAGTTAGCTGGGTGGAGGTGCCACATTGATGATGTTGTGGAGCACTCGAGTCTAGGCACTGGACCAGGAGAGGCTGTGTGGTGCAGTGGACAGAGTCCTGGACTTGGAGTTGGGAAGACCTGAGTTTGAATCGTGCCTCAGACAACGACTAGCTGGGGATGCTGGGAAAATCCCACCACTACCATATAGCTCTTTCTCCTCATCTGTAAGGGAGCATATTGCATTCGGTTACTTCGAGGGTCCTCTCTAACTCTCAATCTGTGATCCAATGATCCCTCCTTAGCTCTAATGAGAACTAGTGCAAGAACCTCCTCATTACTCTTCTGGCTGGAGTGTCTGGCTCTAGCTCACCCTGTGATATGAAAAGAGCCCATTTCTAAAACCATTGCTCATTGGCCCCTACTGGTATGCTTCTCTTCGAGAATCGTCTGATGGGCATGATTAGCTCTTAGCAAAGGCATTACTTAAGAGGACGTAAAATTGTAGCGATCCCACCAAAACCCCCCAACAAAAATGTGGGAAAAGTCTTTCATATACACACTCCATGGGAAGAGTGGACCTCTGCTTCAAGTGCAATGGGAGGCACACTTTCAGGATACATACGTGGTGTCTCAAAACTCCTGGAAGTCTTTTATCTCTTCGTAGAAGTCCCCACAGCTCATCTTAGCTCTGACTTTCCTTCCTTCCCAGTGAGGTTCCATAGTGAGTTTTCTTCTCTACTGCCAGCTGTCTCTTTCCTCAAAGCTGCTCCTTCCCTTGAGTGACTGTATCTCTGTGTCTGTCTTTCTGGAGTGTTTCCCCTCTGCTTTCATAGCAGCAGTGTATCCTACTGGTCAAGCAGGTCTCCTCCCAAGCTGCATGACTGTTGGAGAGAGGGAGGGGGAGGGAGGGAGGGAGGAAGGGGGGGATTTGTTCATGCCATAGACATTTTTTTTTTTTGCGGGGCAATTGGGGTTAAGTGACTTGCCCAGGGTCACACAGCTAGTAAGTGTTAAGTGTCTGAGGCTGGATTTGAACTCAGGTCCTCCTGACTCCAGGGCTGGTGCTCTATCCACTGCGCCATCTAGCTGCCCCTGTGCCATAGACATTTAAAGGCCCCAGATATGTGGCTAATTTGTTCTTTTATTTGACTCAATCAGAGAAGTATTCTCACCCTATAAATGTGCCACTGGGTATTAACACATCCAGGACTCATGACTTCAGTTCTGTGGTCATGTCAGTTGGGTGTAGTGGGGTGTGTGTGTGTGTGTGTGTGTGTGTGTGTGTGTGTGTGTGTGTGTGTGTGTGTGTGAGAATTGGACCCTAGCTTTAGAGCTGGCAGACACCTCAGAGGTCATCTAATTGAATCTTTTCATTTTGAAGAGGAGGAAACTAAGGTCCAGAGAGGAAGTGCCTTGTTCAAGGTGTCTCAGCTAATTAGTGGCAGAGCTGGCACAGATATTTACTACCCAACTTTGTGAAGTCTGGTTCAGTAAGAATCTTCCTTAATTTCTTTCTGTGTCCGATCTTAGGATGATTGCTCAGATGCTAGGGAGTCACTCTTCAGCATTTCTACCATTCATGTCTAATTATATCCAAAGATTCATTCATTGGAAAAGTGCCAAGCATCCTGAGGATCACCACTCAGGCCTGTCCTTCCATGCCCAGTGGTGGGACTGGAGCCCAGTACACAGAGAACTGCATTCCCGTCACACCCATAGGATCACCAGTGATAGTTAAGTGCCTACAATATATGGGGCAGTCCGTGTGGCGTGGCAGATAGAGAGCTGATTTTGGAATCAGGAAGACCAAGATTCAAGTTTTCCTTGGAACATCTACAAGCTGTGTGACTCCGGACAAGTTCTAGAACCTTCCAATATCTTTGGGCAACACTTTAAGCCTGAATATTACCAGTGGATGCTCTTTTGCTTTGTGGAAGAGAGTTTCCATGCTGGGAATGTCCTATGGAATCATAGGCACAACCAAACCAAGTCCATTGTACTGTGTAAGGCTGTGGCCAGACAGCTTCTTTTCCATTCTGAGCTGTTCTTTTTTTTGAATTAATAAAGTATTTTATTTTTTTCCCGTTACATGTAAAGATAGTTCTCAACTTTTGTTTATACAAGCTTTCCAATTTCAGATTTTTCTCCCTCCCCCCTCCCCTAGACAGGTAATCTGATATAGGTTTTATATATATATGTATATATATATACACACACACACATACATACATACACATGATAACATTAATCCTATTTCTGCATTAGTCATGTTATAAGAGAAAAATCAGAGCAATGATGAAAAACCTCAAAATAGAAAAAAACAACAGCACCAAAACCAAAAGAAATAGTATGGTTCATTCAGCATCTATACTCCACAGTTATTTTTTTTTTCTTGGATTTGGAGATCCTCTTATATCATGAGTTCCCTGGAACTCTTCTGTACCACTGCATTGGTGAGAAGAATATAGTCTATCACAGTAGATCAACACTCAATGTTGATGATACTATGTACAATGTTCTTCTGGTTCTGCTCATCTCACTCATCATCAGCCCACGCAAGACCCTCCAGGTTTCTCTGAACTCCTCCTGCATTCTGAGCTGTTCTTACTGTCAGGCCACACTGTGTGGTCTGAGCACAGAGGCAGAATGAGCACCCCCAGGAAGGATGCCCGAGAAGACATTAGTCTCAGGTGCTTTTCCCAGCAGTGAGGGGAGGCTGCCGTTTGGGAGGAGATCCCCCAGAATAAGAGAAAGCAGCCATCCTCAGGACCATTTGGAAGCCAGCTAGTGCATCTGTGTGATGTTGAGTCTCACAGTTACCTGGGTTTGTTTCCTGGGAAACAAAGAAAAGACATAGAAATGGGAAATGGAGGGTTGTGTGTGAGAAGTAGAGACTACTGGACTGGAAGTGCCCAGAAGGCAGGGACTGTGCCCCGGGGCCTCCTTGGGTCAGCACCTAGTGAAGTGCTCTACATATGAGATTTCCTCTGGTTGTGACCCATCCCTAGTCTCTCCCTCCAGCCTTAGCCTCTCCCACATCATCCACATGACATTTCCAGCTGGATGTCATGGAGATGCCTCTGCTTCTCCACATCCCAAACAGAAGTCATTGTCCATCCCCCTAACACCCACTCTTTCCAAACTTCCCTATAGGCCTTGTCCTTGGCTCTTCCTGCCTCCTCCACATCCCTCAGAGCCAACCTGTTGCCGAGTCTTGACATATCTATGCCTCTAACGTGTCTCTCCTCCACACCCTTCTCTTTGTGTACATAGCCACCCTGACACTAGATGACTACCATAGACTCCTAACTGTTCTCCTTGACTAGAGGCTTTGCTGTTTCCAGTCCATTCTGGTGATTTGCTGCCAAAGTGATTTTCCTTACATAGATACAACCAAGTCACTAACCCCCTCACTTGATCACTCCAGTGGCTCCCTATTTACTCTAGAATCAACCTTGACCTGATCTCTCTTCCCAGCCTATTGTACACTACAGCCTCTCTGACACCGAGTGCCAGTCAGACTGACCTCTGGTCACACAGAGCATGCCATCAGCCACCCCTGTGCCTTTGCCCGCTCTCTCCTCATACCTGCCTCACGGAATCTGTCTCTTCATTCGAGATGTAATTCTACATCCTTCAAAATGTTACTTTCAACCTGGGCTGCTGAGCTGCTCATGCCCTCCCTCCCAAATGACCTTGTACATGTCTGCCTTGTCCTTATGTCACAAGGGTGGGAGCCAAACCCTGCTTTTCCTGATTCCTGGTCCAGCATTGCATCCACTGTGCTACACTGACCCTGACCCAGTCCTGCCAACAAACCAAACCAAACTAAGGTGTGAATGAACCGTCATGAGTAATGGGCTGTGCAGTCCAGAAGAACTGGGTGCACAGGGCTCCTCTGACTGAGCAAAGCACCCTGGGCGGGTCTCCAAGACTCTAATTTTGAGAGAAGGTGCTGCCCTCCATTGGGGGAGAGCCTTCCTCACCTGGCAGGTCCTCACATCCGGGCCATCATCTTTCTTCCTCGAGCCATTCTTTATCCTCTTGACCCTGCCTCATCTGGCCAAGGGCCTTGCTGTCTGCCCTGTTTGAATTCACACTGCTTTCCATTAATTAGCTTCTGTTCCTCAGCACCAAAGACAAGACCTGGTCCATAAAAACCCACTTGTTAATGGAAAGAAGGAATGAATGAATATGTAATGGCACCAGTCTCTGCTCTCTGGAACCCTCGAACCCAAATTCCAGGGGTCTGAGAGTACCCCCTCCCCTGCCGCCTGCTGGGCCTGGTGGTGGCTGTCTGTCTACCCCTTCCCCCCTCCCACATTCCAGGACCAGAGCTGGGCTGAGGCCCCCACCCTCTGCCCCATCTCCTTCTGCTGCTGGGCCCTCGGGTGGCTGGCTGTTTAGGACACGTCACCAGGGGGAGCCTGTGAGCTTTCTGATCCAGCCTCTTGTCTGAGCTGACCGTTGCTGGTTTTGTTTTCTCTGAGCAGGGAAAGTCTTGTGCTGAGATGGTAGGAATAGAAGTCATTGAGGATGAAGCTGGGCATGCCCCAGGGACCCCGCTTTTGGCAGAGGCGCCATTGTTTCCTCCCTAGCTTCCAACCAGCTCATTTCAGTCCTCAGAAAGTGGAGCCGTGGTTGGAGCAGGTTCCTTTCTGCCCCGACACGGAATCAGCCACTTCCTCGGCCTCCTCCACAAATCATAGGATGAGGCCGTCTTTGTCAGCTCTGACATTTACGTGCCATTCAAGGCTCTTCCAATCTGAGACCACTTGGCCTTTCCATCCTTCTCAAGTCATTCTCTTTGTGGGGTGTGGGTGGTACTGGGTACTTTGCTGACTTCTTATCTGTCCCACAATCACCCTGGGGGCTTCCTCATCTCAGGCTTTTGCTCACTTGTGTCGCACCAGCTCTTCTTTTGAGGTGGTATTGTCACTTGGTCTGTGAGCTCCGCCCCAGGGCACCCCCTCCCCCAAGCCTTCCCTCCTTCCCCAGCCCCTGGGCTGTGCCTCTAATGCCTCCTCCTGGATGATTGTTCTCGGTGTCTGCCTCCCAGCCCATCCTGAAGTGGTCTCTAGGGCAAACTCCCTCATTTAACCCTTGCTTGGCCCTTGCACTCTACAGGAGCTGGCTGCCCAGTGCAGGGTCTCGATAAATATGCATGAGTATTGCAGGCTGGCATCTACCTGTCTATCTAAGGTGTCATTTTATTGGTCTGGGGAAGGCTAGGTGAGGAACCTCCCTCTCCCAAAGGTGCTCAGAACCAAAGTGACTCAGCCAGGGTCACATGGACATTGTCTATGCCGCATAGGTGAGACTCTACCCACATCTTCCTGACTCCAAGGCTGGGTCTCTGTCCATTAGGTTGTAGCTTTCATGTTTGCACATTGCTTTATAGACATCTTATATTGGAAAAGTCAGGCAAATAAAAGTATCATTAGCTCCTTTTAATAGAGGAGGAAGTTGAGGGCAGGATGGATGAAGGGATTTGACTCAGGTGACACAGCTGTCAGAGTCAGGATTTGAACCAAGGCCTTTTTGACGAGGAATCTCTACCATGCTGCTCTGCCGCCTTAGCCTTACACAAGACCGGATGTTTCTTCTCTCTCCAGAACCTTCTGACTTGGGAGCTTTGGGGATACAATATGAGTAGAAGGAGCTGGAATTCTGGAGGGCCACATAGACGAGTTTTCCTGATATCTCTTGGCAATTGCTCCCCACAGGGAAGTGGGGAAGCAAGCAAGGTTTTTTTTTCCTTTTTGTTGGAAGATGATGTCTAAGCTCTTTCCTTGATCATGTTTTTTTTTTTTTTGACACATGGGTTGTCTTTTTAAAAAAATCTTTTGTTTTGTTTTGGGCGGGGCAATGAGGGTTAAGTGACTTGCCCAGGGTCACATAGCTAGTAGGTGTCAAGTGTCTGAGGCTGCATTTGAATTCAGGTCCTCCTGAATCTAGGGCTGGTGGTTTATCCACTGCACCACCTAGATGCCCCCCCTTTTAATCTTAAAAATATTTAATTTTTCCCAGTTACATGTAAAGATAGTTTTCAACATTTGTTTTTATGAGATTTCTAGTTCCAAATTTTTCTTCCCCCCTTTGCCTCCCCCCTCCCCAAGACAGAAAACAATTTGATCTAGGTTATATATATGCAATCACATTAAACCTATTTCTGCATTAGTCATGTTTTGAAAGAATCAGAATTCAAGGGGAAAACCTCAAAAAAGAAAAACAAATAACAAAAAGGTTCAATCTGCATCCAGATTCCACAGTTCTTTTTTCTGTATGTGGAGAGCATTTTCCATCATGAGTCCTTTGGAATTGTTAGATCACTGTACTGCGGAGAACTAAGTCTGTCACAGTTGATCATCACACAGCGTTGCTGTTACTGTGTACAAAGGAAAACATTCTTAATGACCTACTATGTAACAGGCATTGCACCAAGTGCTTTGCAAATATTATCTCATTTGATTCTCACAACGATTCCCATTTTGCAGTTGCAGAAACTGAGACAGGGAGAGATTAAGTGACTCGAACAGCGCCTGAAGCTGGATTTGAACTCAGGACTTCCGGACTCTAGGACTAGTGCTCCCCGTAGTTGTCCATGGTGGGTGGGGAGTGCTGTGATTGGGTCACGGCTTTGAGTTCGGATTTAGGAGTGTTGAGTTCACTCTGTGAAGTCACTGCTGGGGGAAGCGGCCTCCTTGCACCTGCTTCTTTCCTCGAGAGGTGAGGAAGGAGGCCTGGAATGTGCTTGGGTGACTGTTAAGAAAAAGCATCTTTTAGACTGACCCCAGACTGTCGCTTGTCCTAGATGTGACTCCTAATACGGTTTGTCATCCCAATTTCCCACGTCCTCTTTCTTGGGACGGAAGCCTTTTACTTGATCATCACAGGGCAATATTACCTCCCGGCCCGCTGCTGGGACAGCTCGAGGACAGTGAGACAGGCCGATGACAGAAAAGAAGGTCCTGGCCGTGACCCCTATGCGTGGTACAACTCCCTCGGTCTGTAACGGGAGCCAGCATCCGCCCTCGATCCCCTTCGCCGATGATCGCCCTCGGCCGCTTCTCTGGCTGGGAACACGACACACGTCTGCTAGAATGTCAGGCCATTTCCACAAACAACTGAGAAGCGGGGTGGGGTGGGGGGGAAGCAGCAAGAGATACTGCAAATGTTCAGATTCGGTTTAAAGGGCAAACACGGGCCGAGCGAGGAAATGTCGGACAAATCACCGTCACAGGCTCGCCTGAATTGGGAGTGACCTCAGGGGCTGTCTCTTCCCACCTGTGCCTGAAACAGAATCCCCTCTCTAACGTCCCTGACAAGGGGGCAGCCAGCCTCTGCCTGAGGCACGCCTCTGGTGGGGAGAAGCCCCCAGCCCCCAGGGCAGTGCATTCCACCCCTGGGAAGCTGGAACCATCAGCAGGTGTCGCCTTGTGCTGTTCCATGCTCCCACCCAGAAAACCAAGGGCCAGGGAGAGGTAGAAGTCTGAGAGGGTTGGGTTCGGTCTCTGACCTCACAGAACCTTGAAGGGAAGGACTCAAGGTCAGAGCTGCCAGGGTGGACCGGCAATGGCTACGTCTCTTTCCTAGGGGCTGCATCGAGCCCACTTCCCCCACAAGATGAACTAGGGATGGCGATCGCGATCGCCTGCCGGTGACGGGATGCCAAACAGGAAGTTACCTGCCTCGGATGGTCGGGGAGTCATGCACTTGAATTGTGTTTTTTTCAGAGAAGCTGAGAGGGCAAAGTGTCGCTCATTTGGTGGATTGGCCACCTGGGTCAGGAGAGGCAGCCACCACGGGGTAGAAGGGTCATTCTCCGTTGTTTGTAGCATGTATTGGGGATTTCCCTACCTGTGCACTCACGGGGCAGGGATTGTTTCTTCATTGCCCAGAACAGTGCCTGGACCAGAGTGGGCCCTTAATAAATATTTATCGAGTTGCCACGTGCACAAACCGACTCACAAATCACGGCTAACCCTAAGTGGTGGAAGCATGGAGATGCGACAGACATCCACGGGCATCCTTCTGAAGCACAGACCGTACTTGGCCTTGCAGGAGGAGAGCTGCTCTGGGGGCTTCTGATGGCCACAGTCACCTCAGAGGAGGGGGGCTACAACGTGGGAAGGTGGGCGACACCAGGATGAGAGAAATCCCTGGTGGCGCCCATGTCCCAAATGGACCCTCGTGATAGCCCTACATTGGGTCTTCCACCATAGTGTGCCTCCTCCCCATGGGATCAGCCTGGAAGGGGCGGGGGTCAGTTGTTTCTCTTACAATGAGGGGTTCGAGTGTCCTTGGAAGTCTGAGGCTGGAAATAAATGGAGCTGCCAAGAGACACACCTAGCGTCGCATTTCCTCCGGTCACTTGGCTCATTTGGTTTTCACCGCTTTTCTTCGAATACCGTCCGGGAGAGGTTTGATGTCGGAGTCTTTTCTCAGCAGCCGTGTACACGTCTCTGAGTGCCATGTAACTGTCCGCGGATGCTGCAGCAACGCGCCATAATTGGGAGCTCGGGGGCCTCGTCATGGGGCTGCTGACGGGTCGCTGTTGTCACAGAAGACGCCCCCAGCCCGTGCTTCCGCAGCTGCTTCCGAAAGCTGCAGCTGAATCGGTCGCGGGTGGGGCCTCGTCTTCAAGGGCCCAAAGAGCTGCAGGGAGTGGGGTGGGGGGAAGGCCACTTAATTTGTGGCTACTAGTCAGTCCTGCGACTTCATTTCACTCTGCGGCAGGCTTGCCTTTCCTCTAAAGCCGACCAGCGCGCGTCCCGCACCCGGCAGCCTCAGAGCTGCCTCAAGCCACAGTCTGTGACTTGGCCAGGGCTGCTCAGCCCCCTGTGTCAGAGGTGGGTCTCGAACCCCACTTTTTCTGACTTTTTTCTGGCTCAATCTCCTCGGCCATGCTTTCTCTAATCCCTAAACGTAGTACTTAATAAATACCAAGAAACACTCCCCATTCACTTCTCCCAGACCCTCAATTCTTGGTCACCCACTGACTCCTTCCTACATTTCTCAGCCTGTTCCTTTGCCCTCAAATCTCTTAGACTTGAGACAAGATGCTGTGGGCTCCCTGTGTCTCCCTCCTGTGTCCCTGAGTCAGAATCTCAGGCCTGATTGAAGGTATCTGCCTTCCTCTGCTCCTCCTCTTTTAGGCTCTCTCCTTTGAAGAGCTCAGCACTCCCTCCTAGGGGATGACTCCCAAATTGGCCTGTGCAGCCTCTGCCTCTCTGCTGAGCACCCCTCCTGCCATCCCCAGGGCTGCCTGATGTACCAGCCTGCCCCAGGTGCCCCACCCAGCTTCTCTCCCAGACCACCCTCTTTTTGTAATGGCATCAATCACCATCCCCCAACCTTGGAGTCACCTTTAAGTCCAGTTTTCCCCTTCATCCTCAAAGAGCCACCATCTCCCCATTGATCTAGAGTCCTCTTTGGTCTGCAGCATCTGCCATGTGGCATCATGAACACAGGAATCTGTGTGAGAAACTCTGGGCTTGAGTCTTAGCTGAGATGGTAGCTGGGCTAATTTAGGCCGGCCCCAGCCCTTCCCAGCCTCAGTGTCCTCATCTATAGACTGGGGCCATTCATCCCGACGCCACCCACATCCTCTGTTCTTTCAGCTCCCCTGGCCTGCTCCGGGCCTCCAGCATCCTTTCCTCTGGGCCTCCCATCCAATCTGTGCTACACAGCTGACTGCTAAGCCTTCTACGCTAGCATTCTGCACACGTTAGCCCTTTCCCTTGACCTGCAGAAGTGGCTTCTTTCCTGTGGCCTACAGGGTTCTGAAGGCCAGACTCCTTAGCTTGGCATTCAAGGCCCCAACCTACCGACCCACCCCTCATCCCACACTCACAGGTATCCTCTGCCCTGGAAAGATCATTAACCTTTTGGGGAATGCTCACCGAAGCCCTATAGATTCCTCAAGGCCCATGCTAGCCTGAAACCTCAGACTGAAGAGCAACAAAGCCTGCCTCCTCACCCCCAGCTCCTGGCTGAGGTGATCCATCAGTGCCAGCTGGTTTTGTCAGGGATGGCCTTGAGGAGGCAGAGATAAGAGGAGAGTCTGAGAGGGCCTAGGCTGGGGGGATTGCCTTCTGTCTTTCCCTTTCCTTCCAGGAGCCGGCATGAGCCTCTGGGCACTGCCCACTGCCCTTCTCAGGTAACCCTCACAGGCCTCATTGGAGGACCCCACTTCATTCAGAAAGGGTCCCAGAGGGGAAGAGAGCATCACACTGCAGGAGGATAAAGCAACCTTGTGTCCTCTGTGGCCTTGAAGGCTCGGGTTCCACCTTTGTGCTTGCTTACTTTTGTGGGTCTGCACTCTCCTCTCCCAGAGGAGGGTTGGTCCTCTTTGCTCAGGGCCCAGGAAACGCATCACTAGAGGTCTGTAACAAAAGCTGGGGAGTCACTTGTCAGGTATGGCAGAGACGGGGTTCGTATTCAGTTCTAGTGTGTGTGTGTGTGTGTGTGTGTGTATGAAGGTTGTAGGGAGAGAGTCTGCAGATGGAGAGTTAGGGGTCCTGGGTTAGAGCCCCAGGCCTGCTGCGTACAACCTGTGTGATTTTATTCCTTTGAGCCTCAGTTTCCTTATCTGTAACTGAATGAGGCTGGATGACCTCCAGGGTCTGTTTTAGCTCTTCATCTGTGATCCCAAAGGGAATTGCTCTTGGCTACTGGTTGGATGGATAGCCATTGAGATCCCCTTGAGTTGGGAGGCTCTGCTACATTTTATCAGTTCCAGAACTTTCTCCCAAGGCTCCTTGCTTTCACGTCGTCTTAGATGTTGCTCTGAAACCTTCTTCCTGAACTCCTCTTGCCTGCTGGGTGAAGTAAAAGGTGGACTTTATGGGGAGGTTTCCCCTTTAAAAATTACAACAGAAGACTTCCCAGGCAATCTCTGGTTGTGCAGAGGGTTGGTTCTGACATTTTGTGGGGGGGGGGGAGGGGGAGAGCTCAGCTTCCTTGGCCCTGATTGTTGGTCAAGGCACTTGTGGCAGAGCAGTCCTGCCTGCCTTCCCTGGTACTGAGAGCCAGCCAAGAGCCTTTCCAGCTGAAGCAGATTTGATTGATCTGTCCAAGACAAAAGACGTTTTCTGACCAAGTGTTAATAAACTCTTTCTAGCCGTGGTGGGTGCCTTTCAAGATCTCACCGTCTGTTGTGGAAGTAATGAAATCTGCAGAGAACTAGGCTATGGCTCTAATTGAATTTCACAGAAGTCGCCTTGGTGTGACCCCAAATGAAGAAAAATTCTCCCCCTCCCCAGCCCCCCACTCCCCAAAGAGACTCTCTGTGGAATCATTGATTAAAAATGCTAAACGGGAAGGAGAGGGTCACATCGCACATAATCAACAGCTCTGGGTAATGAAGACTTTTAAGACGCACGAGCTGATGTTGATAAGTTACCCAGGACATAGAGGGCCGAGGAGAAAGATTGGCAGCAAGAGAAGAAAACACCTTTTCCGAAGCTGCAGGACTCCAGACAAGCCAACTTGAAAGCATTCTATTAAAATGAGGCTCAGATGAAGGAGATAACTTGTCAGCCTGCGGCTCGAACAGAACTTCTGGGGCAGCCAGTGTGAGCTTCGGGAAACTTTGCTGGCATGGGCCCAGCTGCTCAAGCCCTCCTCCCTCTCTCTCCCTCCCTCCTCCTTCTCCCTCCCTCCTTCCCTCCTGGGCAGCCTGAGCCATGGGGCTCCTGGACACCGAGAGCACCGAGGGAAGGGGGGTGCTGGGGAGAAGGAGGCCCGTGGTTTCTCCAGGTGGCAATGGCTGAAGATTGTGACCCTGCCTCGTGACCGGACTTGGGTCCAGTTCTCTCCAGGAAGCCTTTCCCTTCTGTCTCAAGAAGCATCTCCTGAGGCTGCAACCTGGTGCTCAGCATCTAAAGCAAATGAACATGTACAAACAAGCTATTCATGGGGTAACTGGGAAGTGAGAAACAAAGGGAAGGGGCTGGAATGAAAGGGCCTTGGGAAAGGCTTCCCATAAAAGATGATGGGAGCCAGGAAAGCCAGATGGCCACAGCCTGAGAACATGCCCAGAGATAGGAGCTGGAGGGTCTTCAGCAGAGGAGCCGGTGTCGCTGGATTAAAGAGTATATGGTGGGGAGTTGGGGTGTAAGAAGACAGGCATGTGTGTGTGGTGTGTGTGTATGTGTGTGTGGTGTGTGTGTGTGTTTGTATGTGTGTGTGTGGTGTGTGTGTGTGTGTGTGTGTGTTACTAGGTTATGAAGGACTCTGAACCCCAGAGGATTCTGTATTCCATCTCAGGAATGATGGGAAGTGTGGAGTTTACTGAATAGGGTGTGCGTGATCTGGTTGGACCGGTGCTGCTGACTGGAAGACGGACTAGAGAGACTGAGGCAGGTGCTTGGACGAGAGTCCAAGGGTGAGGAGATGAGGGCCTGCACCAGGCAGGGTGGGGGCAGTGTCAGAGGAGAGAGGAAGGACAGGGGGTGGCAACAGATTGAGAGGCAGGAAGGGGCTGAGGATGACTCCTAGTTAGCCTCAGGGGACCTGGAGGATGCTGTTGCCCTGACAGCAACAGGGAAGGTGGAGGTGGAGGGAAGGTGGAGGGGGAAAGGTCAGGGATTCCATTTTGAACGTGGTGAGTCCAAGGTATCCTCGGGACTCCAGTTCAAGCTCTCTGACAGACAGAGTTGGAAGATTGGAGGTTGGCAGGGACATTAAAGAAGATTAGGCTGATTTGTAAATGATTAGCATAGAGATCCCAGCTCCATGAAGGCTGCTGAGATTTCCAAGTGAAGTCATGTGGAGGGAGAAGAGAGGAGGACCTAGGACCTAGGTCTTGTGGTAAGAGGGCGGGCATCATCCAGAGGAGGGTCCAGCAAAGGAGACAGAGGAGAGAAACCTAGAGAGGAGTGACCAACAAGTGTCCAAGGCTTCTGGGAGGTCAAGGGGAAGGAGGATTGAGAGAAGGTCATTGGATCATTAGTAACTTGGAAAGTGTGGTTTTAGTGGAATGAAAAAGTCAGGAACCAGAGTGTGAGGGGTCAAGGAGAGAATGAGAGGAGAAAAAGGGATGCTTCCATCCCAGGGTTCTCAAGGACACAGGTCCCGGCCTCAGCCCTAGGAACACAGCCTGCTGCCTGATACTCTGCAGAGACAAATATAGAAGGAACCCCTCCTCATCCAGCAAGGCATCATTGGTTCCATCCTGCATCCGAAGGGAGATAAAAATACCACTGACTCTTCTGAAGCAGTTCCCTGGAAGTTTGTTTAACTGGGAGGAGAAACCCACTGACTGTCTGTGCAAAGCACATTGAGACTAATCCTAGGACAGGATACTAATCAGTTCTGGGCAGATACCTTAGGCAGGATGCCAATGAGCAGAGAGTACCAGAGGAGATGGTACCTTGGGATGGGTAGGGGTCTCTGCACTGTGGGCATCATTGGGACAGCCTGGAACTGTTCGATTGGAGGAGTTCAGGTGGGATGGATGCCAAGGGTGGTCACAGGCTTGAGGGGTGGAAGGACAGACCTGCCATGGTGGAATGTCCTGCTTGGGAGGATGTTTCCTACCCACCCACCCCACATCTTCCAATCCCAGCTGGATGCCCCCTTGCTGGGGACTAGATGCTGCCACTGCCCCTTCTGACTCTGGCTGAAGACAAGTCAAGGACTCAGCACATCCCTCCAGAAGTGAGTGTGCTATGCCTGGGAAGAATGAGGGATTTAAAGCCATTCATTATATTAAGTCTCAGGGTGCATTTTATTTTAAAATACTGGAAATTGCATTTGCTACAAATGTTAAATTAACCCTCTTGGTGAATGCTGATATGTGTGTGCACAAGAATTGGAGGCTGAATTTCCTGGGGCTAAAGTTAATATTCCTCATGGGAACACAACCTTTCCACCAATGTAACATGGATTGGCAGCAGAGTGTGTGTGTGTGTGTGTGTGGTTTGTACTGTAGCACACATCAATGGCAGCATTGCTTTTGCTTCCTGGACTCCATTGAAGAGTAGGAGGTGGGAAGGGGTCCTTGTGGAGGCTCCAGAGCTACATTAAACAGTGGTTTACATCTCACGGACTCTTAGGCTCATTGATGGGACTATGGAGGACATTTCCTGACTCCAGCAATGTTCAGGAGGCTTATTCACATGTGTGAACATGCACACACATGTACACACCACAGCACTTTAACAAAGATGTCCTCACATCGCTATCATCAAAAACACTCATCAAGTTAATGTCATGCTCCCCTGGGAATTCTGACTGGCTGGTTACAATTGAAAACAAGTTAAAAGCAAAAAAAGCCTTATTAGATTCATGGTCAGTGGCAATTGAACTTTTCATTACAAATGCTGAACTGGCCAAATTGTCCCACAGGGCTCATGTCAGAGGACCCGGGAGGGGCTTAGGTCCTGGCTCACCCACACTAGCCATGGACTTTGGCCTCAGTTTCCCACCAGAGTTCTTATTTCCAGCTTCATTCATTATTCCCTTAATAATAAGGGATGGCATTAGACTAGGTGGTTTCCAGCTCTCTTCTTCTATGATGTGGAACGTGGGGCCTTTTCGTTAGAAGTAGCAGCTGTGCTGATAAAAGCAGGTACTTCTAGGCCCAGACACAAGAAATCACAATGGTGGATTGCTAAAGGTGGTAGTGGTGGTGATGACAATCAACAAGCACTTAGTAAGTGTCTACAGTATTCCAGGAGCTCTCCAAGGTGTTGAACACAACAAGACAGACACGAGATTGTACTTGCCCTTAAGTTTATGGGGAGATGCTCTATAAAATGGGGGGGGGGTGCATTCTCTGCAGCTACTTTCACGACCTTAACTGGGACCGGCCGGCTGGACCCCAAGAACTCTATCTGCCCTTGGTGTTCTACGGCTAACCCTAAAGGCATGTGGGAACCTTTCCAGGGCCACTGCTCCACCCCCACCTCCCAGGTGTGCTCCTGTTCATGATTATCTGCAGATATCAGTCTACCAGACTTAACTTGTAGAAAAGGAATATTTTCAAAGATGGTATAGCAAGAATTGGTACAACGCCTCGTCCCCTCCCCCAATTAGCCTGTAACATACTTTCCCAAAAGTACATACAAAGCCCAGGGGAAAATAGGCCCATGTGGAACATTTCCAGGTCCTAGTTGCCAGGAGTTGTTTTCTTCCCTTTCCTAGGGATTCATGGACTTCCTCTTAGGCATGGTTCAGCTTCCTGCTAGGCTCTTTGTAGAGCCCCAAAGCTGCCTTTCCCCTGTGGATTAGTTTGGCTTGGCTCCCAGTGCAGACATTGTGTCAACTTTTCCAGGGCTTCTCCTAGGATTAGGACATTACTGATAAAGTTAAAATCCTTTCACTTTCTGAAGTTCACTAGGATCTCTTCTAGTTAAGGGCATAGGAGGAGACTGAGACCAAGGCTGACTCCACTGGTGTCCACAATTGCTTTTCCCCTTCCTTCCGTCCTTTCCCCACAAAAGGTACCTTTCAGGGTCTTTGCTAGCACATCTCCTGTTTGGCTTGTGATTAGCTCCCATCCTCAGTTACAAACATTTCTTGGTTTTAGGGAAGGAACACAGGGCACAATCAAGTCTCTCAACTGATATTACCAGCCTTTTGGTACGTGTAATTTAAACCTCTGATAACTGATTCAATTGAGATGTGTCTTGCTGACAATTCATCAAGAGGAGGTGCCAACACAGAAGGACATCTGGACATCTGCTGGCCCTGTAATGCCAACAGCCTGCATGGCAAAGGCTTGCCAAAGACTGTGACTGGCAAGAGCAGGCCCCAGGGCCCCCCAGGCCAGTCTGTTTTACTTGATGACTTTATTACCTTGTTATTACACTTGAAATAGACCAGACTCCCACTTCGTGCTTAATTGTGTTTAAGAAGCAAGTTGATTTAGCTAAGATGATTTAAAGAATTAGGACTAACCCTATATACTAAAAATGTGATTAACATAATGAATTCCAGAGACCAGTGGGGCAGAAGACTAAGAGGATGCTCCATCCTGGAAAGAGTCTGGCTTCAGCTGGTTGGCCTTCCTGATGACCGGAGCTCCCCAGTGCCCATCTTCTCCTTAGTCAGAACTCACCAGCTCCCTTCCAGCATCTTGATAATACTCACTCCGGCTCAAGAGTTTAAACAAAGTGAATGACTCCCCTGGGCAGCTGCTTTTCTGGTGAGTAATCAAATGGCCAAATGATGCCGTCACCATTATCAGGATCGTCCATTACTGGACTATTAGCGCCACTTTCAGAAGCTGCCTGTCAATAGGCACCAATTAACATTTGCAGCCTCGCTGATGGTTCCCATGATCCTGGGGCTCACATAATTTTTTCCTCCCTGCCTTCCCCCGTTCTTTGAACAGTGAAGATGCGTGTGATAAGAAGGTGATAAAGAGCCTTGGGGATGCAGGTTGAGAAAGCTTTCACTGTTGGCTCTCTGTGTCCAAATGCACCATCCCCCTTCATTCACTTTCCCTTAAACTTGCCAGCCCAGTTGACTTGGTATGGACACAGAAAGATCCTGGTGTCTGCTGCAAAGTCTGTCTGTGGAGAAAAGCCTCTTTCCTTAGGGATGAGAATGAGGGGTGGGATTGGATTTTAGGAGGCAGTGTGATTTTGTGGAGAGAGCTGGGCAGACAGAGCCACCTGGTCTCAGCTTTGGCCACACTCTAAGCACCTCAGTTTCCTCAGCTGTAAAATGGTAGAGCAGAGTGTGACCCATAATAGAGTCCTGAAGAACTGTAGAAAAATATTTCATCAAAGAAACAAAATGATTGAAGAAGATGGGCTAGTCATGTCATCTACACAAGCAACAACAACCAGACAGACTGTTGGTTCTACTGACATCATCCTGGTGATGTCTGGAAGAAGCAAGGAAGACCACAGGTGTACACCGGGCAGACTGCCTGTTGTGATCTGATGGGAAGACATAGACTCATCAGCATTGCTGGAGGGAACATTCATGTTCATGAGATCAAAGATCCTTGGAATAGTCCGGAGAGGGGCATTCTGTAGGCACACATGCAGCAGGAAACAGTGCTCAATCTGCCGTTCCCACCTGTTGCTTATTTATGCCCACATGTCCACTCTACAGGTCTTTGAAGATATCTTTTACACCAGGGTTTGTGTGTAAGTCACTATTAGTAAGAGACTGCAGTTCTTTCTCACAGAGAAAAGGTTGCAGAGTTTGGTCAAAGGGCCAGCCTTGCAATGGGCATGAATGAAGGAAAAAGCATTAATTAAATCCCTATTAAATTTATTTGCAGGGGGGCAGCTAGGTGGTACAGTGGATAGAGCACCAGCCCTGGATTCAGGAGGACCCGAGTTCAAAGCTGGCCTCAGACACTTAACACTTACTAGCTGTGTGACCCTGGGCAAGTCGATTAACCCCCATTGCCTCTCAAAACAAAAACAAAACAAAAATTTATTTATATTTATTAAATGCTGAAGTCTGTGCTAAGTACTGTGGATATACATAGAAGCAACCAAGATGGTCCCTGTCCTCAAAAAGCTTACATTCCAATGGGGAAAATCAACACATTGAGAGGAATGGAGTGTTTTGGACAGCAAAGTTAGAGAGATGGTGTTTGGAGCCATAGGTCATATGATTCGTGTGTCCTTCCCCAGGAGGGAGATGTTGACTTTTCCCAGAGCTAGAGCTAGAGAGTAGGAGGGGTAATGGAGAAGGTGAGCATGGAGCGGGTTCAGGAAGGACTAGCATCTCTGGGGTGAGGTATGCTCATCCAACTTTGGTGTTTACCTGGCACAAACAAAAAAAGAAAATGAAACAACGAATAACAACCTATACGTGAATGTGTGGTGACTCCCAATCAAATGTAATGAGTGGGGGGCAGTCATTATTTTATTTTTGCCTCGCTGTTTCCAACACATAGTAGGTGTTGCTGCTGAATAAGCCCTTGGTGATGACCAAGACTGTAGGAGACTGCTGACCTCACAGGCAGTCCTGGTTTGCATGTCCTGACCCCCATCCCACATGCACCATAGCTATCCTACAAGGAAGCCATCCTGGTGGGGACACAGAGTCTCTGGCCCATCCCAGACCAGAGCGGGGTTCACCATGGAGAAAATTACTGCTGGGAAACAATGAGAGGAAGGCAAGTGCTCGAGAGGCAGCTCTATGCTGCAGGGTCTGTGAGTGCAGGCCAGACTGTCTGAATCAAGAGAACTGAGCAAGTGTCCCCAATGGGAACAGAAGGAGACAGCTGCCTCAGAGGGGGTGTGACCAGCAGCCCCCTGCAGTAGGTAGAACATGGTACAAGTGGGATGGGAATGAGACCCCGAGGACTCTTGTGGCCCCTTCAGGGATCTGGCAGACTGCAGGAGGCAACAGCATCACTGGGGAAATGGGGCATTCTGGCTGTCGGCTCAAACACACTGCCCTACAGTGAAATGTGTGTGCTCCTGTGGCTGCTTTGCAGGGCTGTGAGGCTGGTCCTGAGGGACTTGACTGGCCTCTTCAATTGAGAAGACGGTCAGCTACAGTTGCAAGTCCAGGTTCAACATGAAAGCAAGAGTGATGGTGTTTTTATGCTCACAGGCTAACGAGCTGTGTTAGTCAGGCAGAATAAATAAATCTGACTTGAACTTCCAAAGGAAGGATTCATTAACCACTCTTATTGACATGGAGGAATCCTGCTAATTGATAGGTGTTTTTCTCTGATGTCTTTCCCTGCATGCCAATTACAGGTCTGAATTACAGCTATAACTATAAGAAATTGACATTTATTGTTTATGTAAATGGAAGAAGACCCGTTGCCTTTTCTAACTACTGTTGCATCCCCCAAGGATATGGGGAGCTGGCGCCATTGTTTCTTTTTTTTTCTTTATTTTTTTTAACCTGGTTTCCTATTTCTTTTTTTTTTACATATAAGGTATTTTATTTTTTCTATTACATGTAAAGATAGTTCTCAACTTTTGTTTATACAAGCTTTACAATTTCAGATTTTTCTCCCTCCCTCCCCTCCCTCCCCTCCCTCCCCCCCTCCCCTAGACAGCAGGTAATCTGATATAGGTTATATCTATATATCTATATACATATACATATATATATACACATATATATACCCATAATAACATTAATCCTATTTCTGCATTAATCCTGTTATAAAAGAAAAAATCAGAGCAGTAATGCAAAACCTCTAAATAGAAAAAAAACAACAGCAGCACCCAAAACAAAAGAAATAGTATGGTTCAATCAGCATCTGTACTCCACAGTTCTTTTTTTTTTTTTTCTTGGATTTGGAGATCCTCTTCTATCATGAGTTCCCTGGAACTCTTCTGTACCATTGCATTGGTGAGAAGAATATAGTCCATCACAGTAGGTCAACACTCAATGTTGATGATACTGTGTACAATGTTCTTCTGGTTCTGCTCATCTCACTCATCATCAGCTCACGCAAGACCCTCCGGGTTTCTCTGAACTCCTCCTGCTCATCATTTCTTACAGCACAATAGTATTCCATTGTATTCATATATCACAACTTGTCCAGCCATTCCCCAATTCATGGGCACCCCCTCAACTTCCAATTCCTTGCTACCACGTAAAGAGCAGCTATAAATATTTTTGTACATGTGGGTCCCTTTCCCCCTTCCATGATTTCTTTGGGAAAAAGACCTAAAAGTGGAATTGCTGGGTCAAAGGGTATGCACAGCTTTATCGCCCTTTGGGCATAATTCCAAATTGCTCTCCAGAATGGTTGGATCAGTTCACAGCTCCACCAACAATGAATTAGTGTTTCAATTTTCCCACAGCTTCTCCAACATTTATTATCTTCTTTTTTTGTCATTTTAGCCAATCTGATAGGTGTCAGGTGGTACCTCAGAGTTGTTTAAATTTGCATCTCTCTAATCATTAGAGATTTAGAGCATTTTTTCATATGGGAATAGATAGCTTTGGTTTCTTCATCAGAAAATTGCCTGTTCATATCCTTTGACCATTTCTCAATTGGGGAATGACTTGGATTCTTATAAATTTTATTTAGTTCCCTATATATTTTAGATATGAGGCCTTTATCAGAAGTACTGGCCATAAAAATTGTTTCCCAGCTTTCTGCCTCCCTTCTAATTTTGGATACATTGCTTCTGTTTGTACAAAAATTTTTAAATTTAATATAATCAAAATCATCCATTTTGCATTTTATAATATACTCTATCTCTTGTATGGTCAAAAACTGTTTTCCTTTCCAAAGATCTAATAGGTAGACTATTCCTTTCTCTCCTAATTTACCTATGGTATCACCTCTTATGTCTAAATCGTGTATCCATTTTGACCTTACTTTAGTATAAGGTGTAAGATGTTGGTCTATGCCTAATTTCTGCCATACTATCTGCCAGTTTTCCCAGCAGTTTTTGTCAAATACTGAGTTCCTATCCCAGAAGCTGGAGTCTTTGGGTTTATCAAACACTACATTACTAGTGTCATTTACTACTGCATTTCCTGAGCCTAGCCTATTCCATTGATCTACGACTCTATTTTTTAGCCAGTACCAGATAGTTTTGATGACTGCCTCTTTATAGTAAAGCTCCAGGTTTGGTACCGCTATCCCACCTTCCCGTGAATTTTTTTTCATTATTTCCCTGGATATTCTTGATTTTTTGTTTTTCCAGATGAATTTTGTTATTATTTTTTCTAGCTGTATAAAATAATTTTTACGTAGTCTGATTGGTATGGCACTGAATAAGTAAATTAATTTAGGCAGTATTGTCATTTTTACTATATTAGCTCTGCCTATCCATGAGCAATTGATATCTTTCCAATTATTTGGATCTGATTTGATTTGTGTGAAGAGTGTTTGGTAGTTGTGTTCATAGAGTTCCTGGGTTTGTCTTGGCAAGTAGACTCCCAAGTATTTCATATTATCTACCATTACTTTAAATGGAATTTCTCTTTCTATCTCTTGCTGCTGGACTTTGTTGGTCATATATAGAAATGCTGATGATTTATGTGGATTTATTTTATATCCTGCTACTTTGCTAAAGTTGTTAATTGTTTCAAGTAATTTTTGAGTTGATTCTCTAGGATTCTTTAAGTATACCATCATATCATCTGCAAAGAGTGATAGTTTTGTTTCCTCCTTGCCTATTCTAATTCCTTTAATTCCTTTCTCTTCTCTGATTGCTAAAGCTAACATTTCTAGGACAATATTAAATAATAGGGGTGATAATGGACATCCCTGTTTCACCCCTGATCTTATTGGGAAGGCCTCTAATTTATCTCCATTGCATATAATACTTGCTGATGGCTTTAGGTAGATACTGTTTATTATTCTAAGGAAAGCTCCACCTATTCCTAAACCCTCTAGTGTTTTTATTAGGAATGGGTGTTGTACTTTGTCAAAAGCTTTCTCTGCATCTATTGAGATAATCATATGATTTTGGTTGGTTTTCTTATTTATATGGTTGATTATGTTAATAGTTTTTCTAATGTTGAACCAGCCCTGCATTCCTGGTATAAATCCCACCTGGTCATAGTGTATTATCCTGGTGATCACTTGCTGTAATCTCGTTGCTAATATCTTATTTAAGATTTTAGCATCAATATTCATTAGGGAAATTGTTCTATAATTTTCTTTCTCTGTTTTTGCTTTGCCTGGTTTTGGTATCACCACCATATTTGTGTCATAAAACGAATTTGGTAGAACTCCTTTTTCACCTATTTTTCAAAATAATTTGTATATTATTGGAATTAATTGTTCTTTAAATGTTTGGTAAAATTCACCCGTAAACCCATCTGGCCCTGGTGACTTTTTCTTAGGGAGTTCATTAATGGCTTGTTCAATTTCTTTTTCTAATATGGGTTTATTTAAGGATTTTATTTCTTCTTCAGTTAACCTGGGCAGTTTGTATTTTTGTAAATATTCATCCGTTTCATTTAGATTGTCAAATTTATTGGCATACAGTTGGGCAAAATAATTCCTAATTATTGATTTAATTTCCACTTCATTGGTGGTAACATCACCCCTTTCATTTTTGATACTGGTAATTTGGTTTTCTTCTTTCTTTTTTTTAATCAAATTAACCAATATTCTATCTATTTTATTGGTTTTTTCATAAAACCAGCTCTTAGTTTTATTGATTAATTCTATAGTTTTTTTGCTTTCAGTCTTATTAATTTCTCCTTTAATTTTCAGGATCTCTAATTTAGTGTCTAATTGGGGATTTCTAATTTGTTCCTTTTCTAGCTTTTTAAGTTGCATGCCCAATTCATTAATCTCCTCTTTCTCTTTTTTATTCATGTAAGCATTTAGAGCTATAAATTTTCCCCTATGCACTGCTTTGGCTGCATCCCATAGATTTTGGTATGTTGTCTCATTATTGTCATTCTCTTGGATAAAGTTATTGATTGTTTCTATGATTTCTTGTTTGGCCCATTCATTCTTTAGAATGAAATTATTTAGTTTCCAATTGATTTTCATTCTACTTTTCCCTGGCTCTTTCTTACATGTAATTTTTATTGCATCATGATCTGAGAAGGATGCGTTTACTATTTCTGCCTTTCTACATTTGACTATGATGTTTTTGTGCCCTAATACATGGTCAGTTTTTGAAAATGTGCCATGTACTGCTGAGAAAAAGGTATATTCCTTTCTATCCCCATTCAATTTTCTCCAGACATCTATCATGTCTAACTTTTTTAGTAATCTATTCACCTCTTTCACTTCTTTCTTATTTATTTTTTGGCTAGATTTATCTAATTCTGAGAGGGGGAGATTCAGATCCCCCACTAGTATAGTATTACTGTCTAATTCCTCTTGTAACTCATTTAACTTCTCTAAGAACTTGGATGCTATACCACTTGGCACATACATATTTAATATTGATATTACTTCATTATCTATAGTACCTTTAAGTAAGATGTAATTTCCTTCCTTATCTCTTTTAATGAGATCTATTTTTGCCTGCACTTTGTCTGAGATAAGGATTGCTACCCCTGCCTTTTTTACTTTAGCTGAGGCATAATATATTCTGCTCCAGCCTTTTACCTTTGCTCTGTGTGTATCTCTCTGCTTCAAATGTGTTTCTTGTAAACAGCATATTGTAGGGTTCTGGTTTTTAATCCACTCTGCAATTCGCTTCTGTTTTATAGCAGAGTTCATCCCATTCATATTCACAATTATTATTACTGACTGTCTATTCCCCTCCATTCTATTTACCCCCTTTGTGCTTTTCCCCCCTTCTTTCACCCTATTCCTCCTCACCGACGTTTTACTTCTTACCCCTGCCTCCCCCAATCTGCCCTCCCTTTTTATCACCCCCTCTCATTTCTTTACCCTTTTCTCCCTTGCTTTTGTCCTCCCTTCTATGAGTGCCCCACCTTTCCCTTCCTGTTTTGTTTCCCTAAAGAATGAGTTAAGTTTCTTTATCCCAATGAACGTATATGTTATTCCCTCTTTGAGTCAAATCTAATGAGAATAGGGTTGAAACAATGTTTCCCCCTCCTTTCTTTCCCTCTATTGTAATAGGTTTTTTCCCACCTCTTCATATGATATAATTCACCCCATTCCACCTCCCCTTTCGTCTCCTCTCCATAGACTCCCTTTTTAACCCCTTAATTCTTTTGTATCATCACATCAAAGACAATTTATATTTATACCCTCTATATAAAGTCCTTCTCTCTGCCCAAATACATTTACAGTTCTTAAGAGTTATGAGTATTATCTTCCTGTGTAGGGATATAAACAGTTTAACCTATTAGGGTAACCTTTTTTCCCCCCTCTGTTTACCTTTTTAAACTTCTCTTGAGTCTTGTATGTTGAGATCAAATTTTCTATTCAGTTCTGGTCTTTTCACCAGGAAAGATTGAAAGTCCCCAATGTCATTAAATGTCCATCTTTTCCCCTGAAAGTAAATGCACATTTTTGCTAGGTAATAGATTCTCGGCTGCAACCCAAGCTCCTTTGCCTTCTAGAATATCATATTCCAAGCCTTGCGGTTCTTTAATGTTGAAGCTGCCAGGTCCTGAGCAATCCTGACTGTGGCTCCATGGTATTTAAATTGCTTCTTTCTGGCTGCTTGGAGTATTTTCTCCTTCACCTGATAATTCTGGAATTTGGCTGCAATATTCCTTGGAGTTTTCCTTTTGGGGTCTCTTTCAGGAGGTGATCGGTGGATTCTTTCAATGATGATTTTATCCTCTGATTCTATGATATCAGGGCAGTTCTCCTTAATAATTTCCTCGAAAATGGTGTCTAGATTTTTTTTCCGGTCATGGCTTTCAGGCAGTCCAATGATTCTCAAATTGTCTCTCCTCGATCTGTTTTCCAGATCAGTTGTCTTTCCAATGAGGTATTTCACATTTTCTTCTATTTTTTCATTTTTTTTATTCTGTTTGACTGATTCCTGGTGTCTCATGGATTCCTTATCTTCCAACTGTCCCACTTTAATTTTTAAGGCATTGTTTTCTTCAGTGAGATTATGTACCTTTTTTTCCATTTGGTCAAGTGAATTTTTTAAGGTATTGTTTTCTTCAGTGAGATTATGCACCTTTTTTTCCATTTGGCCAAATGAATTTTTTAAGGCTTTGTTTTCTTCAGTGAAATTATGTGCTTCCTTTTCCAAGCTGCTGATTCTTTTTTTATAGTTTTCTTGTTTTGCTTTCATTTCTCTCCCCATTTTTTCTTCTACCTCTTGCAATTGATTTTTGAAATCCTTTTTGAGCTCTTCCAGGAAGGCTTTTTGTTCTTGCGACCAATTCACCTTCCCTCGTGAGGCTTCAGATGTAGGCAATTTGAGGGTATTGTCCTCATCTGAGTTTGTGTTGGCTTCTTCCCTATTGATACAGAAGCTCTCAATGGAGAGGGCTCTTTTTTGCTTCTTACTCATTATTGCAGCTTATTTATTTATTCTTTAAGTTGAGGTCTGCTCTGCGGGCACCAGGGTCCCTGTTTTGGGCTTCTTGTGCAGGGGTATACCGTGTGACCGGGTTTTTACTCTGAGGCCTTTATGGTGTGTGGAGATCCCCCACCCTGCACTTCCTGTCTGATTGTGCTCGGCCAGCCAGGCGCCGGACCCCGGTGTCTGATCCTGGCTGACCCGTTCGTGGCCCTCTCGGCTGGTGCAGGTAGGTTTTTCCACTGTCCTTCTTGGCCACCAGATTTTTGAACCAGGTTCCAGGGGCCTCAGTTGTTCGGCTGTGGCCTGCAGCTCCTGCTGACTTGCCCTGACCCCCTCAGTGCTGGGTTGCTGCCCTGCGCTGGGCCTCCCTTTTGCCTGAGTCAGACGGACCTTTTCCTGAAGTCTTCTAAATTATCTCTGGTTGGAGGACTGTGTCTCTCTGTCTCTTTGCAGGTTCTGTAGTTTCAGAATCCGTCCAGAGGCTTGCTTTAATGTCCCTTTTGAGGGAACAGAAGGAGAGCTCAGGCAGCTTGCTGCTTCCTCTCCGCCATCTTGGCTCCGCCTCGCCATTGTTTCTTAATGCACAATGGTCACAGCCCCACTTAGTACCCCTTGGCACACAGTATTATGAAGAGAATTTGACTAACATTTCTGCAGAACCAGGGCACGGAGCTTCCTGTCCTGCCTGGGCTGGCTGGACTGGCCCTGGAGAGCAGAGAACCTGCATGCCAGCTTTGGCTGGAGCATCCCAAGATGGGGGAGGGGAGGGCAGATGCCCATCATCAATGTGTCCACACACTGGGCCAAAGATCCCCCATGATCCTGGCAAGAGTACCTGAAGCCTACCTGCTGGATGAAGCAGAAAGATGAATCTCTGGGCAGTAACTGACCTCTGCCAGGGGCTTTGGCTAGTTCAGAGTCTGGATGACAGATCAAAGGGATGAGTTGACACATTGAAGATAGACTCAAAGCCTGAGGCTACTTGGGCAGCCTTGGGCCAGGCCCTTTGCTCAGCCCGAAGGGGGCTAGTACATCACGAAGGCAGATTTCTTTTGGAGAGGTGGTTCTTAAATGTTTTTCAGCACACCCCTGACTTGACCCTCATCTAGGTACCTGTGCTTCTTCAACCTGGGCAGTGATTCAGGTAGACAGCTTGACTCAGACTGGACTCAGAGTCAGGTAGCCCTGTGTTGTCCCCCCTGTAACTAGCTGTGTGACTGTGGACAGATCCCTGAACCTCTCTGATTTTTGGTTTTGTTTCCCCATTTGGAAAGTGGAGAAGTTGACACTTGGGATGCCCTTCTTATACATGTGGCTCTTGGGAGCTCAACTGAGATGATTTGAGCTACAGAAATAGTGTTGTTATTCACTTGCTCCAGTAGCAGGCGAGCCCTGGCAGCATACCCTCATTTATTTGGGGCGATTGCTTAGCCAGGATGGCAGTGGAGGTGGGGGTAGCTGGTGTCCACGGCCAGGGACCCTGATGAGATCCAAGCTGGGAGTGGGTTTGGGTCAGTGCTTGCACCCCAGATGTCCACATTGCTCTTAGATCAGCTGTTACCAAACCTGCCCAGGGCACTGTCCTCCATCTGGGAGATGGGCAGCTGGGTGGTGCAGTGGTCAGATCTCTGAACCTGGAGTCAGCAAGACTTTGGTTTGAATTCCATTCAGCCTGTGTGACCTTGTGGATAGCTCTTTAATTCTCTCAATGCCCCTCTCCTCATCTGTCTAATGGGGGGGGGTTGGAATTATGGTGGTCCCTCATAGCTCTAAAACAAAGATGCTGCCATTCTATGACCTGCCCCATGTCCAGGGGCCCCAGGACCCCTCCAGGATACCCTGCTCTTCCTAGGTGGGCTCCTCCAGAGAACATCAGCGCCCTCAGACCCTCACCGGCTACAGGTGCCACTGTTGCCTTCTTTCTTCATTGCCTGACACAGGACTTGTCATGAGGCCAGTCCCTTCCTCCACACTTCACTGTGATTTCTCTCCATCAGGGTCACTCTTAGGACTGAGGACAAAATGAAATCCATTGAGGCTGAAGCCCTGGGACTGACAGCCTCACTGCCAACCCCATCAGACCACAGGCAGAGGGTTGTGGTCAGTTCTGGATTCCATTTTCTAGAAGAAAGATGGAGATCAGGTAGTGAAGGGTGTTGAATCTATATCAAGGGAGGATCTGATGGAAGAACCAATGATGGATAACCGGGAGAAGAGAAGCCTAAGAGGGGAGGGGATGAGCATGCTCTGTTTGGCCCCCAGGCGACCCCAGGAACAAAAGAGGCGAACACAAGCTTTCTGGTCAGGAAGCCCTTTCTCACCATGAGAGGGATGGTCTGGGAGGGGCAGGGCAGGCAAAGAAAAGGGCGACTGATTCATCAGAGCCTGCAGGAAACATGAGGATGGAGATGTCATCCTCGGGATCATGGTGAGTGACCTCGATTTCCTCTCAGAGGAGACCCTCAGATGAAGGGAGGACTGGCAAAAGCAGCCCGTGAGGGTTGGAGACAGAAGAGAAGGCTCCGAGTGAGAGACAGGTTGAATTAGGGAAAAGTAACAGGATTGCCCTGCTGCTGTGAGAGCCCAGGAGAGATTAGGGAATTGTAAATGGCTCGCCCACCTTTTCCCAGCTCTATTCAGCAGCCCAGGTGCAGTAAAGGAAAACACAGATGGTGGGAGTCATTCAGGGCGGAGGTTTTGGGTGATGTGAGTGGTGACAAGACAAGGCGACAAAGGGATCTGAGGGTAGAGGACAGGGTGTGGGGCTGAGGCTGAGCTTACAGGGAAGTTAGACAAGTGAGGGGGATGGCCTGGGAGAGCCTGGGGGATGGAGGGGTTGGAGGTCATGGGGAAGATGAAGAATAGTTATAGGAGAAGTGGGAAGGACAAGGGAGATATGAATGGGTGGAAATCATGGTTAGAGGTTGAGATTTCCAAACTTCTGATTATGGGAATAGAATCCTACCAGTGTGTGTGTACATGTGTGTGTCTCTGTGTGTGTGCACTGTACATATATGTGTATACACGTATATGCATGTGTGTGAAACCAAGGATGTGATCCCAGGTGGGGCATGTTGCAGGGAAGGAGTAAGTCATAGGAGTTGAGGAAATGGAAGAATTGGGAGGTGACGTTGTTGAAGGAGACCTTCATATGTCTATCGACATCCTCTGGTATGAGGGCAGGAGTTGGTGGGGAACTCGAGAAAAGAGAGAAATCGTCCTGGGGGCCAGGAGGAAATTGCCACCAGGGCCTGGGCTGGGTCATATATTTGGGTAAAGCTTTCCCAGGGAGGAAGGGCATTTTTCATTCACAGCCCTCAGAATTCTTGCTAAGACAATTCACTTACAGACATTGGGATCAGACTGAGAGCCTACTTTGTTTTCATAGAAGTAGTTAGCTTAAATCAATAAAGCAAATGCCCAAACCCAGCATTTTGTGCTCGCCAAATGAGAACCGAATGAGGGTTACACAGAACCCAGGAAGAAAGACGTGCATTCTAAGGCAGAGATGACTGGGAGATCTTGGGATACAGGGTTATTTATTTATTTACTTGGTAAGTTATTTTTGCCATTTATTAAGTCAGGCTAGAAATGACAACTACTGGATGAATGAAGTTGGGAGAATATGAATAGTATTAGTCAGAGCTATTTACCGAGGAGAACAATGTCTGGTATGTAGATGCCTGCAGTCTTAGGATTCTCATGTTTCAGTTCAATTCAACCAGGCTTCATTAAGCATCTAATCTCTGAAAGTTGTTACATAACACACATATGTTATATATATATATGTGTGTGTGTGTGTATGTATACACACACATACACACACACACACACTCATGGGGTTGATCCAGGACGTCCCCTGATTACCTTGGTGAGCTTATAGGGAGGTGAGCCTTGCTTTAAGACCCACTGCCACTCCCTGAGATAGGAATCACAAAACTGGGAGGGAGAGCTAACACAAGACTGTTAGGCTGGAACCTTAGGATGCATCGACTAAGACAAGATCCAGTAGGGATAAATGTAAAGATTTACATTTGGGTCAAGAAATCAGCTTTTCAGGTCCTGGGGAGGGCTTTAGTGGACCACCAGCTCACGATGAGTCCACAGGGTGATAAGAAAGCTCACTGTCCCTTGGATTGTGTTAAGAGAGGCAGAGCTTCGGAGAAGTTAGAGATGCTGGTGCCTATGCATCATTGTGTTCATTTCTCCATGTCCCAGGATAAGAAGATGATGATGAGGGGGAGAGTGTCCAGTTGGGGGTCACCAGGAGGGGGGATGTCACTGAGTCCAATGTAAGCTTCATGTCAGGAAGCCCTTTCTGATGACCAGAGCTGCTGGAAAGGGGAATGAGGTATCTTGGGAGGTGGTAGCATCCTCCTCCTTGGAAGTGTTCAAGCAACAAGGCATTCCAATGTTGGATGGCCTCTTGTTGGGCTTGTGTTGTGGAGTAACCCTTTCAGGTATGGGTTGGACTATATGGCTGCTGGGTCCCTTCTGAATCAATAATTCTATGGCTGTGGATATGAAAAATGTTACCCGTTGTGGACTTCCTAGAGATTGAATGGGGAGGTGTCGGTCAGCTCAGCCTGTTGTGAGAAGAGCCAACATTTTGTGCTGAGCTCATCAAGAGGGGCTTGTTTGCAGTGTCCTTTTCTCTTCTTCCCCTCTCCCCTTCTCTTGGAGTAAACCTGACAAGGCAGAATGAGGAGAGGAGCCAGAACCACAAGGTGCTTAAGCTGCCACACCCCCTACAAGACTTGCTCTGGTATCACTGTGAGTTATTTGGCCAAGATGGGACTTTGTCACTTGTCTAACAGCTGTAAGCTTGCTGTCCTTCCAGAAGAGTTCTCTGGTCAGAAGCATTAGGTTGGATTGCTTAGATGGGCCTCTGCAGGTAATGTGGAATGGACCAGGATGTCAGGGCTTAGGGGTGCGGTGGGAAAGACCACAGGGTTTGGAGTCAGGAAGAATCTGGGCCAGTCATTCACCTCTCTCAGCATTAGTTTCCCCCCCCCCCCTTGTCAGGTGGTGATCATAATAGCATCCACCTCACAGGGCTGTTGGAAGGATCAGTCAGTCAGCCTCTGAACACTTTTGGCAAACCTTGATGTGTTATAGACATGCCAGCTCTTATTTTCAGCCCTCACCATGATTCCAGCAAGACAATTCAAGGGCAATGCTCTGGAGAACTCTGGGGTGAGGAGTAGGCAAAGGTGGGATTCACCCAGTGTTTATGGACCACTGGGTGTCCTTGTATGTGTCCCTGCCTTTTCTATGGGGTGGATGAAGGCTGCCCTGTGCTTAACATGCAATATCTGCACTTAGAGCTTGTTTAGACTTTGGGGATCTTTTGACCCACACCTATGGAGACCTAGCCACACACAGTGTTCTTCGATCTCCCAGGAGAACACAAGACAAAGAATGAATGAATCTGGGGGGATATTCCAAGATGGATTTCAATATGCCTACACCCAGAGCTTGGGGTGCTGAACCATGGGTTGGGTCTCTTTTCTATCCCTATGATGTGTGCCCATTAAGAAGGAGGTAATGTATGAACCAGATGATAGCTTTTATGTGCCTGTGACTTGCATGATATTCATACCGTCACTATCCTGTCCCCATCCGATTGGCGAGGTATTCATCATTAAGCAATTACCATCGTGGAAGGTCTGACATTTAAAGTTTTCACAGTTGTTATGAGCTCATCGCTAAGGTCTGATCTTCATGACATGTCGGTTTTAATGAAAAATAAGATAATGTAATAAAATATGAGAACAGCGCTATTTGCCTTAGACAAACACATATATCTGGACATATATATTATATTATATTAACCTAAGAGAGATAGCTTTCCTTTTGTTGGGCTTCTCTTAAAACCCCCAAGATAATAAAAAAATTGGGGGAATTATTATGAAAGAATTAGAGAGCAGTAACTCCTGAACAATTCATGAGGTGACCTGACCTTAGTGGCAGTGTGGTGCAATTCTTCCGCTGCCCCACCAATCAGGCTCCCCAGGTCATTTCTTTATCTTCTTTCTTGGTGGATAGCCAGCCTGCCCTGGGAGCAGAACCTGAGAGTGGGCCTTCTGAGGACATAACCTACACTTTGGGGTGCCCAGACCACAGAGTTGAAGGCTCTCATTTTAGAGAAGAGGACAGTGATGGCCCTGGGGTGCAGCCAAGTGGTGCCTGTCACCCAGGTAACAAGCATCCCAGGCCTTTTGGCTCCAGGTGTGGTGTTCTCTCCACCAAACTACACAGCCAGCTTCCCTTGAGGGTCCTGGGTGCCCTGGGGTGGGGTAGGGAGAGAGGGTCGAATGATGGGAAATGGGGATCTTTTAGCTCACCAAATGGGGCCCATCCCCCCACTTTCTGTTGCCTTCTTTCCCCTGTCTTGTATCTGTTATACATATCCAGGTATGTGATAATGTCTCCCTGGAGACTGAGGAAATGTTCTTCAAATCCCCACGCTTCACACAGTGTCTCACATGCACTGTTAAATACTTGTGGATTGATTTGTGGGTGAACTGATAATTAATTTTGAAATGATGAAATGGGGGCAGGCTGGCCAGTTCTTAGGGTACTCACCAGGAAAGCCCATGAAGGCAGCGGAGGGGGCAGCAATCCCACTTTAATAAGACACAGAGGGTATGGTATGGTATGGGAAGTTAAGATGGTGAGGGCAGGTGGCATGGGGAGAGCATTCCAGGCCGGCACACCTGTGCGCTGTGGAGGTGCGAGCCAACTAGAACCGAATTTCTGTAAATGGGGTTAACAGGACATACGCCTACAAGGGCAGGGGCCGAGCTGGCTGGAGGCAGCAGGAGGGAAACTTGAAATGCGGGGCTGGGGATTCGGTCTTTTATTCCAGAGGAGTCAGGGTGCCACGAACAAGAAGGACGCTTCTGCCCTGAGAGATCCCTCTCGCTAAGCTCTCCTTTCCTGGGACCTTATTTAGAGACCTAATGAGCTCGATTCATCTAGAAGAGAAGCCTTGGAAAGACTCAGGAATCCAGGGGCTGTCATTTGGAAGAGGAACACGACTTGGTCTCCGAGGGTGCAGCCAAGCACCATGGACAGAAGCCATAGGAGAAAGCTGAGGCTTGGTGTCAGGAAAAGACTTGCTAACAGAACTTTGAGGAAAGGGTTGTGTTGTCAGGGGAGCTGCGAGGCAAGCCCTCAGTGGGGGGTTTTCACTCAGAACTATTTATCTGGGCAGAAGAGAGAGAAGGGTTGTTGTTAGCCATTGAATTTGATCCATTTACACTATTATTGTGTTATTAAGACAGAAAAAGAACCTGTCTCACATCTTTTTTTATTTTCTTCAAAAGAAAGTGTTTTAAATCTTATGAAGCAGTGGATTTGAAGTCAGAAAGACCCTGGTTCGAATCCTGTCTCAGAAACTTACTGTCTTTGTGACCACGGACAAGTCAATCTCTGAACCTCATTTTACTCAATTATAAAATAGGACGAATAGTACGGATTTTATGGAGTGGGTATGAGTATTATATGTGATGATATATGTAAAGTGCTTTTCAAAGCTCATATGTTATTAATTTTCTCCCTCCTCAAGTTATCTTTTATTTACTTACTTGTTTCTATTTCATATCTCTAGTAGAGTGTAACCCTCTCGAGGACAGGGGATATTTTTTACCCTTTGAATGCTCCGTATCAATCCTGGCACCTTTTATGGGGTAGTTACTTATGCATGTTTGTTGTGGCTGAGTCATTGTCTATGTGATGTTTCCTTCTCCCCATGGGACTCTGTCTTTGTAGATAAAATCTTTATCAGGACGATGGAGAAACTCGAACAACACACCAGACTCTCTGATCTGGGGATCTTGCCTTTCCCAGACAACTCTGTGGCCAGGATGGTTTAGTACCTGGTTAGGCATTTGGGCGCCAGTCATTCAGTCAGTAAATATTGACTTTGTGTCTCCTTCGTGGCTGTCATTATCACCTGGGGGAAATGCAGTGCTCTGATGGATCTGTAATCTCAGTGATGTAGAGATTCCTTCCAGAGGAGCAGTCAGTCAGTCAGTCAGTCAACAAACACTTATTAAGCTTGTGCCAGACACTGTGCTGAGTTCTGGGGATACAAATGTGAAGAAGAGGGGTAATCCCTGCCTTTAAGGAGCATTTACCCCAATGAAGGAAGACATCTTGTCATTGATTGTCCTTTGTGATGGGCAATGTCTTGACTTGCATGTGAATTGGACTGAAGTAAGGCAGAGCTGTACAAAGTCGTCAGCCTCACTCTTTCTTCCAGTTATAGAAGTCCACTGGTAAGACAAAAGTCAGCATGGCTGGCGGTGACCTGGGTTGCAGGGGATGACCTTGGCATCTTTGATGTCTGACTGACCTCTAAACACTGAGATGGCTTACCCGACTGTGGCTGCTGAGCATGCGCCAGCGTCTTGGAGACAGCACATAAAATGGAGGCCAAAGGGTGCCTTGCCTGGGGCATGAAAAAGTCTGGGACCATAACCTGGAGAGGAAAGAATGAGTGGTCATTGAGATCATCCTCCTTCAAGTGAATGTTCTAGGAGGCAGCAGCTGTGGGGTGGGTGGGAGAGAAGGTGGGGGGCGGGGAAAGGGAGAGAGGGAGGGAAAGAGGGGAAGAGAGGGGCAGACTTCAGGTGGAGAGTACTTCCAATGAGAGAAAGGAGGCTGGAGTTGGCGTGAGCTTCCAGGGTGAAGAGGCAGAGAGAAGACAGCCAACCATCCATGCTGCCAATCTCAATGTCCTTTCAATTTTGCCCCATGGGGTCACCCAATATTGCAGGGGACTTCCATCCTCTTCACATGCTGGATCAGTGAAGCCCACAGGCCATCCATCCGTCATCCCTTCTTCACTGTACATGACTGGCTCAGTTTTCTTCCAGCCCTACTTTTCTCCAGGGACATCCTTTACATCACTCTATCTGTTAATTCCCACTTCGTAATGTTTGGCACAAATTTGGGGCCCTTCTTATTGTCCACTGAATGATCTTCCACAGTAGTTCTTTGTAGGATTCATGGATACAAAAAGAATAACTTACATTTGTGCAGTGTTTTAATGTTTAAAAAGCTCTTTGCTGACATTAAATAAGATAATAATCAATAAACATTTATTGAGTGCCTATGATAAGTCAGGTATAGTGCTAGGTACTAGGAATACAAAGAGAAGCAAAAGACAGTCCTTGCCTTCAAGGAGTTTACACTCTCATGGGGGAGACAACTTGCAAACAAGTATACAAAGCAAGGTTTGGCTAGAAATTCTCTATTTTCTCCCAGCGAATGGGAATTGTGCAGATGTAGCCTTAATATTTCCAAAGTAGGAAGTTTTACTTCAAGCTCCCCGGAAAGAATCAAGGTTGATGTTTTTACAGTGTTGCGGACATCTTACAAAACGTAGCACTGACTGCCGTAAAAAGGCAACAGACGCGGACTTTTAGGATCTACGCATTCCTTTAATTGCTGCACGGGAAGTGGTGTTCACATCCCCTTGCTGCTCCGAAGCTTCTTCACAGAGAGAAGATAGGACAGTATCCTCTTCCAGGACCCATACTCAGTCCAATTATTTCCAGCGTCAATTCTCAGCAGGTTATTCCATGTTTGATACCAACAAAGGAGCGGATTGGTCTGGATTAGACATCCTTCTGAACTCTTCATCCCAAGTGACTCACGGATGGAGGCACAAGATGCCTTACCTTGATTTGTTCTGGATTGGAAGGGGCAGTGAGGAAGCTCCAACTGCCCCAGGGAAACGAAGAGAATCTTCCAGCAGGAGAGCAGCTTTCTGGGACAGAGCCACCAGAGTGGCTAAGGCTCCACGTGACATCTGTTGGTGACGGCAAGCCTCCCATCTGACTGCCTGGGCATGTGTGGGGGAACTTATGCCCGCCGGCTGCACTCCTCTGAATGAACTGGGCGGGGCTGGGGGAGTTAAGTTTACCCAGCATTTATTAAACACCTGCTACACAGCAGACTCTGGCACGCAGTCTTTTCAGATTATCCGACTCTCCATGACCCCGTTTGGAGTTTTCTTGGCAAAGATACTGGAGTGGTTTGCCATTTCCTTCTCCAGGTCATTTTACAGAGGAGGAAATCGAGGCAAACGGGGTGAAGCGACTTGCCCGGGGTGACACAGTAAGTGTCTGAGGCTGGATTTGAACTCAAGAAGAGGAATCTTCCTGACTCTGATCCTGGCACGCTGTCCCCTAGGCATGGAAGAGACAAAGGCAAAGATGAAAGGTGTTTAAGGTCTACCCAAAGAGACAATATGTAGATCAATAAGTAAACGAGTCAAATATGGGGAAGGGGTCTCTGTGACAAAATGAGGAAAAGTGAAACTGGAACTCAAAGCACGGGCTGTTACGGGTCCTAAGGGGAGATGTCCGTGATGCTATGTGTCATCTGCCCCTACCCCACCTCCCTGCTCTGCCCTGCGACATGCTAGCTGGATCCCATTGGGTTGGTGCAGAGGATTCCTGACTGTGATCAAGAGTGGGCTCTCTTGTGGCTGGGCTGAGACACGTCAGGGCCCACACTCCCTCCAGAAGTGGGTGAGGAGAAGAGCAGCAACGAGAGCCGACGTCGTCGTCTTGTTCGAAGGCGTCTCAAGCTTTCTCCAAACGTAATCTCAGTTGGTAACAACTCGTGGCATTAGGCTTGGGGATTTTTCATCATCTTCAGGGACTTCTGAAGAGAATCAAAACACATCTGAGGGAGACAGCCCGATAATAGGAGGGTAGAAAACCCAACCAAACCCTGCGGCTGATTACGCTCAGCGTGGTACGAAGGCAGCTCCTGGCTGACTGACAAGACCGACGTTTGCAGAGACTCTTTCTGCCTTTGGACGCGTGCCACCGCCTGAACACGGATGATGTGCTCCCGCCCACACGGGGAGAGCCAGGGTAATTATAACCTGCTCTGCAGAAAAGCGCGTTTGCCTCATCTGGGGTCTGGAGAGGCTAGAGGGCTTCTCTTCTTTGTCACTAGCCAGCCTCTGAGGCCCTGGATGTCAGCGTTTGGGCTGCACATAGCCTGAGCTCCGTGCTACCCACAGCAGGACTGGATTTCCCTAAGGGAGTGGTTTCATACAAGCATCTTACCCAAAGCCATCAAATCCTTTATTGCGTACCTATTGTGTGCCGATGGGCAACAGTGGCTAAAGGACTGGCCTTGGAGTCTGGGCAACTTGGATTCAATTCTATTTCTGCATAAGCTCTCTCTGGGACCCTGGGTGTGGGGGAGCACTCACCAAAGTATCTAGGCGACCTCTGAGTCACAGGTTTTAATCAATCTCTCTCTCTCTCCCTCTCTCTCTCCCCCTCCCTCCCTCCCTCCCTCCCTCCCCTTCCCCCCTATTCTCTCTCCCTGTTTCTTTTCCTTCCTTCCCTTCCCTTCTCTTCTTCCCTCCCTCTCTTTCCTCCTCCTCTCTTCTGTCTTCTTTCCCTTCTTCTCTCTGCCTCCCTTATTTTCCCCTCTCCTTCCCTTCTTTCTTTTCTCTCTCCTTCCCTACCATTCTTCCCTTTCTGTCTCTTTCTCTGCCTCCTTTCCCTCCTTTCCTCCCATCCCCTCCATCCTCTCTTTCTTTCCCTCTCTCCATCTTTCTCCCTTTCTCTCTCATACATATATGTGGGATATGTATATACACATACACAATACATGCATATACACATACACAACACAATACACATACACACACGCATACACACACACATACATGCATGTCAGGCTCCGTGCTAGCTGATGGAGGTACAAGGACAGAACTGAGGCAGTGGCTGATCCCAAGGATCTAACATTCCATCGTGGCCGACACCATGGACACGGATCAATGAAGCCCAATAGATACAAGGTGTTTTTGGGGGGTGAAGCCCTGGCAACTAGGGGGTAAATCAGGAAAGGCTTCTTGTAGAAGGTGGTGTCTAAGGGAAGATTTGAAAACATGTCTGGATGACTGTCCACAGCAGGGAGGCTCAGGCTGCTTGATGAGGGGCTGTCTGGGCATTGCAGACCAGAGTGGGGCTCCTTTGAAAACTCACTTTTGGGATTTGCAAGTTCACAGTCCTGGTGAAGGAGTTGGATCAGCTGACCTCTAATGTCCTTTGTGATTATAAACCTAGAACCCATATTCTGGTAATTAGGATATTGATCAGCATTTCAAGGAGTGTGAATTTTGGGGCTGGAGGCATTTTGTGATGATGCTCTTGGTAACAGCCACTGTTGGGATTTCAAAATAGCCAGATGAAGAGGAGAGGACATGAGACAGAGTCTTATATAGATGATGTGTGTGTGTTTTGGTGAGGCGATTGGGGTTAAGTGACTTGCCCAGGGTCACACAGCTAGTAAGTGTCAAGTGTCTGAGGCTGGATTTGAACTCCAGGACCAGTGCTCTATCCACTGTGCCACCCAGCTGTCCCTATATAGATGATTAACCAGCCAAGGAGGCCAAGAAGGAGTGGTCAGCTGGGTAGGAGAAGACTCTGGAGAGAGCAAGAGAGGAGGGATATCCAGGAGCATCAAATGAAGCCAACAGACCGAGATGAATGAGGACTGTGAAAAGCTGATCTGATCTGGCAATTAAGAAATGATTGGTAACTGTGGAGAGGGCAGTTTCACTTGGATGATGCCCTGGTAAGTAGGGAGGATGCAGAGGGTTGAGAAGTGAGTGAGCAGAGAGGACAGAGAAGCGCAGGGCGAGCACAGTTTTCTAGGAGGTTACCTGAGAAAGGGAGAGGGAGATCAAGACTGGGCTTTCCCTCGTCAGGTGTGCTGTCCACTGGGTGCTGGGGCTGGGAGAGGCTGCCCTGGACGCCCTCAGATCCTGAGATTCCATGGACTCGAGGGAGCATTTTAACAACGTCCCACTGGATGGTGAGATTCAGGAAGGAAGGCGTGGTTACTCTTGTCTACCTTTTGTGCATCAATGACTGGCTATTTATTTTGGATTTCTGAGGAAACACCCACTGTCTAAGGGGTGAAAACAAAATTCCTTTGGAAAGCTTGTGTCAATGGTGTCGGCAGGAGAAATGAAGGACCAGGTATTTTTGGTACTCGTTCTTAGATACTCTTCAGGAAAGGATAAGCGTACTACATCTCACATGTGCATACCAAATTAAATATCATTAAACTGGATACATAAATTAATTAAACAGTTGGGAAATTGGATTTAGCCATGGCTCGCTGGCTCCGCACTGCCCAATTCTACCTTGGGCAAAATTAGAAAGTCTCCACTCGGTGTTTTGACATCTCATTAGTCTAACTTCTTCTGTGCCCCAGCAGCATGGTGGATGCTTGAAGAGGGAGCTTAGCAAAGGCAGACTCGGAGAAGGTCCAGCTGGAGCGCTTGTTCTAACAGACGCCCCCAGAAGCCTCGAGCTCACCCGGCTGTGGGGCGCCGCCTCGCAAACGGCTCCAGGTTTTCCTGTCTTGTTTGCTTCATGGCAGGACCTTCGAAGTGACCCAGCTCCACAGCTGCCCCAATCAGCTCATTCTTTTTTTTTTTTTTTTTTTGCGGGGCAATGAGGGTTAAGTGACTTGCCCAGGGTCACACAGCTAGTAAGTGTCAAGTGTTTGAGGCTGGATTTGAACTCAGGTACTCCTGAATCCAGGGCCTGTGCTTTACCACTGCGCCATCTAGCTGCCCCCAATCAGCTCATTCTTAATCAATGTTTACTAAACGCCCACCACGTGCCAGTCCCTGTGCTGGGCACTGGGAGGCCTCTGACAGAAGTCAGACAGCACCTGCCCTCTTCGTGCTTACATTCTATGGAAGATAACACGCCTACTAGAGGTCGACACAGCGTTCGGAGGAGGAGCCATGTTCAGAAAGCAGCCCTTGAGGTGAAGGCCGAAGGAGACCAAGGTTCCCAAAGGGGCGTGTGCTGACATGGAGAACAATCTATGCACAGGCATGGAGCTGAGAGAGCAGGAGAGAGGAATGAATGAGATTTCCGGAGGACCACCAAGGACACTGATTACTAGGGGAGATTCTCCATTCAGTTCAAAGAGACCTCCCGATAAGGACAGAGATTCCACCTGCGGTTTCCTCGGCCAGAAGGATGAATGGATCAGTGCCTGCTCTGGCTTTCCTCTACCCATGGGGTTGGTGAGGTGTCTATGATGCAACACAGCCAATAGGACTGAGCCCCAACCTCACAGTGCTTTCTCCCGCTGTTAGCTGCCAGTAATTAGTGCCCGGTTCTGTTGCAAAAATGAAGATTCATTAGCCTTTTGCAAAGGTACCTTGGCTTTGAGGATGTAATAAGCACAAGCACAGGGACATTTTCCCTCCCCCACCACTTTAGGGCCACACCCTTCTCTGGGTCATTGTGGCCTCTGGGGAGAGTGGGCTCAGACCTAGGGAAGTTTCAAAAGCCTTCCCCGGTCCTAAGTACACAGCCACAGGCTGCATCCCCAGGGCATGAGCATCTAGCTGCTCATGGGTGGGGCCCCAAAGCTGGACTCCTCTCCGGGCCCTGCGGGTGGCTTGTTCTGAGAATGCCCTGAGACTCTCATTGTGACAGGCTCAACTTTCTTTCAGCTAAAATGAAAGAACAGATAATGAGGTAGAGAGCCAGGACCCATAGCCATGGTTGGCCTTGGATGGGGAGGGCCTGAGGCCTCTGCCCTAGTAGCAATGACTCTGACTTCTTCTCCAGTTTGGCCCAGGCCACTCAGGCTCCACCCATCATGCCGGCTGCTCTCAAGCCCTGGGCCTCTCTACGACCCTTAACAATTGTTTCTTTTTCTCTCTTTCTCTCTTTCCTTTTTTTTTTCTTGCAGGGCAATGAGGGTGAAGTGACTTTCCCAGGGTCACACAGCTAGTAAGTGTCAAGTGTCTGAGGCTGGATTTGAACCCAGGTCTTTCTGAATCCAGGGCTGGTGCTTTATCCACTGCACCACCTAGCTGCCCCAACTCTTAACAATTGTTGAGGCCCCAAGGACCTTTGGTTTGCATGGGTTCTGCCTATGGACAGTATGGCATTAGAAACAGACATTTCATGGTGCTGTGAAAATAGTTTTGAACCCACAGAACCCTCAAAAGCTTTGGAATTGGGGTCTCTGGTTCTTCCTGCCAGTCTGTTCTTGGGCAAATACCTTCTCTGCACCTTTGTTTTCCCAAGGCTAAAGTGAGAAGGTGTGACCGGATCACCTATGAGGCCTCCTGTGACTGAGCCTATGATCCTTCTAGCGTCCTACCATGCCTGGGTGAGGCTGAGGGGGGCCTCCTGTGTGGCCTCCAGGCAGGAGTGGACAAATTGAGAGAGAGAGAGAGAGAGAGACAGAGAGAGACAGAGACAAAGATAGAGAGAAATACAGAGAAACAGAAATATAGAAAGAAAAAGAGAGATATGGATGGAGAGGTGGAGAGGTTGGGGGGAGGGGAAGAGAGAGAGACAGAGAGAGACAGAGAGACAGAGACAGAGACAGAGAGAAATACAGAGAAACAGAGAAATATAGAAAGAGAGAAAGAGAGAGAGAGAGTGTGTGTGTGTGAGAGAGTCAAACTTAACTAGAAGGAAGAAAAAAAACTGAGTAAAGGATGGCCTCAAATTCCTGACTTGACATCCTGCCCTGGGCTTCTGCTCTGCCCAGGTCATGTTATTCTTCTTGCTGTGAGCACCAGAACCTGCCCTTTGACCACTGGAGAGTACACTGGGCACCTTTCTCATTCCAAGCTCTGGGAGGTGTGAAGGTCAGTGATCTTCTTTTTCCTAAGGACAGTTTGGGAACAGAGGATCCTTTCCTGTTAATCAGAAAACTGCCCCTTCAGTCCTGTCAGGGCAGATGGGTGGTGCAGTGGATAGAGCACCGATCTGGAGTCAGGAAGATTCATCATCATGAGTTCAAATCTGGCCTCAGATACTTCCTAGCTGTGTGACCTTGGGCAAGTCACTTAATCCTGTTTACCTCAGTTTCCTCACCTGTAAAGTAAGCTGGAGAAGGGAATGGCAAATCACTCCAGAATCTTTTCCAAGAAAACCCCAAATGAGATCACAAGAGTCACTGATGTGACTGAAAAATGACTCGACTGCAACAAGAGCCCTGTGAACAAGACCCTTTGGGGCCTTCTGTTGTTCTTACCAGACCTCAGCAGAAGGGAGGAGGAGGCATTAGTCTCCTCTCCCCATTCCCAACAGCTAGAAGGCAGCTGGTTTCCAGCCGCCAATCATGCCCTGGCCAAGGACAACCAAGAAGGGGCAGGGTCTCAGGACCAGGAGGAAGGGAGACGAAGGTGGCACAGATTTGTCTTAGGTCATGACCCCCACCGCTCTTCTCTGACTTGGCATTCACCAAGTGACCTTCTGATACGACTCTGGCTTCCCAAGCAGACGTTTCCCAACTGAGAAGCAGCTTCTGTAAGTAGACAGCACAGGAGTATTCCAGTGTGCTTGGCAGTTGTATTGCAGGATAAATGAACAGACAGACTCATTGGTTCCCAGTCCATCTGTTATACATTTATTTAATGTTAACTCGGTCACCTCTGGGAGAATTGGTGCAATCTGTTCCTGACTGTGTAAAACTGAGGCCCGCCCCGAGTCCAGGTTCCTCAGGGAGCCCCACCCAGCCCCACTCCTCAACTTATCTTCTGCCTTCTGGAGACACCCAATCTCTGGGTCAAAGAGAGAACCTGGCCAACGGGACATAGGTGATACCTCCGACACTAAGCCTTGGAATGTAGAGCAAGAGAGTGGGGCAGCATCTTCCGATGGATGAGTGACAACAGGGGCAGAGTTTTCTGTGGCTTTCTGCAAAATGTAGTTGTCTTTTTTAAAAACATAATTATAAACTTTTATTTATTCCCACCAATCTTAAAAATAATGTCACTGATATCTTGTTTTTCTATCACTGAAGCTTCTCTCATTATCCCTTCCCTTTCCCTCCTAGAGAGCCGTCCCATATAACAGACTATTCTTTAAAGAAAAAAAAAAAGAAAAATAGGAAGAGAAAAAAATGAGCAAAACTGAGTGATAAATTGAAAAAAATTGGAAAAATACATAGCGCGCCCCTCCCGTGATGTCACTCCTCTGCCAAGGAACTGGGGAGGCGTCTTCTCCTCTTTAGGTTCCTGCTTGTTCTTTCTAATTCTGCAGTGCTTACTGTCAGATCTTTGGTGGTTTTTATTTTGATTATTGCTGCAGTTCTGGTGTATTTTGTTTTCTTGACTCTGCTTTAGGTCTATGTTTATGTTCATCATATGCCTTGTTTCATACAGAAGAACAAAAATCCATTATAATCATGCACCCCAATCTGTTTAACCATTCCACAATCAAGGGGCATCTACTTGTTTCTAGTTCTTTGATGTCACATAAAATGCTTCTATTAATATTTTGGTGTATATAGGGATTTTCTTCTTTCAAATAACCTCCTTGGGGTGTGAGCCCAGTAGTGTGTGAGAGAAATAATTATTAATAATCAGCATCTCAGGGGACCCAGAGATCTTCCCTTCTTTCTTTGTCCTCTCTTCCCTCCACTCAAAGGGAGGGTCTTCTTGAGAGATTTCATCCACTCTCACCTAGGTCAAACCCAGCCCAAGCCAAGGTTGCCTTGGGTGTAGGCAGATTTTTTGTTTAGATAAGATGAAGGACTTTACTGATGAAATTTGGCCTGCATGAACCAGTTCTGGGTGGGAACTATTGTGCTGACATCAGCTTGGGTGGAGAGTCTCTACATTTTTCCCTGGTGTCATCTTTACTTGAATCATGTATTCCCCAACTTCATTTTTTTTTGTGGGGCAATGAGGGTTAAGTGACTTGCCCAGGTTCATACAGCTAGTAAGTGTCAAGTGTCTGAGGCTGGATTTGAATTCAGGTCCTCCTGAATCCAGGGTTGGTGTTTTATCCACTGCACCACCTAGCTGCCCCCAATTATATATATTTTTTTGCGGGGCAATGGGGGTTAAGTGACTTGCCCAGGGTCACACAGCTAGCAAGTGTCAAGTGTCTGAGGTCGGATTTGAACTCAGGTACTCTTGAATCCAGGGCCGGTGCTTTATCCACTGTGCCACCTAGCTGCCCTATTTCAAAGCTACACCAGTAATCCACTAGTTGTATTCTTACCCTCAATCCGCCCAACCCTGAAGATTTTTGTCTTTGCTGGACGTGAGGTGGGCTTAGGGTTGCTATGATTTTAATTTCTCTCATTATTTGGGATTTGGGACATTCTTTCTTATAGTTTCAAAAGTTTACAATTCTTTTTTCAAAAGCTGTTTGTTCATATCCCTTCACTACCTGTCTACTGGGGAATACTTTTGGCCATGTTTCCAAGAAGCTGGAAAGCAGAACGTTCAAGTCCATTAGCACTTATTAAGCGTCCACAATGCCAGGCATTGTGCAACAGGAACATTTTTATAGACTTGCTAGTTTTAGGAATCCATTTGCATGACTTGCAACATTCTATGTTGTTCCACCCACCTGTGCTCCATTGACTGATGTCAGGGGAGTTACGTGTGGTTTTGAACTGCTGGATATAGAAAGAAATAAGTGGGTTTTGTTTTTTTGAGCGTCCCATTTTGGTAGGGAGCAATTCTGATTATCCTCCAAACAGGTTCCAGAAAGCCCATTGCAGTCTAGAAATGGATCAAAATGTTGGTTATGAGTTGGAAGCTGTGAACGATCTCTTTTCAAGAGAAGAGGAATGACATTTTGACAAAGGTATGGGAATACTTCTCAGAGTATTCCAGGGTAGATGCTGGCACAGATTTATTCAAATGATGAATGTTTAGCCCGTGTAGCATTTGGAAGAAGACAAGATGGACATGCACTTTTAGGCTGGCACTGACCAAAGAACATAGAGGCCTTTGCTTTGCATCATTTATTGTCTCCCATGTGTCACGCACTGTGCTAAGCACTTTATAAACATTATCTCATTTGATCCTCACAGGAGCCCTATAAGACTGGTGTTGCTATTATCCTCATTTTGCAAAGGTGAAGTGACTCAACCAGGGTCATGCAGCCAATAAGTGCCTGAAGTTAGATTTGCATTCAATCTTTTTGACTCCAGGTTTAGTGGATTATCCACAGCTTTCTGTCCTGGAGTGGAATGATTACAGGATGTGTAGGAATGGATGGGCTGTTATCTATGTGGTCAGAGGGACCACACACACCAACCAGAGCATAGATAGACTGGAGTATTGGAGCAGAGATTCTCACGTGTGGGAATGGCCTAAAGAAATAGAGTGGGACCTTTTTATTACTGGCTTTTTGACTGATCTTGGATTTCTGGCTGTTTCTTCTGAATCTTTGCTTTGGAAGCTGCTGGGGGGAGGGTGGGGTGGGGAACCAGAACGAAAACCAGAGTTAGCAACGTCCAGAAAAGGGTTCCACATCCCCTCTTGTCTGTCTGTCTCCATCCCTCTTTCCCTCCCTTAGGTTTCCCGCCTGAGAAAGCCACGGTCTATTTTACGCTGGGCCAGTAAGTTATTTTTTCAGTGACCTTCAAATGCTTTCTGAAATGAGTTTTTCTAGATTTTCTCTGAATGGGAAATGCAGCCTTACCCTGCAGAGCTTGTGGTTTGAATGCTTTCTTGTCTGTTAAATCTTTACTAACCTACTGTATGTTTGAAAATGAGATTATCATGTATTAGGAAACTTTCTCTCCTTAAAGATTTCCATAGTTCACCGAGTGTTTCTTAAATTTTTCAGTTCACATTAAATATGGCTTAAGACTTTATGTATTATGTATGATTCTTAGTTCTCTCTAATTTTGTTCTCTGGGGTATAACTATAAATATCCATAGCATTTAGTTCTGCTACTGAGCACGTGTGAGGAAAATTCCACTGGTCCAAATCAGTCATCACTAAGCATTTCCTAGGCTGAGAAGTCTTCTCTACTGAAAGGGTTATTGGGTCATTAGTGCTGCCTGCATTTCAGGCGCATCTTAACACGCTCTGGAACAAGTACTAATCATCAAGTTCACGGGTCCTTATAATAAGTAACTTCTCCTGCCAAGCTTCGATTGAGTGCAGCTACGATTGGCAGTTGGGGAGAGGGATCTGGAAAAGAAGACTTTTTGCTGAAAGGTCAGCCTGGTTCCTCTAGAAAGTTCAGGAGGCTGGGTTCTGGAGGAGAAGGAGACAAGCCTGTGAAGTACTTAAGAGGCAGGAAGGTCTAGTGGTGATGCCTTCCACCAATTTAGTTCCACAGACATTCCTTGAGGAGTTACCTAGTGCGTGGAATTGTGGGATATAAAGGCAAAGATGACGGCGCCTGCTCACCTTCGAGGGGCTCACATTCTCCTGGGGAGATGCCGCTTATGAACATGGAAGCAAACACCAATCAATTAGAATGTTCACTGCCCGTAGCCTGTGAGCGCTGGAGAACAGACATCGTTCTGCTCGTAGGCTTTGCTTAGCGTGGGGCGGTGCACATAGTAAGCACTTCATAAACGCTTCATTCACTGGCACAACAAACAGCAAGGGGGAGATCCCTGGTAATTGGCCCGATCAGAAAAGGTCCGGTGGAGAAGGCACCTTTTCTGTCACCTAATGGGAGCCCCCTTGAACTTCCCAGCTGCTGCGGCGATCCTGGGGGCTGGTGGGAACCGGCCAAGGTAAACTTTTAATTGTGCTGACTAAGAGCAATTAAGAGTGAGAGCTCCGGGAAGATGCTCAATCAGGAGTAATTGCGATGACAGGCGGGCCTTGGCTCCAACACTTCATTAAACTTCTATTTTTATGGGGATTTCTTCATTTCCACGGGAATGAACAAGTCACTCTGCATGACTTATTCTGCAATGAACTTTGATGAATTTTTCTAAGTACATTAAAATGAGTTGCATCTTCCTCTTAATCCAAAGAACCCCCTATACGTACACCGATAAACCCTGCGATGCACGTGTAAGAAGGCAGGATAATGGGCATGAAGGACAATCATCTCTGTATATATATAAAATATACATTTTGGCTTGTCAGTAATAACTCTGAACTGCCTACAGCATTCACGGCGCCGCTTAAAAGTCAGGTATTGTATTGAATTGAAAATTCTCTTATGCTGAGCAGGGAAGGAAAAAAAAATCAAACACTTTCTGAATTGGGCCCAAATATCCAAGGTTAATTTTCTGAGAAAGCTGCAGCCGCCAGATAAGGCCAGCCCCTGCAAATTAGTTTTGCCTGCCTGGATTACAGCTAAATTTATGCAGCTCGCCTTATCCTTCGGCAGCGCCTCTGAAGGGTCGTAATTAACTGGCACACACAAAGCGAGCAGATTTTCTGCTTGGTGGCAGCAGCCGCTCCTCAGTTCTTCTCCATTCTAGCCCAAACGGAGAGCTCGTCTCTTATTTTTACAGCTAAGCACACATGAACACACACAAGCACACACAAGAACACAAATCCGAGCATACAAGCACACACAGGAACACAAACACAGGAACACAAAAGCACAGGCTGAGTAAACACATACGTGCTTGTGCGCGCGCGTGCGCGCGCGCGCACACACACACACACACACGCACACACACACACACACACGCACACACACACACACACACACACACACACACACACTCCCTTCTCCCATATTTGATCAGAAGTCTTTGAAAACACAAGACTGCTTCAGAACAGAGTTTGGGCTTTTAAAGGAGCACGAAGGTTTCTGAGAGAGCAAGCAGGGTGATTTGCATAACATTAAGCTTCACAAACATCCCTGCCTTTTTCTACAGTGTCCGGAGCTGGGTCTTTACCAAAAGCAATGCTATCAGCCCTCACTCCTCGCTGGACTCTTTAAATATAAGTACCATCTGATCTTAAGCTCTCTCCTCCTCCTCCTCCTCTTCCTCAACCTCCCCTCCCCTCCCCTCCTGCTTTTTCATTTCCTCTCTTCTCTTTTCTTCCTTTTGTAGAGAAGAAACAGGAAGAGAGAAAAACATTCATTTTTTTAAAAATAAATTTTTATTGATGTTTCTGTTCCTTACATCGTTGTAGTTATTCTAAGCATCCCTCTTCCTGAGAGCTGTCCCTTATGACAAACAGTATTTTTAGAGAGGAAAAAAAAAATCAGCACAACTTGATTGAAAAATTGAAAAAGTTTGAAAACAAGTGTCTCATGATGCCTGTGAGCTTCCCACCTTTGCAAAGGGTGGAGTTGAGGGTGTTTTCTCATCTCTTCAATTGAGTCTTTCTTGATCTTTATGATTTTGTGACATTCAGTCTATATGTGTTGTTGTATGGTTCTTCTTTCAGTTTACATGGCTGTAGTTACTGTGGGTATGGTCGTCTCGGTTCTGCTACCTTTACTCTGAATCAGTTCAAACCAATCTTTCCAGGCTTCTCCATCACATACATACTTTATTACAGCACAGGATACAATTCCATTACCTGCATGTACCATGATTTATTCAGCCGACCCCCATTGATGTTTCCAATTCTTTGCTATCACAAATGTGCTGCTGTCAATATTTTGGGGACATTTTTCCTTCTCAGCATCTTCCTTGGGGAAGCTAGTAGTAGAGTCTGGTTCCAAAGGACATAGACATTTTAGTCACTTCATTTGAGTGATTCTAAATTGCTTTCTAAAGTGGCTGTGCCATCTCACAGCCCCACCAGCAATGTGTACTAGAGTGGCTATTTTCCCACAACCTTTCTAATGTGGATTGTTGCCTTCTTTGTCGTCTTTGCCAATTTGCACAGTATGAGGTGAAAGCTCAGGGTTTTAGTTGCATGTCTCTTATTAACAATGATTTGGGGCATTGTCATGTATAGTTGTGAGTACTTTGCAATTCTTTTTTTGAGAAACATTTGCTCATATCCTTTGGTCATATCTATTGGTCTATAGTTCATTCTTAAGTTAATTTGAGCCTATAAATCTCTTTTGCAGCTTAAAGAAACCTTCCCATTAGTCAGCACTCAAGTCAACTCAACAAACATTCGTTGATTGCATCTGTGTGCTAGGCACCTCACTAGGGACAGGGGACAAAAAGGTGAAAAGGAGACAGTTTCTGCCCTACAGAGCTTGCCTTCTACAGGGGAATAGGAGGTGTTCACAAATAAGTAAATTCACCACAATGTGAGGAGGGAGAGAGGAGTAAAAATGGGATCATCATCGTTACCATCATAACATTCTGTAGCCCTTTAAGGTTTACAAACCCATATTATATCTATTGGTCTCCTTTGCACATATTATACTATTTGATGCTCAATAATCCTAGGGGTTGTTTGCTACTTTTATTAGTCAATCATGTAGTCAATAAACTATCATCTATTCATCTATGTATACATATCTATATCTAATCTATCAATTTTCTATTCCTATGTGAAATATGTATGTGAAGTCTATATACAATATTATATTATATTATATTATATTATATTATATTATATTATATTATATTATATTATATTATATTATATTATATTATATTATATGTGTAGTTAAAAAACTAGTAGTGTATAACTTTTTGATAGGTGACTGGTTCACTGAGAGTGTAATGCTGTGGGATGGCGAGGAGGGGAGGTCTAGGGGTGAGCCGAAGCACTGAAATGAGTGATGGCTCTGACTCAGACTCCAGCCTGTCTCTTATCCCAGAGACCCCCAAGTGCTCCAGCCTCCTTTTCCCAAACTGATTGGGACCCCTACTCCCTGATCCAAGCTTTCACCCACACTCCATGGTGAGGGATACCAGCTTCACACCCATCTTTTTATACATGCTGTGTTTCATAGGCATCATTATGTAGTAGAAGATCATTTTCTTATGCTTTCTCTGACAAAAATAAAGGCAACTACTCATCAGAAATGTCCCCAGCAGCATTACCAATAGGGTCTGTAATCAAACGTGTTTAAAGGACAAAATCCTCTGGTGGATTTTCTGAGCTGAAGGGAACTGACCAAACCTGAGTGAATTGAGCCAAAGATCTCTGCCTTCGGGCCTCATGGACTTCCAGGCTAATACCAGAATTGGCTGCTCATGAACAAATGAGTTTCAGAAAGACCGATTTCAGTTCTTTGTGCTCAAGAATTAGAATCAACTGGTCATGGTTTCTGAGCTTATAGAAATTCAGACAAAGAAGGATGGGGAAGGGGTGGCTTCTCCCAAGTCACTGGCAGAGTCTTCTGCTGCCAGCCTGCTCCAAAATGGGTCATTGGCCTCCTTCAGTCTTTCTTAAAGCTGCCCTTTTGCTAGTCTTCCAGGCTTTCACACTCCTCTGTTTGGCTTGACTGTGATTAATTAAACATGCAATGAGGAAAACAGAGGGCTGCCCTTGGTACCATTCCCTAAATGGATCGGTTAGTCTGCCTCTTTTGATGGCCACTCTGGTTCTTGGTGGAAAGAGAAGTTTTAATTTTAGAATTTAAATGGGGAAAAAAGAATTTAAATGAGCATAATTCTGCTTCAAACATCACTGACTCTCATTGTCTGTCTGTCATCTATGTGTCTATGTGTCTGTGTTTCTGTTTATCCATCCAGAAAAAAAAGCTGAGCCAGTTTCAAAGCAAGAGAGAGAGGGAGGAATCAACTGCTTGTGTAAGCTACTCCAAATGATATCTAATGAACTATAGGAGGACTCCAGCAGGTTTGGTGCCACTCCCACCACCCAACTCCCATGGCACATTTATTGGAGAGCTTGGACAGTAGTTACATGGAATGGGATGGTATGGATGGGTTGAGATGTGCATTGTTGGAGGAAATGTCCATATTGGTGAGATCCCAGGTGCATCCTTCTCCCTTTCTCCCCTCCCCTCCCCTCCCCTCCCCTCCCCTCCCCTCCCCTCCCCTCCCCTCCCCTCCCCTCCCCTCCCCTCCCCTCCCCTCTCCTCTCCTCCCCTCCCCTCCCCTCTCCTCCCCTCTCCTCTCCTCCCCTCCCCTCCCCTCCCCTCCCCTCTCCTCCCCTCCCCTCCCCTCCCCTCTCCTCTCCTCTCCTCTCCTCTCCTCTCCTCTCCTCTCCTCTCCTCTCCTCTCCTCTCCTCTCCTCTCCTCTCCTCTCCTCTCCTCTCCTCTCCTCTCCTCTCCTCTCCTCTCCTCTCCTCTCCTCTCCTCTCCTCTCCTCTCCTCTCCTCTCCTCTCCTCTCCTCTCTCCTCTCTCTTTCTCTTTCTCTCTCTGTCTTTGTCTCTCTCCCTCTATCTCTCCCCCTCCTTCCTCTCTCTCATCTATATCTGTATGAGATAGACGTAATATATATGTACAATCAAATGAACAAAAAGCAAAACAATAGCTTAAATACTATGGAGGATTTGAAATTTAAAAATAACCACAACAACGAAGCAATGATGTCAGAGGACAGATGACATTTTCATGAAACAGGATGATCCACAAGCATATTTGTGGAGGAGAAATCACAGTGAAAATACATGTAAGAAAATGGGAAATTCCTCCTGCCCCAGCTCTGCTCTGTGGCACAATCTGTATCCTTTATGATGGAGGACAAACCAAGATGAGCTGTTCGGTATGGTCTTTGCCTTTAGAGGGCTGCTGATCTGCTCTTCCTGTGCTGGCTCATCTCCCCGCCTTCCATGTGTGAGTCTGCTTCTTTATTCAGAAGAGGGAAAGTCTTGGTTTGTAACTGGGTATTTCTTTTCAATATGTGCCTCTTTCTGGCTTTACCAGCTTCTGAGCTTTGGGAATAAGTGTGTGGTTTGTGCATTGAGATTTGTTTGATCTCTTCTACACACTGTAGAAGGCTTTCTAAAAGTTCAGCTCTGTGCTTATGTTGTTTGGAGGTAAGTGGAATAAGGACTACATTTTGGTATTAGCAAGTTAAAATGGGTCAGTTATTGAGAACTTCTAGGTAGAGTTGCTGGGTTCATTACTCCTCGAGATAAATTTTGTGCTCAAGAAATGACCATTTCTCCAACGTGTTATCTTGGATGCCCAGACGTTTACCAATCCCTGGCATTCAGGCTCCTCCAGCCTTCTAGGATTGAGCTCCAAATCTCTCTCTTCCAGGGAGTCTCCCTTGATTAGCAGCAAGCCACCTATGATATGCCAGCAATACAAAGTACTTAGTTGTGCAACATCCCAGAGTGCACATGTGGGGAAACACTCTGTGCATCCTCTCCTCCTCAGCCTTTATTCTCCTACCTTTTGATCACCACAGCCTTCACTTCCATGCTGCTGAGGGCATTCGTAGGGTCAGACCAATGGCCCTCAGACTCTTGTGCTTATAATATGAGCACAGGCAGCCCACAGAAACTCAAGGAATAGAAGGTGATGGTGGTTCAGGATAATTACAATAACTTTTTTTTTGCAGGGGGCAATGGGGGTTATGTGACTTGCCCAGGGTCACACGGCTAGTACAATTACTTTTAATGCTGGGACAATGTGTAGAGCTTGTCTCTACTCAACCCTATGAAGGATATAGCTGAAAGTTTTTGGCCTCATGGAATCTAATCCACTGCTTAGTTATCTTGATGCTCCACTTGAAGTCAAACCAGCGGACTTTTGTCTTTAGTCCCTGGGCTTTCACTTTCTTAATCTTCCCTATCATTGAACTCTATCCTGTAGCATCTTCCAGGTTCCTGAGCCAGCCTAGCCCTCCAAGATCAGAAATCTACTGATTGTAGCCCCTGATTATTTTCCTTCTCAAACCCCTTCCTCCTTTTCTACTGTCACCAAATTTTAGTGCCCAGCACTAACACTAGTATCTTCCTCCTGTTTCTATATACGGCAAAGCATTAGAGTCCATTTGATAGAGAATCTCTATCCTGTCTGTCCGCATCCATCCATCCATCCATCCATCCATCCATCCATCCATCCATCCATCCATCCATCCATCCATCCATCCGTCCATCCATCTATTCATCCTTCCATCATTTCTCTCTCTTTCATCTATTTTTCTATCATCTTTCTGCTTTTAGAAAAGGGATTTACCGAGAAAGCATAACAAGGCAGTTGGTGTAGAACTTTTTCCCAAAGCAGGGGTAAACTCTCCCTTCGCCCACACACTCTCCCTTGGGAGAGAGTAGGTTGAAACTCACAGTAAAATGGTGGCCAGGCATATGTGTAGGGAGCCCATGTGGTGAAGGGAGTCAACTTCACCCCTGGCCCTGGCAGTCCTTGTCTCTCTTAGGGTAGTACTTATAGAGTTCCGCTTAGGCAGAGGTCTCTGAGGGGCTTCAAGTTTGGGGCCCTTCTAGAGTTTAGGGACAGCACTTCTCCAGCCTGAGGTGTCATAGTCCCTGGAGCCCAGCAATGCTTCCTCTGTCATTGGCCAGCACAGCTCTGGCAGATTCTGTAGTTGCCTTCACTTGTTGGTGGGACCTTTGAAGCCTCTCATGGAGCTATTGGTCACAAGTCTATCCCTCCTCAGAATACTTACACAGGCAGCAAGATCGCTCAGTGGATAATGCCCTGATCTCAGAATCAAGGACATGTGAATACAATCCTGCCTTAGACACTTACTAGCTGTGTGAGCCTGGGCAAGTCACTACTTCTTTTTGTCTCAATTTTCTCATCTGTAACAATGAGGAAGATCATGGGACTTATCTTTCAGGATTGTTGTCAGGATCAAATAAGATAAAATTTGCAAAACGTTGTAACTCTTACAGCTCCGTATAAAAGCTGTTGTTATTTCTATCATTATCCCCATTATCACTTTCCATTTAATCACAGAAATTCTTAGTTTTGATTATGGAGACAATAAAACTATTGGCCATGTATAAAGGGAATAGACACATTCAACCACAGGGCTAGAAGGGCCTTGAATCTGCGTCTGTTTAGTGCAACACTGGCATTTAACATTGGGATTCAGGCCTCTCAGTCACTCTCTAAGTCCATCCCTCTGTGGAGATAAAGCAGAAATGGTGCTTGGGTCATCATCCCAGGCCCACATTTCAGAAAGTCCACATGGCACCCATGGAACCACTCTTTTTTTTTTGCAGGGCAATGAGGGTTAAGTGACTTGCCCAGGGTCACACAGTGTCAAGTGTCTGAGGATGGATTTGTACTCGGGTCCTTCTGATTCCAGGGGCGGTGCTTTATCCACTGCACCCCCTAGCTGCCCATTGCTTGTGCTCTTGTTGGAGCATAAACCTGGAAGGGCAGGGTTGAGATGGAAATAATGACTGTGTGCAGGTGGGAGATTGCTTGACTTCACTGTAGCCACCAGCCTTATCACCCACTGCACTTTCTGACCTTTGTGTGACACAAGATGCCTCTTCTTTGAGCTCAGTGACATTGTCTGCCCCTCCATCTTCTCTGGCCCTATTTCTTTCTCCCTTTAGGCTCTGTTCTTGGCCTCTCTCTTCTCTTTCTACACTCCCTTCCTCTTCAGCCTCCTGCACTCTTGTGACTTCAATTCTCACCCTATGGAGGTTGACTCCCACATGGACACTGCAGACGTGATCACCTCCTGAGTTCCAGACCCATCTTTCTCACTGCCCAATATCCTGGTGTCACACTGAGAGAATCATGTCCCCAAGGAAATTTAGCATCTTTGCCCCCATTCCTATTTTTCCTAATTTTCTCAATGACACCCATGCTCCATAGCTCACAGTCATTGTTTATCCTCCCACTGACACTCTTCAGATAGAGTTGGCTGCCATATCCTGTCCATTTTGCTTCTGGAATGTTGTTTGTATGCATCTTCCCCTACCCTACAGACCTTTCAGTCATCACAGCCATGTCCCTAGTCCAAGAATAGCTTTATAATCTGCCTTCCTAACTCAAGCCCATCCCACGTTCTGCTAATGCATTCTTTTCCCCAGGACCAAATCTGGTAAATGCAGACGATAACAATCATCTCATGGCCAATGGATGTCAGTTGCCATAATGAAGAGACCCAAAGAGCCTAGAAACTACCTCCGTCAAAAATGCTTGAGCTTCTTGCCAAGTGGAGCCACAAGGGAGTCAAAGGCAATGATGGTGCAGAACGTTAACTTATTGGCAGAGTCTTGTGTAGGATGTGGGAAGTGAGCAAGTGAGACACTGCTGTTCAAAGATAATAGAAAGATGTACAGAGTGCATGAGTCTGCCATGCTCATGATTAGTTAACTAGAAAAACTGATTGGGCAGAGGGAAGTGCCAGCCTTCAGAGCTCTTCTCCAATGAGGTTCCTCTCATGGATTTATTTTTAAATGTTATAAGCTCCCTCCAAAGAACTGCCAAGTGAGGCATAAAGCAGGGCATGGATCCTCTCCCAAAGTATTTGCCTCTGTCATGGATCTCCATATGTGATTTTAGCCACTTTCTCTAGCCTTCTCCCACACCATTGTCCTCACCCCCCATGTTCCAGCTAAACCAGTTCCCCCAAACTTATTCTCCTCCTTCCTCTTTCTGTGTCTTTCCTCCTGCCTTCCTCAGTTCCTGGACTACATGCTTCCCACTTCTTTACATTTAAATGCCTTTTAAAAATGTCTCCCTTTGGGAGGATTTGCTTGTCATGAAATTTCCTGGTGACCAGTATTATTGGTACCAATGGGTGCACTGATGGGCCCCTCTCAGGCCCCTTCTTCATTCATACCCACCTAACTGCACAGAAGTCACTGAGAAGAATTCTGGGATCCCCAGTCCTTCTACATCTGTACAGGGAGCTAGAGTTTCACTTGGTTTTGATGATAAATATCTACTGATGTCAAGCAAGAGCATCCTGTTGGGGACTCAGAAAACCTTCCCCAGTACAAGGTCTAACAATGATGAGGTATATATTTGTACCCTTTTCTGAACATCCCTTACCCTAAGGAACTAGGTATCCAAAACAGCCAGGTTGGAGAGACTGCTTGACAACGAATTTTGGGACAGTGCACCATCTTCATCAAACTGGACTCAGCTAAGAGGACAAGGGAACATTGTATCCATCATCTCCTCAATGTGGCCACTCCTTCCACTGGTGCAGATTGTGAGCCATCCCTGTCCCTTCCTTGAAAGCCACATGATTACTAGAAGGATATCCCAGTTGGGAAGCTGGGTCTCATCTCAGGTATACAAAATAATTGCTGTAAACAGAACTGGTATTATGGCTGGCATTTATGCAGTGCTTTAAGGTGTACAAACCACTTTACCAATATTATCTCATTTTATCCTTACAACAACCCTGTATGATTCCTGGTTTAGACATGAGAAAACTGAGACAGACAAGTTAAGAGTCAGATTTGCCCAGGGTCACACAGCTAGGAAGTGTTGGGGTCCCCTTTGAACTCAGGGCTTCCTGACTCCAGACCCAGCACTCTGTCCACTGAGGCCCCACCTAAATGCTAGCTCTTCTCAAATGTCCCCCTGTGCATATGAGACACAACTGGCAGGAGGTTCTTATTGGAAAGGAGGTGTTCTTGCCTTTTGTTCATGTTCTTTGACAGAGTGGGCTCCGGTCTTGGTCAGTTTCTTTCCCGGGTCTGGCCGAGTCTTCTCTGCTTAATTTCTCTTCTGAGTGGTGAGCACAAATCTCTCCTCTGCTGATGCCCCTGTTGTCACTAGTAATCTTGGCTGATCTCTCTGAGGTTTGGAGGGCCAAGCTTCTGCCACCACGTGTATGTTCACCCTGTCCCCTGACAGGGGCCTCAGAATGGCTCCCGCCTCCAGGGCTTCCCAAGATGCTCAAAACTCTGAGCTCCACTAGGCTGGTGGTCTGATGGCAGGGATCCCTAAGCAGCCAGAAGCTCCCCTATCAGCTGGGCTTCCTCGGGGCATTTCGGAAACACCTGGTTTTCTAAGATGTATGATCTGCGTTGTTTCCAGGCCCTAATTTTACTTCAAGTCAAGTCAATATGATACCACTTATACACCATGCCTGGAACTTGCCTGCCTGTGTGTACATAGGAACAGAATTCGTGACTGTCCCCATGGCTGCTCACTGGGGATCTGGTTTGCTTCCATGCAATACCAGATTTCAGTAATTATTAATATTTGCTTTAGGGTGACAAAAGCCTTTATATTGACATGATTGCACCTTGTCCCTACATCTATGCTGTGCGGTGACTGTCCCAGGGTTTTCAAGGCTCAGCAGGGTTTTTCTACTGTGATAGAGTCAGGACTCATACCAAGGTCTCCCAACTTACAGGCAGGCACTGTGTTCATTACAACGCACTTCTCATTAAAAGAATAAAAAGGGGTGGGATTGAACCAATTCATTTGAGGGTATTTTTCACTCAGTTGCTTCAAACCCCTGTAGCTGTTGCCTGATTCAGCCCCAACCCCCTGCCCCCTTTCCCTAAATCAGCTACTTGTTGGTCTATGTTAGATTGATTTCTCTTCCTTAAATACTGGGGTGACTGAACATCATCTGGAGGACTCCTGGGAGTTTGAAGAAATCTGGGCCCCCATCAGTGCCCCTCCCTTGGGCAGAGTGACACAACATGTCTGAGCTGCCCTGGAGCAGGTTGGGTGTTGGGGCCATGAGATGGTCTCTCCTTTGCATTTCAGAGGTTTGTATGTATCATCTTGGGCTTCAAATAGATTTAATTCAGTCCTTAGTCTCTTCAAGTGGCTGTTTTCCCTGTCAAGTGTAATATAAACATCTTGGTGTTGAAATGGGAGTTAGGAAAGTTGTTATTCAGTTGTTTAAGTCTTGTCTGTCTCTCCATAACCCCATTTGGGGTTTTCTTGGCAAAGATCCTGGAGTAGTTTGCCATTTCCTTCTCCAGCTCATTTTACAAATGAGAAAACTGAGGCAAACATGGCAAAGTGACTTGGTCAGGGTCATACAACTAGTAAGTGTCTGAGGCTAGATGTGACTTCATGGAGATAGTCTTTTTGACCCTAGGAAATGAGTCTTCTTTTAAAAAAAAATTAAATTTTTTTGGAGATGAGTCTTCTTGACCTCTGTCCACTGTGCTCCCTAGCCATAGTTTTTATGACCACATACAATCTCATTGATTTAGAGAACTCTTGGTTTGGAGGGCAGATCTAACCCTGTGGGGCTCTATGGGCTCTACAGGCTCTACAGAGTCCAGAAGAGCTGCCCAGAACCCTGTGAGCCAGAATAGGTGAAAGGCAGACGCCAGACCCAGATCCTCATGATTCTGCAGGCAGACTTCTCCTCACTCTTATTGCTTCTCTCCTCTTCTTCTTCTCCCTATTCATCATGACTGAGTGGAATTGGAATTTTGTAAATAACTTGGGCAAAGCCTTGAGCAAAGCCTCGATTGATTTCCCTCTGGTCCCTAGAAGATGGCTGAAGAATACAGAACAACCAGCCTTTTTTTCCTTTCCTTTCCTTTTTACATCTCTGTGAAAGCACCTGACAGAGCTTGGTATTTGAGCACATCAGCATGGAATGAAGATCCCCGTCTTTTTAGCTTAATGTTCACTAAGTCTTTTAAAGAGTTCAGTGACAGGAAAACAAGGCAGCCTGGATCTTTGTCACTTAAGCACTACACAGTGGGTTGCGTACTGTAGGTGCTTGGTGAATACTTACTTCTTCAGTTTCCTTTTCAGGTCAAGGTGGGCCATAGACCTGGATGATGCTGTCTCTTTCCCCCATTGAGTTATTTGCTTATACTGAACAGTTGAAGAAAAAGCCCAATTTAATAAGCCTTTGTTAACATGGCAGGTACGCTGGGGCTGACTCCTCAGCAGCCTTGTCACACGGAAATGCCCCTGCCCATTATCAGAAGTGGTGTTTGGCAGAGAGACAGGGTTTTCCACCATGTAGGCAGAGTTGTATAGCTAGGACCCATTTCTAGAACCTCTGGGGCCCTTTCCCTCACCCCCTAAACCCCCTGTTGCTGCTCTGGGACCCTTATACTAGGCATTATTCCTCAGGCTGGATGGTCATCTTGGAGAGCTGGTTCCCTCCTCCCCTAGAGTCTAGAGCCAGCAGGGAGCCTTCCCCAGCAAATGAAGGATCAGTCCATGCAGTTTTCACAAATAGGAAACTGGACATTTACAAGCCAATGACGCTTCCATGAAATTGAACACACCCCAGATTACAAAGTCCTGGAAAGGAGCCCGACGGACATCAAGTGGCCCTCTGATCCTCACTTTGTGCCTTCCAGTGAAGGGGAACCCGGCGCTGCCCAAGGTATCCCATTGCTGTGAAGCTGTGCTTAGCAAGGAAGGTTTTCTTTACTCCAGTCCTTAATCTGACTCTTGGTGGTTTCCCCTTTTCTCCCTCCCCATAGCTCTTAGAACACGTAGGGACCGAACAACAGAGTGAGACAAGGTGTTCTGGGAACACTAGTGGGGAGGGGCAGAGAGCCTTTCCAAGTGGAAGGGTCATGTTGGAGATGGCCAGGGCTCTGGGTCTTGAGAACATACTTATGGAGGCTGGCAAGGGCTAAATGGCAGCTAGAACAGCCTGGGGGTCAGGGGGTGGGGCACTAACATCACAGGAAAGGGAAGGGGGTCAGGAGAGGGTTGGGTAACAGCCCTGTGAGGTCAATAATATTAACTCCATTTTATAGATGCAGAAGCAAATTCACAGAGATGAAGAGCATTGCTCATGGCTCCTGAACCTGTATCCATGGGACAGCTGGGAGGGTGGCGCTCCATAGTGCACTGAGCCAGGAGTCGGGAAGACCTGAGGTCAGATATGGCCTCAGACACTGGGCCAGTCACTTAATCTTGTTTGCCCCAGTTCCTCATCTGTAAAACGAACTAGAGAAGGAAATGGTAAACCCCTCCAGTATACAAAGTCATGATTGGGTCATAAAGAGTCGGACTTGACTAAAATGACTGAACAGCAACAGCCTGACCCCGTGTCCGAGACAAGGGGCTAACACATGTCCTCTCCAAATTCAGGAACCTCTGGTCAGTGCCAATGGTGGCTTTGGACAGACATCTAATGTTGGCTGTTCCAGGGCAGATAATATTTAGATGACCCCCAACCTGCAACTCTCCATTTATAGTATTGGTTATTCTAGCCTCGAATAGCTATAGAACCAAAGAGTGCTAGAGACGAGAAGCTTCAGAGGCCTGCCAGGTCCATGGGCAGCTCAGCAAGGAGCCCCTGCTTGAAGATCCCTGGTGAAGGAGAGCTGAAGCCCTCTCATGAAAGGGGTTAGCCTACAAGTCTGGAACATCCCTACTTCCTGTGTCAGGGAAAATCGGAAGTAAAAAATAGTATCCAAACTCACCAGACTTAAAGAAAGTCCGTGGTCTCTTCTGCCCCCGAAGATAAGCCATTTTACCAAGTCCAGTGAGCTGGCCCCAGTGCACTGTCTGGCTGGGGAGAGGGCACTGTGATGGGTACCATTCCTGGTGTTTGGATGCCTGCTCAAGAGTGCTCAGTGTTTTTAGTGAACGTTTCTTCAAGGCTATGACTGTTTCCTTCCCAAGGCCATCATTTCAGACCAATAGCTCCGTGTTTTCAAAGAAAAAGGATCTCATGGATGCTTAAGAGATGAAGACATAGTGATTTTTCCCCATGCTGTGGTTTAATTACTTAGTTATTGAATTTGTGGTAGGCTCAGAACATGCCCGTAATGGGAAAAATTGGGTATTTATTCTTTCAGAGTGAACATCCTGTCCCCAAGAAGATGGAGACCATGATTGGCTTGATAATATCTGAAAAGTGTGAAAATTCTAATGTATAATATTTGAAATGTGTTAGCATTGTCAATGAAAGATATGACATAAAGGGGAAAGAAATGAATGGAAGCTTCAGACACAAGCAACAAGCTTTGGTCCTTTTTCCAGACTCAGAGATTTTGGACCAAGGACCTTAGCTGGAGAAGCTGGGCTCTCGAGAAGCGAATGACTTGTCCAAGACCTTGCAGCTAGTTATTAGCAGAGATAGCCTATAACCCAGGTCTCCTGACCCTCAGTCCAGAGCCCTCGCCTTCTCTGCCTATTCCTAGGAGAAGGTATGCACTCCTCCTCATTCCGATTGCTTTGGAGTCTCCCTTGGTTGGGGCTGTCCAGATGCCCTGAAGCTGTGCATCCAGCCCAGCCCTTGCCCCACTTTGTGTATTTCTTGCATGGTTTTCCATCCCACAGAAAATGTTGTGCTCTTGTCAGTGCTTGCTCCCAGCCGGCCTTTCCCTCAAGGTCTGGTTTGGTCAGCTTCCCTCTAGCTCAGTCTCCCTTCAGCAGAATGTCATCACATCATCATTTCGGCCTCCACTTACAACTGGCTTTGGTGATGAGGAAAAAGTTTGGGAGGCCTGGAAAGCCTGGAAACAGGGCTCACACTCTGTGCAAAGGGCCCTTTTGGGGCCTGGTACCTGTCTCAGTGGCACCAGTGGCTCAGCATCCATCCTCAAACAGTTTCTAAGGAGCCAATCTGCTAGAAATGGTTGACAACATGATGAGTTCAGACTTAAAATAAGAGTCAGAGTCCCTGGGCCTGAAGCCACCAGAGAGCCAGGGAGGAGTGCATGCTGTAGTCACAGCCAGATTTTCCAGGGCCTGTTCATTCCCTGGGTGTTAGTGAGGGGCCTTGGTGGGGGGTGAGTGAGTGCTTTCTAATTGCTTGTGGCCAAGTCAATGAGTTACAATTTTAGGTTCTATAATTATACTGCAGCAACCAGCAAGGGTCCTCATTTATAGCTGCCTGATGAGGTGGGCAGCCCTATAGGGCTTTGTCCATGAACCACCCAACATTGCAGCCCAAGCTGACCTTTGGGGATTGAGGACATTTACATGGCTTTCTGACCCAGAGAGAGCTAGAGAGAGTGAGTGAGCTCCTGGCTTTCTCTCTTGGACACTTTAGGTTGTTTGAAACATGAAGACCATTCAAGGCCCTGCACAATACTTTGCATACTCTGAGCCTTCAGGAGATAGCAATGAAATGATGGTTGGAGAAAGGGAAAGGCAAAATGGGGCACAACCACCGACAAACTGCTTAGAATCCCAAGGGTTTCTGAAATACTTTATAATGTTTTTAGGTGGTAGGCTCTATGGAGAGAAAAAGATAATTGAGTGTTGTGTAGCTATTTTAGGGGGTTCTAGGAGGTCTGTTGTCTCTAGGTATTGGGCAATGACCAGTAGAAAGGGGCAGGAGTGATGACAAATCCTTAAAAAAGAAGGAAAGAGAAAATACGGCCAGACAACTGGCCAAGGAACCTTGTGATAGGACTTAAGTCAATTGTATTAAGTCAATTAAGTATTTCGCTCAGGCCAATGGGTTCTCACTGTCCTGTAATGCACGATGATTTCTCGTTCCTGTTGAATTCAGGCAGGAAGACTAGAAAGAGAAGAAAAAGTAGGAACCAGTGGGAATGGCCAGTGGCTAATGGAGGTATCTTACAGAGATGGAGTTGTGACCTCATTGCTCTGCGTGTCAAAAGCCATCCATGTCTTCTGGACCTGGACAGCTCTTGTCCTTGTCCTCCTGTGAGTTCAATGGAGGTCATCCCAATAGCCTAGCATCTTCTTTGAGGAAGGGAAATATTAATAATAGTGACTCATGTTCATAAAGTAATGAATCATCTGGAAGATACTTTGTTCATGACAGCCCTGTGAGGTAGGCTGTGTACAGATTATTCTTCCCATTTTGCAAGGTGAAGTAGGAAATGCCAACTTCAATGGGGGCATGCGGAGGGGAAAGAGAGGTACAAGGATGTTGCTGAGGAGGAGGAAGAAGGCAAGAAGAGAGCCTCTTAACTCTTGGAGCTGAGAGAGAAATTTGAGGCATTTCCTGACAAAAAGGGAGCCAGAAGCTCTGAAGAGGCTGCGACAGCTGCTGGTCCTCCAGGGAAAGAAGATGGTGATCCTCAGGTGAGAGATTATTCCGTGAGGCTTAGAGGAAGGAGTGCTGGCTTCCAGCGGAGGGTAACTGATGCAGGGATTGGTCCCACTGATAAGAAAAAGGAGATAACTCTAGAGCATATGTTAAACTCGTGTCTGAGAACTTCCCAAGACTTGTCAAAAATGGATGCCTGCTACCTACGTCTAATGATCCCCATGGGCACAGGTGATATTGGCAGAAGGCACCTGGAAAAGGCTGCCAATGATTCTACAATGTTGATCAAGAACCAGAGACTTGAGCAGCACAGGTGGCGTTTCCACCCCTGAGGAAGGATGCTCTTGGCAGACAAAAGAAGTCACTTTGGATGCCAAGGTGCCCTTGCCTCCTAGGAAGCTGAGCTGCACACAAGCCCTGGCATGTATTTGTATTCAAGGTGCTGAAAGGTGAGCTACAGACTTTTAAACAACAGAAGCAAAAACTCCCAATAGCAACCTATAAACTGAAGAACAAAACTGGGATTTAATTAAGCTGTGCTTAATAACTAAAAGATTGG